>NW_028327187.1:53437803-53740833 GCF_987537825.1 Furipterus horrens | reverse complement strand
GCCTCACTGGGTGGAGGGGAACAAAGGGAAAAAAAATTGGTACAACTGTAACAGCATAATCACTAAAGCATATTTTTTAAAAAGATTGGAAAGGAAGAGGTAAAGACTATGTGTTTTCAGATTACATCATCTCACACAAACAAAACCCTAAAGAAAGAACACACACACTTTATTAGAGCTAATAAATTAATTCAACAAAGTTACAGGATATAAGATCAATGCACTAAAATCAAATATATATTTTTTCCTGTTTTATTGTTGTTTCGTGTTTTTAAATTAAATTTATTGAGGTGACATTAGTCAATAAAATTGTATTGGTTTTAGGTGTTCATTTCTATAATACATCATCTGTATATTGTATTGTGCATTCATACCCCCAAGTGAAGTTTCCTTCCATTGCCATTTATCTACCCATACACTCTTCTACCTCCCCCCACCCCACTTCACCTCTGGAAATCACCATGCTGTTGTCCATGTCTATGACTTTTTTGTTGTTGTTGTTCTAGCTTAATCCCTTTCTTTTTCACCTAGCTGTAGAACTCCCCTCCTCTTTTACAGCTATCAATTTGTTCTCTGAGTCTGTTTCTATTTTGTTTGTTATTGTATTCTGTTCATTTGATTCCACATATGAGTGAAATCATATGATACATGTCTTTCTCTGACTGGCTTATTTCACTAGCATAATGTTCTCTAGGTCCAACCATGCTGTCACAAAGGGTAAGATTCCCTTCTTTTCTACAGTCAAGTAGTATTCCACTGTGTAAATGTACCACAGCATTTTTGTCCAGTCATTGACTGATGGGCACTTGAACTGCTTCCAAACCTTGGCTATTGTAAAAATGCTGCAATGAACATAGGGATGCATATATTATTTCGAATTAGTGTCTCAGGTTGCCTAGGACAACTTCTGAGAAGTGGAATCACTGGATCTTAAGACAGTTCCTTTTTTTTTTTTTAGGTAACTCCCTACTTTACACAGTGCCCACACCAATCTGCATTCCCACCAACAGTGCAAGGTTTCCGTTTCTCCACATCCTCACCAATAGTTGTTTATTGATTTATTGACAATAGAAATTCTGATAGGTGTGAGGCAATGACTCATTTTGGCTTTAATTTGTATTTCTTTGATGATTAGTGACATTGAGCATCTTTTTATATGTCTAGTGGTCATCTGTATGTCCTCTAGGAGAAGTATCTACTCAGGTCCTTTACCCATTTTTAAACCGTACTGTTTTTGTTTTTGTTTTTGTTGTTGAGTTTTATAAGTTCTTTATAAATTTGAGATATTCACCCCTATCAGATCTATTACGTCACATGTTCAGTGGGTTGTTTTTTTCATTTTGTTGATGGTTTCCTTTGCTGTGCAAAAACTGTTTATTTTGATGTAGTCCCATTTGTTTATGTTTTCTTTCATTCCCCTTACCTGAAGTGTTATGTCAGAAAAAAATATTGCTATGAAAATGTTCTAGATTTTACTGCCTATGCTTTCTTCAAGGATTTTTATGGCTTTGAGTCTAACATTTAAGTCTTTAATCAATTTTGAGTTTATTCCTCTGTATAGTGTAAGAAGGTGGTCTAATTTCACTTTTTGCACAGATCTGTCCAATTTTCCCAACACCATTTACTGAATAGAGTATCTTTACTCAATTTTATGTTTTGCCTCCTCTATCAAATATTAATTGACCATAAAGGAATGGGTTTATTTCTGGGCTCTTTATGTTCTGTTCCATTGATCTATATGTCTACTTTTATGCCAGTATCATGCTATATTGATAATTATGAACACATAGGATAGTGTGATATCAGATAGTGTGATTTCTCCAACTTTGTTCTGCTTTCTGAGGACCGCTGTTGCTATGAGGGACATTTTATGGTTCCATATAAATTTTTGAAATATTTCATCCAGTTCTGTGAAATATGCCATTGGGATCTTGATAGGAGTTACACTGAATCTATAGATTGCTTTGGGTAGTAAGCATATTTTAATTATGTTATTTTTTGCTACCCATGAAAACAGTATATGCTTCTACTTATTTACATTTCTTCATTTTCTTTCCTTGGTGTCTTATAATTTTCATAGTATGAGACTTTATATCCTTGATTAAATATATTCCTAGGTATTTTATTCGTTTTGAAGCAATTGTGAATAGGATTATTTTCTTAGCTTCCCCTTCTGTTTGTTCATTATTGGTGTATAAAATGCAACTGAGTTATGTATTAATTTTGTATCCTGCTACTTTTCTGAATTCATTTATTAGTTTTGGTAGTTTTTTTTCCCCTATATTTATTTATTCTATTTTTATTTTTTTAATATGCTTTATTGATTATGCTGTTACAGTTGTCCCAATTTCTTTTCCCTTTGTCTCCCTCCACCCAGGGTCATCCCTCCCTCCATTTGTCCCCCGTCCCTTAGTCCATGCCCATTGGTTGTATATAGAGTTCATCTCAACATCTTCCTATCTACTCCACTCCCTCCTACTAAGCTTCTTAATCCCTGTACCATCTCCCTCCCTTTCTCCCCTTCCTCCTCCCTGATGACCTCCCCCCATAATTCTTTTCACACTCTCGTTGCCTACTTAGTTTGTCTTTGTTTCGGTTCCCTAGCTTCTGTTGTTGATTGTTGTGATACAGTTTTCATTTTAATGTTCATAGTTTTGATCCTCTTTCTCCTAAACAAGTCCCTTTAACATTTCACATAACAGTGGTTTGGATCTGCTGAACTCCTTCAGTTTTGCTTTGTCCTGGAAGCACTTTTTCTGCCCTTCTACTCTGAATGACAGCTTTGCTGGATAGAGTAATCGTGGTTGTAGGTTTTTGCTTTTCGTTACTTTGAATATTTCTTGCCAGTCCCTTCTTGCCTGCAGTTTCTTTTGAGAAATCAGCTGACAGTCTTATTGGAACCCCTTTGTATGTAATTCTCTTCTTCTCTCTTGCTACTTGTAAGATTCTCTCTTTATCCTTAATTTTTGACATTTTGATTATAATGTGTCTTGGTGTGGTTCCCCCTGGGTCCAGGTTCTTTGGAACTCTCTGTGCTTCCTGGACCTGTAAGTCTATTTCCTTCCCCAAGTTAGGGAAGTTCTGCTTCATTATTTTTTCACATAATTTTTCCATTTCTAGTTCTTCTTCTTCACCTTCTAAGAACCCTGTGATTTGGATTTTGGCCCGCTTATAGTTGTCTGATAAGTTTCTGAGCCTCTCCTCATTTTCTTCACTTCTCATTTCCTCTTTCTGCACTGGTTGTCTGTTTGTTACTTCCCTATGTTCTGATTTGTTGATTTGATACCTGGTTTTCTTTCTTTCACCATTAGTTTTGTATGTGTTCTTGTTCATTTCAGCAGGACTAGCCTTCATTCCTTCCCTGTCTTGTTTAAGATCTGCTGTTAGGTCTGTAAGTGTTCTTATAACCAGAGCTCTGAACTGAGCCTCAGAAAGATTATCTGCTGGTCCGATAGATCATATATTTTCTGTATGGTCAGTTGCGTGATTCGGATCTCTGTCATGATTCCTGCCATCCTGACAGTTTTGTGTTTACCTGTACTTCCTGGGAAGGGCTGCCACACCTCCTTCGCTATAGCGGGTGGAGCCCCGTGCACTCATCACAACCGGGCGACCCATCTCACCATGCTGTGGCATTTTCTGCGGGGGTGGGGGTCCAAGATGGATTTCTGTCATTCACTTTCTGTTGAGAGACTGGGAGTCTATTCTGTCCCCACCCCTACCAGGCCTCACAGTCCACGCAATAAAGGTCTGCCTTCCCCGACTTTGGAATCACAAGATGATGGGTCTGGTCTGCAGTCGGGGGTGCTCCCCAGGAGCTTCTCGCCTCCCCTTAAATACGGGTATCTGTGCTTACCGCTGTCCTACCGCCATCGCTGCTGCTGCCGGGAACAGCACAGCTTGACCTCTCCTCCCCAGCTTCACCCCTCCTACCTGTCTGGACGAGTACCACTTCTTTATAACTTCATACGTTGGACTTCCATTTATTTTCTGGAACTTCTGATTATTGCTAGTTTTGCAGTAGTTGTATTCCTTCTTAGTTGTAGAGGGAGACAGAGCGTGTCAGTCTAGGCCTCCATCTTGGCCAGAAGTCTCAGTTTTGGTAGTTTTTTTGGTGGATTCTGTAGGGTTCTCTATGAAGTGTTTTGTGTCATCTGCAAATAATGACAGTTTTACTTTATTTTCCAATTTGGATGCCTTTAATCCTTCTTCTTGTCTGATTGCTGTGGCTAAGACTTTTAGCATTATGTTCAATAAGAGTGGTTAAAGTTAACAGCCCTGTCTTGCTACCAGTCTTAAAGAAAATGTTTGTAGTTTTTTTCCCATTGAGTATGTCATTTGTATTTCTATAGACTCATAAGAACAATTTTAAAATAAAATTAAGAAAATCTATTTATTATTTCCAGTCAAAATGGTAGTGTAATTAAATGCAGTACTCACATCCTACAACAGCCACATCAAAATTACAACTAAGCCTCAGAGCAATCATCATTCAAAACCACCTGAAATCTAGCTGAGATTAAGTCTTACTACTAAGGATATAAAGAAGTAGCCATATCCAGACTGGTAAGAAGGGTGCCAAAATGAGGAGACAAAGAAACATGGCCCAAATGAAAGAACAGAGCAAAATTCCAGAAAAAGAACAAAACAAAATGGATACAAGCAATGTACTAGATGCTGAGTTTAAAATACTGGTTATAAAGATGCTCAATGAACTTAGTGAGAAGTTCAACAGGACAACAAAGGATATGGAAGCCATAAGAAAGAACCAGTCATAAGTGAAAGATACAATAACTGAAATGAAGAAGAATTTACAGAAAATCAACAGTAGAGTGAATGAAGCTGAGACTCAAATCAGCGATTTGGAATATAAGGAAGCAAAAAACACCTAACCAGAAGAGAAAAAAAGAACCCCCCAAATGAGGATAGATTAAGGAGCTTCTGGGACAGCTTCCAGTGTACCAATATTTACATCATGGTGTTGCTGGAAGGAGAAGATGGAGAGCAAGAAATTGAAAACCTATTGAAAAAGTAATTAGAGTAAAGTTCCCTAACCTAGTTTAGGAAATATACACACAAGTCCAGAAAGTGCATAGAGTCCTAAACAAGATGAACCCAAAGAGGCGCACATCAAGACACATTATAATTAAAGTGCGAACAGTTAAATATAAATAGAGAATCTTAAAAGCAGCAAGAGAAAAGTGGTTAATAAACTACAAGAGAGTTCTCATAAGACTGTCAGCTGATTTCTCAACAGAAACTGTGTAGGCCATAAGGGACTGGCAAGAAATATTCAGTGATGGAATGCAAGGACCCACAACCAATATTACTCTAACCAGCAAAACTATCATTCAGAATCAAAGGACAGATACAGAGCTTCCCAGAGAACAAAAAGCTAAAAGAGTTCATCACCATTGAACCAATATAATATGAAATGTTAAACTGTCTTCTTTAAAAGAAGTATAGGTTGTGCATATAAGTTCTTTGGCTTCTCCATTTCTGATTCTTAACATACCCCTGTCTCTTTTGTATCTACTGATTATGCTTCTAAATCCTTATACTTTTTCCCCCATTCTCTCCCTTCCCTCTCTTAGCTGATAACCCTCCAAATAATCTCCATATCTATGGGGTATTGAGTGGAGGAGGACAAAGGGGGGATAATTGGGACAGCTGTAATATCATAATTAGTAAAACATACTTTAAAATAAAAATAAAAAAGATAAAATATTAATAATAAAATGGCAATAAATACATATCTATGAAAATTGAATCTAAGAAACAAAAAATCAACAAACAGAACATAAATGGACTAACAGATACAGAGATTATTTTTATGGTTGCCAGATGGGACCAGTTAAGGAGATGAGTGCAAAATTTGAAGGAATTAAGAAGTACAAATTGATATTTAAGGAATAGTCATGGGAGTGTAAAGTATAGCATAGGGAATATAGTCAATAATATTCTAATAACTCTGGATGGTGTCAGACTGGTGCCAGATTTATCAGGGTAATCACTTAGTGAGTTAATGTATAATCAATGGCTGTACACCTGAAACTAATATCATATTTTATGTAACCTTTAATTGAAAAATAAAAAATGATTTAAAAATAAAATTTATTTACTATAACATTTAAAAATAAAGTAGGTATACATTTAACAAAAGAAGTGGAAGTTTATTCTCTGAAAACTACAATTTTTTGATGAAACCTATTAAAGAAGCTGTAAATAAATAGCCAAAAGTCCCATGTTTATGGGATGAAAGGTTTAATGTTGTTGAGATAGCAATACTCCTCAAATTGGTCTACAGATTCAAGACAATTCCTATGAGATTCCCAGCAAACTTCTTTGCAGAAATTGACAAACTGATTCTAAAATTCATATAGACTTGCTAAGGATACAGAATAGCTAAAACAATCTTGAAAAAGAAAAACAAAGTAAGACTCAAAATTTCTTTCTTTTTTTTTTTTAAGAAGAAATTGGAATTTATTAAATATGGGATACAAAATAGTAAAACGCAGCCAGAACTTCCTTTATTCCCATGAACTTTCCCACTTGAAACCTCATAAAATCATTTCATACTATAAAATGGTTAGTGAATAAAAAATGCAAAGCTGCCAAAAGTGACCAATGCTCAGCTTGAGGTTGCTGACTGGGTCAGGTGACCCAATTTGGAGGAGCCCACTGTGTGTCACAGCAGCAGGCCAACACTACAGCCTCCTGAACCAGAGACTGATCAGGGACACCCTCAGCCTGTGATTGGCTGGAGCTGCTAGTTGGGGGAAGACCATATATTCCCTCAGCACATCCTCCATTTGCTTCTCTGTTAAATACTGCTTCTGCTGCACGAGAGCCTGAGAGAACCGGTGCATAGCGACTTTCAGGTGGAGGGGCTTATGCGAGAAGGTGAGGCGGAACCAACCAGGCTCCTTACACATGTAGGACTTGTCAGTGGACAGTATCAGCTTGTGCTCCAGGAAGCGGAGATAAAGGAACAGCTCCTCCTCAAATGTGCATGGTTCCAAGTACTTTTTCAAGTTGATCCAGACATAGAGGCCAGAGCCACGATTGAGAAAAGGGACCTTCAGTGCCTTCAGCACGTTACTGATGTACTTGTGAGCTGCCTGCAGCCGGGAGCGATTAGTGGGCAGGTACACTTTGTCAATCCATTCTCTGTCCTGAAGCAACCAACACAGCTTGTGTTGAGTGATACCAGAGATACTGTGGAGGAAGCCAAAAGCGCTCATGGCAGAGGCCACCTCCTTATTGTGGGTGTACAGAGTGCCAAAACGGATGTCAGAGATCCCCAAACCCATACTAGTGCCCAAGATCACATGGGTCCTGTTGGGGTCAGGCAAACTTTCCATGCTCAGAACACTGTGGAATGTGATGGAGTCATCAAACACAGACAGCATGTAAAACTCATAAATAATCACATGTAGGTTGTACCTCTTGGCAAATTCCAGGTATTCCTTCAGTGAGTCCCGGGAGTAGATGTCTCCCAGAGGGTTATGAGGGTTAATGAACACAAGGCCCTTGACCTTTCTCCCCTTAAGCTGAGCCTCAAGCAGGGCTTTCTCCAACTTGTCCACAGTCAGCTGGAATGGACGAGAGTTCCCCTCTGTGATCTCACTGTCCAGGTGGACATGAATGAGCTCAACTTTAGCATATAGATGAGAAGTAAAGGTGAAGCCCGCGTAGAAGGGGGTGGGTGTCAGAAAGGCCTCACCTGGGTCACAGAGAACCATGGTCAACGCAGAGAGCACAGATAGGCAGCTATTTAGAACAACCACATTTTGGGGGTCAAGCTGGGCAGGTGCCTTGCAGTAGTAGGTCAGGAACTGGGCCACTTCCTCCTGCAGGAGTGTTTGTCCTCTCCAGTCAGAATACTGCAGAAGGGCTTCGTCAGTATAGTTCATGTCACTCCGACCCAACCTTTCAGCCATGAGATCAATGCAGAGCTTGTTCTCACTGAGACCAAGGTTAATGAAGCTCAGTGTGTTCTTTTCCTCGTGGTATTTGTCTTTTTGGTAGGTCATGTAGTCATGGAAGCTGGAGTGGTATAAGGCAGACATGGTAATGCCACGGGTGGACAGGTGATAGCTGCCGAATGCAGCTTTCAGATGACCTGGTTGGTAACTTAGCTGGGCAGGCTGCCTGGATGATTGGGCCTGCTGACCACCTCCAACATCACCCCGAGAGTCCAGGGAAAGGTGAGACATTTGGAGCTTCAGGCTTCCTGTGTCCACAGACTATAAGTGGCTGATCACCTGGCACATCAACCAGATGAGGCTGGCTTCCTTCTCCCTGGTGGCCCGACCGTGCCTCTCCTCCTCTGGCACCAGGTCCTGCTGTGTGATGTAGTCCTCTATGGTCTGCAGCAAGCGCAGCATCAGCTCCATCAGCTGGGTGTGGGGGCTCTGGGTTCTGAGGCCCAGGCCCTTCATCTGGTCACGGGGCTTGCGGAGGGTGTCCAATTGGTGACTCATAGTCTGGGTCTTTGTTTTGGCCTTGGCAAGTTGGCCTGAACCTGCGTCTCTGTTTCCACTCATGTCTTCTTCGGTGTAAAACCCTATGCTCGGTGAAATCCTCCTCGACCATTAGAGCTCAGATGTCACTCTACGACCCTTCTCCTCTCACTGAGCTTGGGAGGACTCAAAATTTCTGATTTTAAAATGTTATCCCCAGGCCAACATGTGAACATGGTAGAAACAAAAATTCTTAGTTCCCATTCCACATTTGCTAGATGTGATTCTCATATAGGCTTAAGTTGTAGACTCACTCACCACTGACCTTACACTGCAAATGAGATTAAGGATACAGAGTAAACTTAATTTCCTTTTTCAACTTCCCCATTCTCTAGATACTTCTTTCTTCCTTGCTATGCAGAAGAAAAAATGGGAGACAGAAACATAATGATGGAGAGGATATATAAAGCCCTAGTTTCTAATTCAAAGAAACGCCCCTTTCTTTTTCTTTAAAAAAAATTTTTTTTAACTTTTGAGTTTTAGGGACAGGAAAAGGGAGGGAGAAGGAGAGGAAGAGAAACATGGATGTGCAAGAGAATCAAATGGTTGCCTCTCACATTCCCCCAACTGGAGATCTGGCCTGCAACCTTTTTGTTCACATGTCAGTGCCCAACCTGCTGAGCCACACCAGTCTGGGGTCTGTTTCCACTTAAGTCTTTGGATTTATCTATTTCTACCAGCCATTTGAATAGACACATGGTTGGTCTAACTGGATTTACATTTGGTACCTATTTCTCCAATGGAATGTTACTACTGGTAAAAGATTCAACACAAAGAAACCAGAACATTTTGAATACGATATTAATAAGCATTTTGAACAGAGATTTAGTTTCATTACAACCATTGACATGCTGTTTTTTACAGCTCTGATTTCATTTCCAATTGTGAAGACTCAGGGGAGGCAAACAGGTTTCAGAAAATAAAGAAAAAAATGAAGAGCGTTGGAGGGGGAGAGATATAGTCCCCAACTGGAAAATCAAGGCCAAAGAGCTAATTTAGCCAGGCAGTTTCACAGCAATGGGAACAGAAGAACACAGGAAGAATAATTAATCTGTGGAGCCCTCATCCGGAAAGGAGGGGACTGGGGTACAGCAGTCTGGCCTAGGGTCTGAATAGGAGACAAGGGATATGAGAGAAATCTATGCGAGAAGCCCAGAGAGCATATCAGGGGCTCAGGCCTAAAGGCCAAAGTTGCATGAACAACCAAAGGACTTCCCTTCCCAGTCAAAAGGCTTGTAGGGAGAGGAGATGGCCACACTCCATGTACTTGACAGTCTGAGATATATGGCAAAAACAAAGTGTTGAATGACTTCTATTTCATTCCCAGTAACCCAACCAGGCCTGCATGCAGCTCACTCCCTTTTCCCCGCTTGCCTCCAGGTCAGTGCCAGCCATAGGCCTTCCTAGAGAAAACAACTCTCCTTTCTGAACTTCATTGGCTTTTAAATGATTATTCTCCTTTTTTCTGTTCTTAGTGTCTTATTAGGGGTCTGAGTGAACCTGCCTGGAGCTGGCACATTGGTCAGCTCAGAGGGATGTATGCTCCATGATTTCTGTTTTCCCACAGACAAATATGGGCAGCCAGCTTCCTCCTTATTCCTACTTGACAAGCCTCTCAGAGGGAAAGAGAAGAAACAGAGAGGGTTGGGAAGGAGGCCTTTATGGCCGGTGGGTGGCAGACACTCCATACCAGGGAGAAATGTGCTTTTGGCTGACTCTCCTGGGGAGTACTCAGGGACACAGGGTCAATCTTCAGTTGTGAGTCAAGGAGATGTGTTTTCTGAGCTTCAGAGGGAAAAAGGCACCTATGCACAAAGGACTGGATGAAACTTATTACCTCATCCAGGTGGGGCTAGTCCACGTGTGTGTGAGGGAGAGCGGAGGCATTTACATGGTAGGATCTGAAGAGGCTTCAAAGGAGTTCAAAATGCTAAAATTTCCAGTATTGAAGTTTATCCTTTGGATTAAGCTATTGAGAACTTCTCTTAAAGTACACTATTGTTGAAACTCACCTCCTCCCAGGATCAAACTGGAATTACAACTAAATTATAGGACAGTCATCATGAAAAACCAACTGAATACTAGCTGAAGAGACACCTTATAACCAAGAATTTACAAAAGCAGCCACATAAGACTGGTCTACCAGAGAGAGTAGGATTCTGCTAGAGACACAGAGACCCTCTTAAAGAGCCAAACACAACACTTTGTTTGTAGCCACTCACCCTAGACTCCAGTGCAGGAAGAATGGAATGGACTAGTCATGTCAGGAGAGTCTGGGCTTTGTGGCTCTGCAGAGAGAGCTGAAGAGAGAGCCACCAGAATCCCTGTGCTGTCACTCTCCCACACCACAGATAGATTTTTTTTATGTGAAGCACTCCCCACCATGTGGCATCAGCTTGAGGGAAAGCAACAGCCCCACCATCCGGACTCTCTCTTGCCCCACCATGCAGTGTTCACACCCTTCTGAAGAATAAGCTGACTTGGTTAGGGAGTAGAGGTCTAGGCAGACTCAGGAGGTGTCAGTGACTGAGTTGCCTGGCTTTCTGGTGAACATGACTAGTGCTTCCCTCTCAAAAGAGATATGCTAGAACCACCTTCTGGGCTTCCAGGAGACCCACTTTCCAGGTTCCAGGTCAGGCTGTACAGGCTCCAACCACCTAAATCTTAGTGGCTCCACCCTGCTGAGGTTGGGGACAAACCTGGGACAAATTGAGTAGTGTGGCTCTGGGTCAGGGGCCACACCTTCCATGTTCTTTGAAACCTGAGACAGCCACAGGCCCCACCTTGCTGAGCTCCATCACTTCCCAACAGAACTCAGGACAGACTAAGCTATGTGGCTCTAGAACAGGGGTCCTTTTTCCCTCACATGCCTGACTAGAGCAAAGCTTTACCTTCACATGACCACATCTTGGTCTGTTTGGGCCTCATAAACTCTACTGGCTTCACTCTGAAGACTCCCTGAGACCCTACCCCAAAAGAAAGGTGTGCAGACACAGAGCAGGTGGCAGCTAAACTTGGTATACTCAGGGACTTTTGAAAAATGGACTCAGACCCAGTACTGGGTCTGTATTAATTTGGAGAATACAACTTGGCACTACCTGGTGACTCACTGAGAACCTACCTCATAAAACTTTAGTACAGCCAGAGGCTCCTTTGGTGACTGAGTTGAACAGGCAGCTGGCAGGTAGAGACAAGTGGAGGAAGAACTTGGGGTGCTTGAGAACTTTTGTTGACTTGCCCCCAGGCCCAAGGTTGGTAAAAGCCCTCAGTTCACAGGTTAGTCCTTCCTGCATTCACCCAGGCCCAGTAAAGGCAGCCACAAACTGTGGATCACTTGTAGCTCCAGACAGTTTACTGAGGGCCAGTTTCAGGCAGTATCTTACATTGGCCAACACCAGAGTCCCTCCCAGGAGGCCCAGAAACAACACACCCAGTAGCTAGCTTCACATAACATCAGAGCAGGATCCAATAAGTTCCACAAGCAGCATATCCAAAGAGAGATCTCAACAGGCACCAAACCTTTCTGAGGTGAATTCTACTGCATGTAGTCAGTACCAGCACAGCAGCTCATATCCATGGTCATGGTTCAGCCTCATCATCAGCCAGCCTCAGGGCCAATTCCATGAACAAATGGGCCATTAACAATTAAGACTCTATTACCAGGGGAGCCCACATAACACACGCACATGCACACACACACACACACACACACACACAGACATTCCTGAAGGACCCATCTCAGGCAATCAAGGAGACACACCACTGGAATCCACAGGATACCTACTACGTAAGGCCACTCAATGAAGACTGGGAGTTATAGTGATTCTGCCTAATACATAGAAACAAACATACAGAGGCCACCAAAATGGGCAAAGAAAGAGAACCTCAGTGAAAGAACAGAATCTGCAGGAAAAAAAAAGAGCTAAATGAAATACAGGCAAGCCATTTATCAGATATAGAGTTCAAAGTAATGGTTATAATGATGCTCAACAGCATGAAAAACAATATAGAAACCTTTAAAAATGACCAGCTAAAAATGAAGACTACAATATCTGAAATGAATAACACACTGGAATGAATAAATAGTTGGTTGGATGAAGCAGAAGACTGAATCAGCAATTTGGAAGACAAGGTAGAAAAAAACACCCAATCAAAACAGGAAAAAAAATTATTAAAATAAATGAGGATAGTTTAAGAGACTTTTGTCACAACATGAAAAGTAACAATATTTGTCTCATAGAGATATCAGAATGAGAAGAGAGAGAGCAAGGGATCAAGAACCTATTTGAAGAAATGACTGAAAACTTCATTAAGCTGGTGAAGTAGAAAAAAAAAAAAAAGACACACAAGCCCAGGAGGTTCAGGGAGTCTCAAACAAGATGCACCCAAAGTGGTCCACACTGAGACACATCATAATTAAAACGGGAAATGTTGAAGACAAAGAGAGACTCTTGAATGCTGTAAGAGAAAGACAGTTCCTTACCTACTACAGGGCTCCCATAGGACTGCCAGCTGGTTTCTCAATAGAAACTTTACAGACAAGAAGGGACTGACATGAAATATTAAAAGTAATGAAAAGCAAGGATCTACAACCAAGACTAATTTACCCAGCAAAGTTATCATTTAAAATTTAAAGAGAAAGAAAGAGCTTCCCACACAAGTAAAGGCTAAAGGAGTTTGTTATCAACAAATCAGTATTAACAAATGTTGAAGGTCTTGCTTTAAGAAGAAAAAGAAAAAGAAAAAAGACAGGAACATAGTTTAAAAATAAAATGGCAATAAATATGTACCTACCAATAATTAATTTAAATGTTAAAGGCTTAAATGTTCCAATCAAAAGATACATGGTAGCTGAACAGATAAGAAATCAAGACCTATTTACAAATATTTGCTGTCCCCAAGAGACTTACCTGAGATCAAAAGATACATACAGACTAAAAGTAAAAGAATGGAAAAGATATTCCATGCAAATGGAAAAGAAAGGTAAGCTAGGGTAGCAATACTTACATCTGACAAATAGACTTTAAAATAAAGGCTATAGTAAGAGACTAAGAAAGACACTACATAATGATAAAGGGATTAATTCAATAAAAGGAGATACTCCTTGTAAACATTTATGCACCCAAAATAGGAGCACCTAAATATGCAAAGCAAATCGTAAAGAACATAAAGGAGAAATTAACAGTAATGCACTCATAGTTAAGGATTTTAACATCCCATTGACATCAAGGAAACAGTGGCTTTTGAATGACACACTAGATCAAATAGATTTAATTGATATCTTCAGAGCACTTGATCCCAATGCAGTAGGCTATACATTCTTTTAAAGTACACATGAAACAGTTTCTAGGTTAGACCACATGTTAGGACACAAAACAAGTTTCAATAAATTTTAAAAGATTGAAATTATATTAAGCATCTTCTCTGATGATAATGGCATGAAACTAGAAGTCAGTCTTTCTCTCTCTCTCTCTCTCTCTCTCTCTCTCTCACACACACACACACACACACACACACACACACACACACAAATCCTGAAAAGCACACAAATATTTGGAGGCTAAATAACATGTTACTAAACAATGAATGTGTGAATAGATTAACAATAAGATCAAGGAAGAAATCCAAAGATATCTTGAAACAAATAAAAATGAGAACACAACAACACAAAATTTATTGGAGACAGCAAAAACAGTCCTAAGAGGGAAATTCATAACATTACTGTCCTATTTAAAGAAACAAGAAAAATCTCAAATAAACAATCTAACTTTACATTTAAAGGAACTTTAAAAAGAACAACAAAGAAAGCCCAAATTGAGCATAAAAAAAAAGAAGTTAATAAAGGTCAGAGCAGGGAAAGGAAAAAGTCTTTAAAAAATACAAAAGATTAATGAAACTAAGAGCTGGTTCTTTGAAAAGATCAACATTGCTGACAAACTTTTAACCAAACTTATCAAGAAAAAAGATAGATGACCACATAAATAAAATCAGAAATGAAAGAGAAGTAACAACTGACACCATAGAAATATAAAGGATTGTAAGAAAATATTATAAACAATTACTTGCAAATAAATTGAACAATCTGGAAGAAGTGGATAAATTATTATAAAGAAACAATCTCCAAAAATCAAATCAAGAAGAAAGAGAAAATCTGAACAGACCGTTTACAACTAATGAAGTTGAAGCAATAATCAAAAAATTCTCAGCACGCTAAAGTCCTGGACCAGATGGCTTCACAGATGAATTTTACCAATTATTCAAAGAAGAACTAACACCTATCCTTTTTAAAATATTCCAAAAAATTCAAGAGAAAGGAAGACTCCCAAGCTCATTTTATGAAGCAAGCGTCATTCTAATTCTAAAATCAGATTGAGACACTACAAAGAAAGAAAATTATAGGCAAATATCCCTGATGAACATGATTTAAAATCCTCAACAAAATATTAGCAAACTGGATCCAGTAAAATATTTAAAAGATCACACATCCTGATCAAGTGGGATTCATCCCAGGGATGCAAGAATAGTACAATATTTGCAGATCAGTGAACATGATACACCATATAAACAAAATGAAGGATAAGACCACATGATCATGTCAATAGATGTGGAAAAGATATTTGATAACACCCAGCACCCTTTATGATAAAAACTCTTAGCAAAGTGGTAATAGAGGGAACATACCTAAACATAACTAAGGCCAAATATGACAAGCCCACAGCCAACATCATACTAAAGAATTTAAAAAAACAAGTGTTTCCCTTAAGAATGGGAACAAGACAGGAATGTCCACTTTCACTGCTCATATTCAACATAGTACTACAAGACCTAGACACAGAAATCAGACAAAAAGAAGAAATAAAGTCATCTGAATTGCACAGGAGGAAATAGAACTATCATTGTTTGCAGATGCTGTGTATGGGGACTCCTAGGGATTCTACCAGGGAACTGCTTGGACTGGTAAATGGGTTCAGTGGGGTGGGAAGGGACAGAGTAAGTGCACCAGTGGTGAGCTATCAGGGGAGGAGCCTGGGGGGGACATTTCCATTTACAATTGCTTGAAAGGGAATGGAATATCTTGAGTGAATTTAACCATGGATGTAAAAAAATCTGTATTTGGAATGTTGTGGGACACTGGGGAAGGAAACTGAAGAGGATGCAAAGGGGTGGACATGTATGCTGGGTTCGTGGATGGGAGAAATTGACATCATGGAAGTGTCCATACTACCCAGGACAATACAAATTTGGTGCAATCCCTATCGAGATACCAATGGCATATTTCACAGAACTAGAACAAATATTACAAAAATTTATATGGAACCACAGGAAAACCAGAATAGCTTCAGCACTCTGCAGAAAGAAAAACAGGTTTAAAGGAGTCACCCTACGTGATACTAAACTACTGCAAGGGCATAGTAAGCAAAACAGCATGGTACTGGAATAGAAATGGACATATGAATCAATGGAACGCAATGGAGAGTCCAGAAATAAACCCATGCATTTATAGTCAATTAATGTTTGAAAAAGGAGGCAGGAGCATAAAGTGTGGTAAGGATAGTCTGTACAATGGTAGTGTTAAGAAAACTGAACCCTCAAAAAAACTAAAAATGGAACTACCTTTTGAACCAGCAATTCCACTGCCAGAATTATACCCAAAAAATCCTAAAACCCTAATTCAAAAGAACTTATGCACCCCTATGTTCATAGCAGGACTGTTTACAATAGCTAAGTGCTGGAAACAGCCTAAGTGCCCATCTGTAGATGAGTGGTACGTTTACACAATGGAATACTATGCAGCAGAAAGAAGGAACTCCTGCCATTTGCGACAACATGGATGGAACTAGAAAGAATTACGCTTAGTGAAATAAGCCAGGCAAAGAAAGAAAAATACCATATGATATCACCTAATACAGGAAACTAAAGAACAACATGAACAAATGAACTAAATAGAACAAGGAGCAGAATAACAGTCAATAGGGGGGAGGAGGGAGCGAGAGAATGGGGATAAGTAAGTGAAAGGTTTAGTCAAGGAACGTGTATAAATGACTAATGGACATGGACAACGAGGAGGGATATGATTGTGGGAGAAGGGGTAGGCTGGGTGGGGGGGAGAACTGGGGAAAAAATGGGACAACTGTAATTGAAAAAAATAAAAAGTCAAGCTAAACTAGGAAAAAAACAACTGAACAGATACTTGCAGAAAGGTGGAGCTGGTCCACCTTCTTACACCAGATGGAGAAATGAGCTCAAAGTGGATTGAAGACTTAAATGTTAGACTCAAGACCATAAAAATCCCAGAGAAAGGCATGGGCAGTGAAATCTCAGACACTTTTTATAGCAATGCTTTTTTTCTGGTATATCTCCTTAGGCAGGAGAAACAAGAAAAGGAATGAACAAATTGGACTGCATCAAACTGAAGCACTTTTACACAGTAGGGGAAGCCATCAGCAAACCGGGGGGGTGACATGTTTTCAAATACATTTGATAAAAGGTTAATAACCAAAATTTATACAGAACTCACAGAACTCAACACCACCAAAAAACAAACAATCCAATTAAAAAATTGGCAAAGAACCTGAATAGACACTTCTCCAAAGAGGACATACAGATAGCCAATGGATATATGGAGGGACCCTCTGCATCACTAATCATCAGAGAAGTGCAAATTAGAAACACAATGAGATATCACCTCACACCTGTAATAATGCTATAATTAATAGATTAATAGACAATGGATATTGGTGAGGATGTGGAGAAAAGGGAACCCTTGTGCATTCTTGGTGGAAATGCAGATTGGTGTGGTCACTGTGTAAAACAGTGTGAAGTTACCTCAAAAAGTTAAAAATGGAACTGATTTATGACCCAGAAATTCCACTTCTGGGGATTTACCTGGAGAAACTCAAAAAACTAATTCAAAAGAATATATGCACCCCTATATTCATTGCAGTGCTATTTACAATAGCCAGGATTTGGAAGCAGCTCAAGGGTTCATCAATACATCAGTGGCTAAAAAAGAAGTGGTACATTTACACAATGGAATACTACTTGGCTGTAACATAAGAAGGAAATCTCGCTCTTTGCAACAGCATGGATGGACCTTCTTAGGCATAAGACCTGGGTTCCTGGAATTCAGGTCTAATTTTAGCAAGCCCCCAATAAATCTGCTGCCCCCACAGTAACTGTTTATGCCAGTGACTGCCTATGCCTTGCAAAGATACCTTTGCTGACAAGAATTTAGTAACTTCTCTTTTCTCAGAGCCAACTCTTCCAAAGCTATTTGCGGAAAGTCCCACCAACTCCCACATCCCTTAAAAAACCCCACCTTGCTGCTACTCAGGTCTGACATCACTTTGGTCTCAGCCTGCCTGTTTGCAACTGGCCAAATTAACCTTATAAACTCATTGCTTGTTCTCCTGTCATTTCTCCTGTCACTCAGCCAAACCTAACCGTCCTGGAGAGCATTATGCTAAGTGAAAAAAGCCAGTCAGAGAAAGACAAATACCTTATTATTTCACTCATATGTGAAATCTAATGAATAAAGTGAACAAAAAAGCAAAATAGAGACAGACTCATAGATAGCAGGTTGACAGTTCTCTGGGGTTGGAGAGTCAAGGGGCTGGATGGAAGGTGAAGGGATTAAGCAAAAGATGAAAATAAGAAAAAAACCATGGACATAAACAACAGTGGAGGGAGACATCAGCAGATTGAGGGGGTGACATTTTTGCAGGTATATCTGATGAGGGGGGGTGATATCCAAATTTATAAAGAACTTATAAAACTCAACACCCAGATAATTGTTGACATCTGGCCAAGATGGAGGCATAAACACTGGCGCTGCATCTCCTCACAACTAAAAAATTTACAGCCACTTCAAAACTAAAAAAAACAAAACAAAAAAACCCAGAAAATCCAAAATATCAAAATTACAGGGAAGTTCAGCAGAGAAATAAAGAAGAAATAATCAACTAGAAAGCTAGGAGGGGCGGAGCTGGGACAGAGAGAGAGAGAGAGAAGTGGAGCAGCGGCTGCGGGGGTGGTGCTTACCAGGAGCAGAGCTAGAGGCAGCATGGTTTGAGGAGGCATGGTGTGCAGGCACAGCTAGCAGTAGCCCTGGTGAAAAACACAGTCATACCATTTAAACCCGAGAAGTGATCCGAGCCCCAATCCAGACCACATAGCTTGCAGTTCCAGAGCTGGGGTAAATAGAGCTGCACTAATTCTGACTATGAAAGCAAATGGGGGCTGGGGCAGAGTTAGAAGCTACCAGTCTCAAAAAGGAAATAGCTTGCTTAGTACAAGAAGGGGGAGAAGTGCCTGGAAAAGCAGCGGCAACCAGGACTGTTCCCTCTCAGACCCCTCCCCCACATACAGTGCCAAAAGACAGTGAACTGGTTGCCAGCACTAACAAATACCTAAGGCTCCGCCCCCTATAGTGTAAGAGGTGCAACAGCCCTTACCCAATACACAGAGGCAAACACAGAAAGATGAGGAGACAGAGAACTACAATCCAGAAAGGCAGGAGACAGATCAAAATCGCAGTGACACAACTAAGCAACAAGCAGATAGCATTCTTAATACATGAGGAGATAGAGAGCTTAATAAATGCAGTTCCAGGCATTGGTGATAAAGATGTTGACAGACTTGACAGCAAATATTAAACAGGATGGGGAAAGAATGAGGACTATCCTGGCTGAAATGAAGGAAAATCCATATGAAACAAGTGGTGAAGAATGGGAAACCAAGGTTCAAATTAATAAATTGGAACATAAGTAAGAAACAGTCTACCAGTACAGAAGGAGGAAACGAGAAGTTTAAAAAATGAGGAGAGACTTAGAAACCTCTGTGACAGCTATAAACATGCGAACATCCAAATCATAGGGTTGCCAGAAGGTGAAGAGGGCGAGCAAGAAATTGAAAAATTATGTGAAAAATATAATGAAGGAAAACTTCCCTAATTTGAGGAAGGGAATGGACATATGGATCCAGGAAGCACAGAGAGTCACAAACAAACTAGACCCAGGGAGGATCACACCAAGACACATCATAATCAAAATGCCAAACATTAAGGATAAAGAGAGAATCTTAAAGCAGCAAGAGAGAAGAGAATTACCTACAAAGGGGTACCTGTAAGACTGTCAGCTGATTTCTCAAAAGAAACTTTGCAGGCAAGAAGGGACTGGCAGGAAATATTCAAAGTAATGAAAATCAAAAACCTACAACCAAGATTACTCTATCCAGCAGATAAAGTGCTTCCCAGACAAGGTAAAGCTAAAGGAGTTCATTAACACTAGGCCATTATTATATGAAATGTTAAAAGGACTTATTTTAAAAAAGATCATTAAAAAAAAACAGTATAGCAACTATCAACAACAGAAGCTAGGGAATGGAAACAAAGGCAAACTAAGCAGACAAGAGGAGTGGGAACAGAATCATAGGTGTGGGGAGCATGTGGGGGATGGTCAGCTGGTAGGGGGAAGGAAGGACTGAGAGGGAAATGGTGCAGGAATTAAGAAGCATAATAGGAGGGTGGGGAATAGACAGGGAGATTATGAGAAAAGCTTTATGCACAATCCATGGATATAGACTAAGTGGGGGACTTATAGGGGAGGGGGCTTGCTGGGTGGAAGGGAACAAAAAGAAAAAAATTTGGGACAACTATAACAGCATAATCAATAAAACGTACAAAAAAACCCTCAACACCTAAAAAACAAACAATCCCATTTAAAATGAGCAAAGGACCTGAATAGACACTTCTCCAAAGAGGACATTCAGATGGTCAATGGACATATGGAGGGATCCTCAGCATCACTAATGTTCAGAGAAATGCAAATAGCTGAAGACTTAACTTGAGGTGGTAAACACATAATACAGTGTAAATATGATGTGTTGTGGAATTGTGCACCTGAAAACTGTATAGTTTTGATAACCGGGGTCAACCTAACGAATTCAATAAAAGAAAAAATGATTTTAAAAACTGAATTGTTATCTAAGAGATGTAATAACCTTTCTCAAACTTCTCAGCAAGAATTTCTACATTAGGTTAGTGGGTAGGCTCTTCCCCTTCAATAATGGAATAGAACCTGTAAAGAGCTCCACTGCATAAAACACATTCTTTATTATTATTATTATTATTTAATTTTTCAGTTACAGTTGTCCCATTTTTCCCCTATTGCTCCCCCCCACCCAGCCCACTCCTTCTCCCACAATTATCCCTCCTCGTTGTCCATGTCCATGAGTCATTTATACACGTTACTTGACTAAACTCTTCCATTACTTATCCCCCTTCTCTCCCTACCCCCTACCCCCTAGTAACTGTTATTCTGCTCCTTTCTTTGTTTTGTTCATTTGTTTATGTTGTTCTTTAGTTTTCTGTATTAGGTGATACCATATGGTAATTTTCTTTCTTTGCCTGGCTTATTTCACTAAGCATAATTCTCTCTAGTTCCATCCATGTTGTCGCAAATGGCAGGAATTCCCTCTTTCTTTCTGCTGCATAGTATTCCATTGTGTAAATGTACCACAGTTTTTTGATCCACTCACCTAGAGATGGGCACTTAGGCTGTTTCCAGCACTTAACTATTGTAAACAGTGCTGCTGTGAACATAGGGGTGCATAAGTTCTTTTGAATTAAGGTTTTAGGATTTTTCGAGTATAATCCTAGCAGTGGAATCTCTGGTTCAAAAGGCAGTTCCACTTTTAGTTTTTAGTTTTTTGAGGTAATTCCATACTGTTTTCCATAGTGGCTGCACCAGTCTGCATTCCCATCAACAGTGCACTAGGGTTCCCATTTGTCCACATCCTTGCCAGCACTTGTTGTTTATTGATTTGTTGATGATGGCCATTCTGACAGGTGTAAAATGGTATCTCATTGTGGTTTTTATTTGCATCTCTCTGATGGCTAGTGATGTTGAGCATTTTTTCATGTATCTATGGACCTTCTGTATGTCCTCTTTGGAGAAATGTTTGTTCAGGTCCTTTGCCCGTTTTTTAAATTGGGTTGTCTATTTTCTTGATGTTGAGTCATATAAGCTCTTTATATATTTTGGAGATCAGTCCATTGTTTGAGGTATCATTGGCAAATATGTTTTCGCATATGGTTGGTTTCCTATTCAACTTGCTGAGCAGAAACTCTTCAGTTTGATGTAGTTCCATTTGTTTATTTTTTCCTTTATTTCTTTTGCCTTAGGAGATGTATCCGTGAAGATATTGTTATGTGGTATATCTGAAATTTTTCTGCCTATGTTTTTCTCTAGGACTTTTATGGCTTCACGGCTTACATTTAAGTCTTTAATCCAACTTGAGTTTATTCTCATATGTGGTGTAAATTGGTGGTCTAATTTCATTTTTTGCATGTCCCTGTCCAGTTCTCCCAGCACCATTTGTTAAAGAGGCTCTTCTCACTCTGTTTTATGTTCCTTCTCCCTTTATCAAATATTAGTTGACCACATAGTCCTGGGTTTATTTCTGGACTTTCTATTCTGTTCCATTGATCTATATGTCTGTTCTTATGGCAGTAGCAGACTGTTTTGAACACAGTGGCTTTGTAGTATAGTTTGATGTCTGGTATTGTGATTCCTCCTGCTGTGTCCTTCTGTCTCAAGATTGCTTTGGCTATTCAGGGTCTTTTTTGTTCCATATGAATTTTTGAAGTATTTGTTCTCGGTCTGTAAAATATGTCATTGGTATTTTAATAGGGATTGCATTGAATCTGTAAATTGCTTTGGGTAGTATGGCCATTTTGATGTTGATTTTTCCAATCCAAGAACATGGTATTTGCTTCCATTTATTTGTATCTTCCTTAATTTCTTTCTTCAGAAGCAAAGGCATAGAGATGAAAAACAGCATACTGTGTGGAGAGAATAAGCACTGTGGTGAAACTGGATATAAAATGAAAGGCAAGCTGTGGCAGCAGATGAGCTGGAGCAGAGGGAAGAACAGGGCCTTGTATGTTATTTCCAGAGCTTAGTCTTTATCCAGTAGACAGAGAGTAATTGGAATATTTAAAACTGAAAAAGGAATGGGCATATATGGTTTTGGACATATGGATTATTCTATCAGCAGTGTGAAGGATGGGTTATAGAGGGACAGGACCTAAAAAGAAGAACATAGTTGGAAGGCTATTCCTGCCATCCAAGTGAAAGATGATGGTCATCCAAGTGAAAGATGATGGTGGCTTAAACTGGAGCCATGTCTGTAGGAATAAGAGGGCAATTTTTAAAAATAGGATGTAAAATATGCAGCACTTTGTAATGTATTGGGTAGCTATGTAGATAGTACTAATAATATCAGTGATAATGATAGCAAAAAAAAAAAATAGTGCCACCATCAACTATGATAGAGAATTCAGGAGGTAGTGCTGGCTTACAAGAAAACAGAGAATTTCCCTTTTAGACATGTTGAGTTTTAGATGCCAAAAAACCATACAAGGGGTGATACCTAGCAGAAATTTTGAAATTTAAATGTTAAAAGTTTAATGTTAAAACTAAACAGTTTATAGCCCCAAGCATAGTCTGTGCTAGAGATTTCAATTTGAGATTATACTGGGGATATTTGTCATGGCCTGCCATGATCACACCACTTCTAAGGGAACTTGCTGTACTCACTGACTGCTGTCCAAGCGTCTATACTTTGTTCTACATGATCCATCCTATCTACTCCCCGAACTTGCCTGGGATGCAGCCAGTTGAATCAAATAGGCTCCAGAACAAAGGACAGCCAATCTATAAACTGACCAGAGCCTTCTGATCTATGGCCTGGTGAAAAAGAGAAGCTGGGCTAATAATAATCTCTCTCTTAGGATTTCTAACTCAGAGCTACAGAGATTCCAGGCCAGTTAACACTGAGAGTTGAAGTGTAAGACTGTAGAAAACTGGGACATGGCAAGCTGAGGTTGTTTAAAACTGAAGCAAGAAACGTGGAAAAAAATGGGCAAGCAGAAGATGTTGGGCAGTAGAAAGAGAAGATTGGGGTGGACACTGGGAAAAATACAAAGAAAGAGACAGAAAATGAGCATGTGACCCACTGAAGAGATGGAAGGACTTGCTCATTCTTGAGCTGCTTCACCACACAATAGAGATCCCATCTCAGTCTACATGTAGCTTCAAATCAAAGCCCTATATTATATAAAGATAATTTAAGTGAAGGATTTGGTTTCCAACCAAAAGAGGACTTAGAAGCGTGAGAATAAATGAGATAATATAGGGAGAATATAGCACAGGATAAGAGCAGTAAACTGAGACTTCCAGCCAAGATGGAGACCTACACAAACACACTACATGTCCCTCCACAACTAAGAAGGAATACAACTACTTCAAAAATATAGACAACCAAAAGTTCCAGAAAATTGAGCTGCATGGAAGTACAACAAAGGTATAAAGAGAAAATACTCATCCAGTCAAGAAGGAGGGGCATAGCTGGGGCAGAGAGGATGCAGTGTAGTGGTGGAAGTAGTGGCAGCAGCAGCGGCTTTGGCAGGACAGCAGAAAGCACAGTCACACATTTTAAAAAGTAGCAAGGGACACCTAGAAAGCACTCTCAGCACCAGAACAGACCACAGAGCTCATGGTCCCAGTGCCAGGAAATAAAGCCTCCTCAGTGAGCATTGGGGAAAAGGAAGAAACTGCTGGTCTCTCAACAGAGTCTGCTTGTTTAAAGGGCCCACAGAGAACAACAAGCAAAGCCCAGAGTGAGTAGAAGGAAGGAAATCATCAAGATCAGAGAAGAATTAAATGACACAGAGACTAAACTAGCAATTCAAAAGATTAACAAAAGTAGGAGTTGGTTCTTTGAAAAGATAAACAAAATTGATAAGCCTTTAACCAGGCTCATCAGGATAAAAAGAGAGAGGACCCAAATAAATAAAATCAGAAACGAAAGAGTAGAAATCACAACCGATACCACAGAAATACAAAGGGTTATAAGAAATTATAACGAACAACTGTATGGCAAAAAATTTGACAACCTAGAGGACATGGACAAATTTCTGGAAGCATATAATCTTCCAAAACTGAATCAAGAAGAAACAGAAAGCCTGAATAGACCAAGAACAACTAGTGAAATAGAAGCAGTAATCAAAAACTCCTGGCACACAAAAGCCCTGGACCAGATGAATTCACAGGTGAATTCTACAAAACATTTAGGAAAGAACTAACTCAGATTATTCCAAAAAATCCAAGAAGAGGGAAGACTCCAAACTCATTCTATGAAGCCAGTATTACCCTAATTCCAAAACCAAGTTAAGACACAACAAAGAAAGAAAACTGCAGGCCAATATCACTGATGAACATAGATGCTAAAATCCTCAACAAAATATTGCCAAACCGGATCCAGCAACACATTAGAAAGATCATACACCACGATCAAGTGGGATTCATCTCAGGGATGCAAGGATAGTTTAATATTCACAAATCAATAAATATAATACACCACATAAACAAAATAAAAGACAAAAACCACGTGATAATATCAATAGATACAGAAAAACCATTTGATAAAGTACAACTCCTATTTAAGCTGAAAACTCTCAGTAAAATGGGAATAGAGGGAGCATACCTCAACATAATAAAGGCCATATATGAGAAACCTGAAGCCAACATCATACTCAATGAGCAAAACCTGAGAGCATTCCCCTTGAGGTCAAGAACAAGTCAAGGATGTCCACTCTCTCCAATCCTATTCAACATAGTCTTGGAAGTTCTAGCCAGAGCAATCAGACAAGAAAGAGAAATAAAAGGCATCCAAATTAAAAAAGAGCCAGTAAAACTGTCATTATTTGCAGATGACATGGTAGTGTACACAAAAATCCCTATAGACTCCACAAAAAAAAAAAACTACTCGACCTAATAAATGAATTCAGCAAAATAACAGGGTACAAAGTCAATATTCAAAAATTGAAGGCATTTCTGTACAGCAACAACAAAATCTCAGAGATAGAAACTAAAAACATAAAATCCCATTTACCATAGCAACAAGAAAAATAAAATACCTAGGAATAAACTTAACCAAGGAAGTAAAAGACCTGCACTCAGAAAACTACATAACACTGAAGAAAGAAATTTAAAAAGATACAAATAAATGGGAGCATATACCATGTTCATGAATAAGAAGAATCGACATCATTAAAATGTCCATAATACACAAAGCAATTTACAGATTCAATGCAATCCCTATTAAAATAACAATGACATTTTTCACAGACCTAGAACAATTACTTCAAAAATGTATATGGAACCAAAAAAGAGCCCGAATATCCACAGCAATTTTGAGGAAGAAGAATAGAGCAGGAGGAATCAAAATACGTGATATCAAACAATATTACAAGGCCACGGTAATCAAAACAGTCTGGTACTGGCAAAGCACAGACCCTTAGATCAATGGAACAGAATAGAAAGCCCAGAAATAAACCCAGCTATATATAATCAACTAATACATGACAAAGGGGGAAGGAACATCAAATGGAATGAAAAGAGCCTCTTCAACAAATGGTGCTGGGAGAACTGGACAGGGACAGGCAAAAAAATGAAACTAGACCACCAACTGACACCATACACCGCAATAAACTCAAATTGGATCAAAGACGTAAATGTAAGCCGTAACACCATAAAAGTCCTAGAGGAAAAAATAGGCAGGAAAATTTCAGATATCCCACGTAGCAACTTTTTCACTGATATATCTCCTAAGGCAAGAGAAATAAAGGAAAAAATAAACAAATGGGACTACATCAAACTAAAAAGTTTCTGCTCAGCTAAAGAAAACATCAGCAAGATGAAAAGGAAACCAACCATATGGGAAAATATATTCGCCAATGATACATCAGACAAGGGATTGATCTACAAAATATATGAAGAACTCATACAACTCAACACCAAGAAGACAGACAACCCAATTAAAAAATGGGCAAAGGACCTGAACTAACACTTCTCCAAAGAGGACATACAGAAGGTCCATAGACATATGAAGGAATGTTCAACAACACTAGCCATCAGAGAGATGCAAATAAAAACCACAATGAGATACCACTTCACACCAGTCAGAATGGCCATCATCAACAAATCAACAAACAACTTGTGCTGGAGAGGATGCGGAGACATGGGAACCCTGGTGCACTGCTGGTGGAAATGCAGACTGGTGTAGTCATTACGGAAAAGAGTTTGGAATTTTCTCAAAAAACTAAAAATGGAACTGCCTTTTGAAACAGGAATTCCATTGCTAGGATTATATCTGATAAATCCTGAAACACCAATTCAAAAGAACCCATGCATCCATATGTTCATAGCAGCACTATTTACAATAGCCAAGTGCTGGAAACAACCAAAGTGCCCATCTGTAGATGAGTGGATAAAAAACTGTGGTACATTTACACAATGGAGTTCTATGTAGCAGAAAGAAAGAAGGAACTTCTACCATTTGCAACAAAATGGATGGAACTAGGGAGAATTATGCTTAGTGATTAAGCCAGGCAAAGAAAGAAAAATATCTTATTCTATCACCTATTACAGGAAACTAATGAACAACACAAACAAATGAGCAAAATTGAACCAGAGGTATGTAAACAAGAAGTAGACTAACAGTAACAAGGGGGAGGGAGAGAAGGGGGTAAGAAGGGGAAGGGTCTAGTCAAATAACATGTATAAATGACTCATGCACATGGACAACTGGTTGAGGACTGACTGTAGGAGAAGGGGGGCAGGTAAGTAAAACGGGGGAAAAGTGGGACTACTGTAATGGAAAAAAAATTTAGTGGGCAAAAAAATGAAAATATAAAAAAATGGAAATGCAAGTTCAGTGAATATTAAAAAGACAAGGATTTTCCTTCATACTGTATATTTTTTTCCCTATCTGATCCCTCCAGAGTTTGGCATTCTAAAGAAGTAAGTTATGACATAAGTTTCTTTGCATAAAACTAATCAGACCAGTCCTTAATAGAGGTTTTTTTTGACAAAGACTTTGACTAGAATGTCATGCCTAAAGGAGACATGCTTGGGCTCTGGTTGTTACCAAAAAGCCCTGAAGAACAAGGACTGATTTTCTTCTTCTTCTTTTCTTTTAATGTGTTTTATTGATTATAATGTTACATTTGTCCCAATTTCGCTTCCCTCTTCTCCCCTCCACCCAGTGGCCCCCCCTCCCTCCAGTTGTCCCCCCCTTTTAGACCATGTCCATTAGTTGTGCATATAGTTCTTCTCAACCTCTCTCTGTCTATTCCATCCCCTCCTACCATAATCCTTAATTCCAATATCATCTCCCTCCCTTTCCCCCTTCCCTCTCCCTGCTGACCTCCCCCCAATATGCTCCCCATACCTATAGTTCTTTTTCCACTCTCGTTGCCTGTTTAGTTTGCCTTTGTTTCAATTCTCTAGCTTCTGTTGTTGTTTCTTGTGATGCAGTTTTCATTTTAGATTTCATAGTTTTGATCCTCCTTTTTCTAAACCAGTCCCTTTAACATCTCATATAAAAGTGGTTTGGATCTAATGAACTTGTTCAGTTTTATTTTGTCCTGGAAACACTTTCTCTGCCCTTCTATTCTGAATGACAGTTTCGCTGGATAGAGTGTTCGTGGTTGTAGGTTTTGGATTTTCATTACTTTGAATATTTCTTGCCAGTCCCTTCTTGCCTGCAGGGTCTCCCTTGAGAAGTCAGCTGATAGTCTAACTGGGACCCCTTTGTACATGATTCTTTTCTTCTCTCTTGCTGCTTTTAAGATTCTCCCTTTATCTTTAACTTTTGACGTTTTGATTATAATGTGTCTTGGAGTGGTTCTCTCTGGGTCCAGTTTTTTTGGAATTCTCTGTGCTTCCTGGACTTGTAAGTCTATTTCCTTCCCCAAGTTTGGGAAGTTCTGCTTTATTATATTTTCACTTAATTTTTCAATTTCTAGTTCATCTTCTTCGCCCTCTGGCAAACCAATGATTCTTATGTTGGGCCTTTTATAGCTGTCCCAGAGGTTTCTGATCCTTTCATCATTTTCCTTGCTTCCCGTTTTTTCTCTCTGCCTTGGTTGACTGTTTGTTCCTTCTTTGTGTTCTGGTTTGTTGATTTGAACTCTGGAATTTATTTCCTCACCATCTGTCTCGTATGTGGTTTTGTTTCTTTCAGTATGAGTGTTTTTTGATTCTTTCTCATCTTTTTCCAGATCTTTTGTTAATTCTGTAAGCCACCTGATAACAATGGCCCTGAACTGAGCTTCTTACAGGTTTCTTATTTATTCATCTGTCAGATTCTTCATCTGTTGTCTGGTGAGCTGCGCCACCGGGATTTCTATAGTTGTCTGCCTCATTTTGACAGATGCGTTTTGTTTTGGGCCAGCTATAGGGGGCAGTGCCTGTGTACTCGTCACAACCAGCGACCGGCACAAATCCGCAACCTTTCTCTCCGGCGCTTTGTTGTCACTGCCCAGCTACCAGTGGTGATCATCAACCTATTTTGCAGCACTGTGGCGCTTTGTGTGGGGGCGGGGGTCCAAGATGGATTCACACAGTTATTCCGCTAGGAGACCGGGATCGGTCCTCCCGCCCCCTGGGCCTCACTGTTCGAGGCGATGTGGTGGCTGCTTCTCCCAGCATTGGGGTCGCCAGCCGCCGTGGTTTGACTGTAGCCGGGATTGTCCTCCCTGCCACTGGGATTGTTCTCCCTGCCGCTGTCCCTGGTGCGACCGCAAACAGCACCACCCACTTTCACTCTTCCTACCTGCCCAAAGAGCGCCGCTGGTTTATAACTTCATACGTTGGCCTTTGTGTAGTTTTATTTTCTGGAATTTCTAGTTATCTTTTGTTTTGAAGTAGTTGTATTCCTCTCTAGTTGTAGAGGGAGCCAGAGCATGTCCGTCTAAGCCTCCATCTTGGCCAGAAGTCTTGGGACTGACTTTCAAAGGTAATAAAAGCTTATGAGCTAAATGGCCTGATACCTTGGTTGGTTGTGCAGTCCACAGCAATTTTTCCAGGGAAGGAATGAAGGCTGTTTTCCTGAAAGATGGTTAGAAGGGAACTTAAGTCAAAATGGAAAACCAGAAAAACTTGGAAAAGTTAGGGGTGTACAGGCAAGGCTGAATACCGAGTATGTGGCTCAGTTTCTGTGCCCTGAAGAGCAGATTGAAGGTCACCCTAAATGTACTTTGCGTAAGTTCCAGCAAAGCAGAACTAAAGATTGTAAGTGATCATTTTTTTCTCTTGTTGTGTTTGTGCAAATGAACAGGATAAATAAAAAGTGGACTTAATGCAGTTCCTTTAATGACAAGGAGGGTAATCTTAAGGGGAAAAGTCATGATTCAAGGAAAATCACAATGCTCAGTAGTAGACTATAAAGTAGTGAAGCTAACCATCTTTAAAGTTTCTTTTCATTTAAAATTTCTTTTCTTTTCTTTTTCTTTTTTTTTTCTTTTTTTTAGCAAGTTATAAGGCGCTTTTAAAAACTCAATGGTAATTTACCATTGAGTTTTTAAAAGTTTTTTTCTATTTTGTTTTATTTTTTGGTTTTTCAATTACAGTTGTCCCAGACATTTTTCCCCCATTGCTCCCCCCCACCCAGCCCATCCTTTTTCCTGCAATCATATCCCTCCCCGTTGTCCATGTCCATGAGTCATTTATACACGTTCCTTGACTAAACCCTTCCCTTACTTATCCCCCTTCTCTCCCTCCCCCCTCTCCCCTATTGACTGCTATTCTGCTCTTTGTTCTATTTAGTTCTTTTGTTTGTGTTGTTCTTTAGTTTCCTGTATTAGGTGATATCATATGGCACTTTTCTTTCTTTACCTGGCTTATTTCACTAAGCATAATTCTCTCTAGTTCCATCCACATGTTGTCACAAATGGCAGGAGTTCCTTCTTTCTTTCTGCTACATAGTATTCCATTGTGTAAATGTACCACAGTCTTTGGATCTACTCATCTACAGATGGGCACTTAGGCTGTTTCCAGCACTTAGCTATTGCAAACAGGGCTGTTATGAAAATAGGGGTGCATAAGTTCTTTTGAATTAAGGTTTTAGGATTTTTTTAGTATAATCTTAGCAGTGGAATCTCTGGTTCAAAAGGCAGTGTCATTTTTAGTTTTTTGAGGTAATTCCATACTGTTTTCCATAGTGGTTGCACTAGTCTGCATTCCCACCATTAGTGCAGTAGGGTTCCCATTTCTCCACATCCTCGCCAGCATTTGTTGTTTGTTGATTTGTTGATGATGGCCATTCTGGCCGGTGTAAAGTAGTATCTCATTGTGGTTTTTATTTCCACCTCTCTGATGGCCAGTGATGTTGAACATTTTTTCATGTGTCTATGGACCTTCTCTATGTCCTCTTTGGAGAAGTGTTTGTTCAGGTCCTTTGCCCATTTTTGAACTGGGTTGTTTGTTTTCTTGATGTTGAGTCATATTAGCTCTTTATATATTTTGGAGAGCAGTCCCCTGTCTGTGATATCATTGGCAAATATGTTTTCCCATATGGTTGGTTTCCTTCTATTCTTGCTGATGTTTTCTTTTCCTGAGCAGAAGCTCTTTAGTTTGATGTAGTTCCATTTGTTTATTTTTTCCTTTATTTCTTTTGCCTTAGGAGATGTATCCATGAAGATATTGTTATGTGGGATATCTGAAATTTTCCTGCCTATGTTTTCCTCTAGGACTTTTATGGCTTCACGGCTTACATTTAAGTCTTTAATCCAACTTGAGTTTATTCTCATGTGTGGTGTAAATTGGTGGTCTAATTTCATTTTTTGCATGTCCCTGTCCAGTTCTCCCAGCACCATTTGTTAAAGAGGCTCTTCTCACTCCATTTTATGTTCCTTCCTCCTTTATCAAAGATTAGTTGACCATAGAGAACTGGGTTTATTTCTGGACTCTCTATTCTGTTCCAATGATCTATATGTCTGCTCTTATGGCAGTAGCAGACTGTTTGATCACAGTGGCTTTGTAGTATAGTTTGATGTCTGGTGTTGTGATTCCTCCTGCTGTGTTCTTCTGTTTCAAGATTGTTTTTGATATTCAGGGTCTTTTTTGGTTCCATAGGAATTTTTGGAGGATTTGTTCTAGGTCAGTGAAATATGTCATTGGTATTTTAATAGGGATTGCATTTAATCTGTAAATTGCTTTGGGTAGTATGTCCATTTTGATGATGTTGATTCTTCCCATCCAAGAACATGGTATTTGCTTCCATTTATTTGTATCTTCCTTAACTTCTTTATTCATTGTTGCATAATTTTCAATATACAGGTCTTTTATCTCTTTTTTTAAGTGTATTCCTAGATACTTTATTTCTCTTGTTGCTATAGTAGGTGGTATTTTCTTTTTTGTCTCTGTCTCTGATATTTTATTGTTGGTGTAGTGAAATGCCTTAGATTTCTGTATATTTATTTTGTACCCTGCTATTTTGCCAAATTCACTTATTATATCAAGTAGTCTTTTAGTGGAGTTTATAAGTTTTTCTATGTATTCTATCATGTCATCTGCGTATAATGATAGTTTTACTTCTTCTTTCCCAATTTGGATGCCTTTTATTTCTTTTACTGTGTGATTGCTGTGGCTAGGACTTCCAACACTATGTTGAAAGAAGAGGGGAAAGTGGACAGCCTTGTCTAGTTCCTGATTTCAGGGGGAATGCTTTCAGTTTTTGTCCATTGAATATGATGTTGGGTTCAGGCTTCTCATATATAGCCTTAATGATGTGAAGGTATGCTCCCTCTATTCCCATTTTGCTGAGTGTTTTCATCATAAATGGGTTTTGTACTTTATTCAATGCGTTTTCTGCATCTATAGATATGATCATGTGATTTTTATCTCTCATTTTGTTTAGGTGATGTATTATATTTATTGATTTGCAAATATTAAACCATCCTTGCATCCCTGGGATGAATCCCACTTGATCTTGGTGTATGATCTTTTTGATGTATTGCTGGATCCTGTTTGGCAATATTTTATTGAGGATTATAGCATCTATGTTCATCAGTGATATTGGCCTGCAGTTTTCTTTCTTCGTTGTGTCTTGACCTGGTTTTGGGATTAGGGTAATACTGGTTTCATAGAAAGAGTTTGGGATTTTCCCCTCTTCTTGGATTTTTTGGAATAGTTTGAGGAGGGTAGGAGTTAGTTCTTCCCTAAATGTTTTGTAAAATTCGCCTGTGAAGCCATCCGGTCCAGGTCTTTTGTGTGCAGGGAGATTTTTGATTACTGTTTCAATTTCCTTCTTTGTTTTTGCTCTGTTGAGACTTTCTACTTCTTGATTCAGTTTTGAAAGGTTATATGTTTCTAGAAATTTGTCCATTTCTTCTAGGTTGTCAGATTTCTTGCCATACAGTTGTTTGTAGTAATTTCTTACAATTGTTTGTATTTCTGTGTTATCAGTCGTGATTTCTCCTCTTTCATTTCTGATTTTGTTTATTTGGGTCTTTTCTCTTTTTTTCTTGATTAGACTGGCTAGAGGCTTATCGATTTTGTTTATTTTTTCAAAGAATCGGCTCCTAGTTTTGTTGATATTTTGGATTGTTTGTTTTCTCTATGTCATTTAATTCTGCTTTGATCTTGATGATTTCTTTCCTTCTTCTTGCCCTAGGCTTTGTTTGTTTTTGTTGTTCTAATTCTTGTAGCTTTAGAATTAGATTTTTTATTTGAGATTCTGCTAGCCTTTTAAGATATGCTTGTACTGCTATGAACTTCCCTCTTAGGACTGCTTTTGCTGTGTCTCATAGGTTTTGGGTTGTTGTGTGTTCACTGTCATTAGTTTCTAGAAATTTCTTGATTTCCTCTTTGACGTCATTGTTAACGCATTCATTATTTAATAGCGTGTTATTCATTCTCCATAAGTTTGGGTGTCTTTGATTTTTTTTCTCTGAGGTTCATTTTTCGTTTCAAGGCTTTGTGGTCTGAAAAGATGCTTTATATGATTTGAATTTTCTTGAATTTGTTGAGGCTTGTTTTGTGTCCTATTATGTGGTCTATCTTTGAAAATGTCCCATGTGCCTTTGAAAATAATGTATATTTTGCTTCTTTGGGGTGAAAAGTTTTATATATATCAGTTAAGTCCATGTGGTTTAGTGTGTTGCTCAATGCCTGCATATCTTTTTTGTTTCTTTGCTTGGATGATCTGTCTATTGTTGATAATGGAGTGTTGAAATCCCCTACTATGAGTGTGTTGTTGTTACTATCCTTCTTGTGGTCTTCTAGTATTTTCTTTTTGTATTTGGGTGCTCCTATGTTGGGTGCATATATGTTTATCAGTGTTATATTTTCTTGATGGATTGTTCCTTTAAGTATTATGAAATGTCCTTCTTTGTCTTTTTTTATTGCCCTTGTTTTGAAATCTGTTTTCTCTGATATGAAGACTGGTACCCCAGCTTTTTTTTTCAGGTCTGTTTGCTTAGAATATTTTTTTATATCCCTTTACTTTCAGTCTGTGTAAATCTTTTGTTTTGAGATGAGTTTCTTGTAGACAGCAAATATGTGGGTCCTGTTTTCTTATCCATTTCGTTACCCTATGTCTTTTAATTGGAGCATTTAATCCATTTACATTTAAGGTTATTATTGACATATATTTATTCACTTCCCTTTGTACCTCTGTTCCTCTAATTTTTTTTTTGTTTGTTTTTTGTCTTCCTTTTTCGTAGAGTATTCCCTTTAGCATATTTTGCAATGCTGGTTTGGTGGGGATGTATTCTTTCAGTCTTCCTTTGTCTGAGAAATTCCTTATTTCACCTTCTATTTTGAATGAGAGCCTTGATGGGTAGAGTATTCCTGGTTGTAGGCTTTTGTTTTTCATTGTTTGAAATATTTTTGACCGTTCCCTTCTGGCTTATCGTGTTTCTGTTGAGAAATCGGTCGATAGCCTTATTGGTGCTCTTTTGTAAGTTATTTGCTGTTTTTCTCTTGCAGCTTTTAGGATTCTCTCTTTGTCTTGGAATGTTGCCATTTTATGATGTGCCTTGGAGTGGGTTTTGGGGGTTCCTCTTCATTGGAACTCTCTGTACTTCCTGGATTTGCATAACTTTTTCTCTCATCAGGTTTGAAAAATTTTCTGTCACTATTTCTCCTATCAGTTTATCTATTCCTTGTTCCTCTGATACCTCTTTGATTCCAATTACTCTTACATTGTTCTTCCTTATGTTATCCTGTAATTCCCTTACCTCTTCTTCATACTTTTTCAATCTTTTTTCATTTTGCTGTATCATTTGAGAATTATTGCCTACATTATCCCCTAACTCACTAATCCGATCCTCTGCTTCATTTAGTCTGCTTTTGACTGATTCTACTGTCTTTCAGTTCAGAGATTGCATTCTTCATTTCTTCCTGGTTCTTCTTGATAGTTTCTATGTCTTTTTTTTATGCTGTTGTAGTTCTCTGCAAGTTTCCTATAATTTTCTTGGAGCTTCTGGTAACTTCCTTGGGGGTTGTCATAGTTGTTTTTAAGGTTGTCGAGTATATTGAGCTTCTTCACCACCAATGTTTTGAATTCCATGTCTGACATTTGGGCTATGTCTATTCCATCTACCTCTCTTTCTGGGGATTCCTCTTTTCTTTTCATTGAGAGGTTGTTTCTGCATCTTACCATGTTGGCTTCTTCTTGTTTGTTTTTGTTATTTGGATTTGTCTGCTTTGCCTTCCCACTTTTGTGGTATGAGATTCTTTATGGGAGATCTGGGGGTTTCTGTGATGCAGTCTCTTTGATCTCCTGAGCCTGATGTTCTTGGGGTACCCTTTATGTCATTTGTTTATGCTGTCTGGTTATATTTCTGATACTCTTTGTTAGGATCTTCCTTCTGGCTAGTTGATTGAGAGTCACTCTATCCACTTTGTCTTGAATTCTTTTGTGGAGATGTCAGTTCAGCCTCTGTGTGGTGTCTTGTTCTTCTGTGTCCACAGCTGGTCTAGCGATGCAGGTCAGAGGTTCCTGTTCCTTGCAGCGGTGGTGTGCCTACTCACGGCATGTTCTTTTGTTGCCTGTTGGAGCTAGCCAAGGTGCCCTTGCACGCATGCCTGTGAGCACTTAAGGCACCCAAGGCGGCTGGGGAGATAGCCTCAGGCCTGCTGTGCCACGTTCCAGGAAAGCCGGGGAGGTGCTTTTGCGCTCGTGCGCCAGTGCGCGCCCAAGGCAGCTGGGGAGATAGCCTTAGACCTGCCGCACAGCGCTCAGGGAGTTGGTCTGTCGCCTCTTAAAGCGGGGCCCTGGACACTTGTGCTCAGTAGAAGTGAGTGTCTGTGAGTCGCTGCTGCTCGCTGTTTCCGCGCCGCAGCCGCCCCTAAAATTTGTTTTCATTTGAAAGTTAAACTATGTCTATGGTATCATCAAAGATGCTTAATTTACAGGCAAGAAGAATGTCAAATGCCTTACAACTAGATGTCTTTCCAATAGGATAGTCCTACAGATTTAGAGACTTGTTTGTGGGTTATGTTACATAAATTAACATGTGTTTTCTGTTTTCATAGAGCATAAGCCTATGATCTTATTACCTGAGTGATTGTCTGTACCTATAGGCCTCACTTAATCCTGTCTGCAGCACTGCCTCTTGAGACTGAACTGTTTGGGTGAACTAAGTGGATGAGTTGGTGTAGAATGGGGTGGTCTGTGTACCTCACTTTAAAACTGGTTTCTCTTTTCTATCCTAATTGCTTGGATAGAAAGGACCCAGAGGTCAGAGAATGAAAAAACCTAAACTATTTCCCTTAGCCCAAACAAAGTATAATGGGCAAAAGTGTTTTGGACAGGTGAGATGTGCCTAGCACACTTTCCTCGAAAGAAGCCCTTGTTTTCTTTTTTTTTTTCCTTTCTCCTAATATGGAACATTGACAAATTAATCCCTGCCTTTTGTGATCTAGTAGTTATGGATTAAATGATGTTTTTTAACCCTTTTCGCCAAATCTGTTGCCCCCAGAACACAACAAGGATTCCAGCCTGTTTAACCAAGCACGCTATTGACCGGAGACAGCCAACTGACCTGGAGTCTGCACGATCCTTCCCCATATGGGAAGACCACCCTCCCCTCCACACCCCCACTATTATTAGGGTTCTCTGGACCCAAGTGTAGGTAGGACGATGACCATGTCCAGCTTGAAGCCGCTAGAGGAGCTTGAGACCTTCGCCCATTGTCCTTTACAAGATTACAAAGGATCTTAATATCTGAGAGGGGGGGGATAGTTATTTTTTACGAACCAGAGGTATGGACTTGGGGGGGGTTGCTGGGGGAGGGAGAGCTGGGTGGAGGGGAGTAATGGGGAGAAAATTGGAACTGTTGTAACAATATAATCAATAAAATACATTAAAAAAAAACTGGTTTCTCTTTTCTATCCTAATGGCTTGGACAGAAAGAGCCCAGAGGTCTGAGAGGGAAGAAACCTAAAATATTCCCCTCAGCCCAAACTAAATATAATGGGCAAAAGGCTTTTGGACAGGTGAGGTGTGCCTGGCACACCTTCATCCAAAGAAGCCCTTTTTTTCCCTAATGTGGAACACTGAAAAATTAATCCCTGCCTTTTGTCATCTAGTGGTTATGGATTGAATGATGTTTTTTAACCCTGTTGCCAAACCTGTTGCTCCTAGAATACAACAAGGATGCCAGCCTGTTAAACCAAGCACATTGTTGTTCAGGGACAGCCAACTGACTTGGAGTCTGCATGATCCTTCCCCATGTGGGAAGGCCACCATCCCCTCCATACCTCCAGTCTTATTAGGGATTTCTGGACCCAGTGGTAGCGAGGATGATGACCATGTCCAGCTTGAAGCATCTAGAGGAGCTCGAGACCTTTGCCCATTGTTCTTTATAAGATTATAGAGAGCCTTAAGTCTGAGAGGGAGCGATTGTTATTTTTTATTGTTAAAATAATTAATTATTTATTTATTTAAAAAAATAAGAAGAACATATGAAAGGGTGAAGCGGGATAGCTTGTATGTATGACCCATGGGCATGGACTTGGGGAGGTGGATTGCTGAAGGGGGGGTGCTGGGCGCAAGGGAGCAAAGGGGAAAAAATTGGAACTGTTGTAACAATATAACCAATAAAATATACTTAAAAAATAAATAAAGGGCCCACAGAGTCCTAGAACATTTACAGACACACCCACTCTGGGAATGACAGCCAGAGCAACAGCTAGAGAAGCACCAGTTCCATTTGGAAGTGAGAAAAGTGCCTGGAAAAGGAACAAGTGCTGAGCAAGTGGCATTGTTCCCTTTCTGACCCTGCCCCCACAACATTATAGAGCCATAACATGGTGAAACGGGTCACCCTCTGCTAACGAATACCTAAGGCTCTGCCCCTTACGACATAACAGGAATGGCAGCTCTACCAAAGACACAGAAGCAAACAAACACAGGAGCCTGTCAAGATGAGAAGACAGAAAAGTATGGCTCAAAAGGGGGAAGGGATCAAGGTTTCAGTGAGAGAACTAAGCCATGAGGTGATAGTCAACCTAACAAATGAGGAGATAGCCAACCTAAAAGACACAGAGTTCAAAACACTGGTGATAAAGATGTTCACAGGCTTGACAGATATGTTTAAGTATGGCAGATGCATAAGGGAAGAAGTGAAGGCTATGCTAAATGAAATGAAGGAAAATCCACACAAAACCAATGGTGAAGGAAAGGAAACTGGGTTTTAAATTAATGGTATGGAATATAAGGAAGAAAAAAACAGTCAAGCAATACAGAATCAGGAAACAAGAATTGAAAAAAACGAGGAGAGGCTTAGGAACCTCTGGGACAACTTTAAAGGTGCCAACATGCAAACCATAGGAGTGCCAGAAGGAGAAGAGGAAGAGCAGGAAATTAAAAACTTATCTGAGAAAATAATGAAGAAAAACTCTCTAAATTTGGTGGAGGAAATAGACATACAAATCCAGGAAGCACAGAGTTCCAAACAAGCTAGACCCAAAGAGGACCACACCAAGACACATCATCATTAAAATGCCAAAGCTTATAGAGAGAATCTTTAAAGCAGCAAGAGAAAAGCAGAGAGTTTCCTACAAAGGGGTGCCTATAAGACTATCAGCTGATTTCTCAAAAGAGACTTTGCAGGCAAGAAGGGACTGGCAAAGTTCATTTAATGTGATGAAAAGCAAGGACTTACAACTAAGATTATTCTATCCAGCAAAGCTATCATTTAGAATGGAAGGGCAGATCAAGTGCTTCCCAGACAAGGCAACGCTAAAGGAGTTCATCATCACCAAGCTATTATTACATGAAATGTCAAAGGAACTTACTTAAGAAAAAGATCAAAATTATAAACATTAAAATGACAACAAACTCACAACTATGAAGAACTGAATCTAAAAAGTAAAAACAAAATCCAAGCAAACCAGAATAGGAACAGAATCATAGGTATGGGGATCATTTGGAGGTTTATCAGCTGGGAGGGAGAAGTGGGGGAAATGGGGAAATGGTGCAGCGATCAAGAAGCATAATTGTTTGGTACAAAATAGACAGGAGGAAGTTAAGAATAATACCAGAAAGGGTGAAGCTGAGGAACTTATATGCATGACCCATTTACGTGAACTGGGGGGTGAGGGGGTATTGCTGGAGGGAGGGGTGTACCGGGAAGAGGGAATCAAAGGGAGGAAAAAATTGGGACTGCTGTAACAATATAATCAATAAAATATACATAAAATAAAAAATAAATAAAAGCAGTAAACAAAGGTCAGTAGCGGGGAATACCAATAACAAAGTGGTAAGTGGAAGAAGAGGCATCCACACATATCCCAAGGGATGAAGACAGGGTACTACAACGAGAACAGGCACTGTAGAAGCCACAAGATCTTGTTTTTCTTTTCTTTCTTTAAAAAGATAGTAATCGGGAATTCCAAAAACTGCAGAAATATTTGATAAGAAATGAGCAGTGCCCATTGGGTTGGAAATAAGTAGGTAACTGGTGATTTAGTGGGAATATTTAGTAGAGTGATGGGGGAGTAAGAGAAGCCAGACCTTAGTTTATTGACAAATGAATGTAAAATAAGAATGTGGAGATAACAGATGTAGAATACTCTTTTCAGAAAATTAGATATGAAGGAGAGGAAAAAAGACTGAACAGTTAGTTACTAGAAGGGATGAAAGGTCAAAAATTGCGTGGGTTTATTTTTGCTTTTGTTTTAATAAGAGACTTGAATTTTTAGGCAGACAAGAAGAACCAAGTTGAGAGGATATACACATAGAGAGAGGAAAAGGGAAAGAGGGGCCACCTGACAGAGCAAGGTCCTGGAGGGAGAAGAAAGGGTAGATTTAAGGCCTAGCTAAATATGTTGCCATAAACAGGAAAAGGGCACCTCACTCTCTAAAACTGGAGAAGAAGAAAGGAGGGATGGGTGTGAATGGAGATGAGATTGTAGTTGGTAAGAATGAAAAGTTCAAATGATCCATCCTGATGGCCTCAATATTCTCAGTAAGGTAGGAAGCAAAGTTTCCTGCCAAGAGTGAGGCAACCAGGGTTGAGGAGAGTAGTGAAAAGTTTGGAAATGTCATTGAGAGAAGAGTGTAAGGGTTTGGACCAAGGTCAAGTGAGAGGACTGATGAGTGGGTCTGTGGACCTAGCTAACATTGGAGAATAGAAATCTGTAGTGGCAGCAGTCTCCAGAACTATGACATTTGGCTCCAGTAGTGCTTAGAGGTTCAATTTTAGGAGTAGAGAAGGGAGTGTTGTACTCTTCTCAAGTTAGGACTTGGTAGGGTGAGTATGGAAGAAGGATAGGAGTGCCAGCAAAGGGAGGGGGATGCTGAAGAAGGGGTTATGCTCAGCCTTGGGATCCTGCTCAGTAGGGAAAGAAGAGAGGCCAAGAAGGGACTAATGGATTGGCAGAATGGAGGAATCATGAGACTGAAGGGCTCTGTGAGGTGGAAAAGCAAGTGTTAGAAGACTGGAAGATGTGAAACAGCCTGTATGTTCCAGGGACTGTTCATAGTTCTGTTGGCTGTATCATGGGACAATAGTTGAGACCTGGAGAGAGAGGAGGCCAGAAAGGTAGCTGGGCTCAGCAAAGAAAGGCCTCATGGGCCACTATTTAAGTTGGATATTGAAGAATAGGCAGGAGCAAAGTAAACTTACAGAGGTGGTTTTACAAAGTGAATTACAGAAAGAAATAAACCTCTGGAGTCCTGCTGGTTCTTTTCCTAAACTCTTATACTCTCTTCTGATGGTTTTTCAGTTGACTTTCCTATTCTAAAATATGTGGTACCAATCCTCCCCCTTCTTTCCCTCAATAAAATCTGGATGGTAGGAAGTTAGATTAATTCCTAACCTTAGGAGAGCCAGTCTATTGAAAGAGCCCTGAGTTTGGGGTCTGGAACCTTGAATTCTAGTCCTACCTTTACCATCGACCAGCTGTTTGACTATATGCATCTTCATCTCTCTGGACCTCTTTTTCTTTAACTGTAATGAGAGGGAAATATTACCTGTCTTTCCTACTTCTTAAGGTTGGGAGGGTGAAATGAAGTAGTTGATATCAATGTATTCTGCCAAGTTAATTGTATGGTGAGCAGAATGGATAATTATTACAAGGACTGACCAGGTTGTCCTTGTGTTTTTCCTTTACAGCTTTGATAACATGTTCTAAGTTCTGCTTGCTTCCTTCATTCCCAGTCCCTAATGCCTTCCAGCTACCCGAAAGGTCAGGTTGGAGCCAGTGGGAGCTGAAGAAACAATCACAGTAGCTCTGTCTGGGATGATGAGCTGAGAAATCAAGGGCTCTTTCTTTTCCAAGGAAATGGTTTTCTTTGCCTTTTTTCTCTTCTCCAATAAATCTGTCTGACTCTGCCGTTCCATGAAAAGGCTGATTGGCCTTGCCCTTGGGATATGCCAGCACAGCATGGGAGATGGAGATACTGCAAGATGTAATGCCTTCCTTTTCCATAGATGTTTAATTCATTGTTGAAGAGACTTGATAAGTAAAACACTAAGCTCCCTCCAACTGGGCATCCTGGAGAGGAAGATTCTAACAGCTTTTAAAGGAAATGTCAGTGTTAAGAATTTAGGCTTCAAGCAGCTTAATGCTTTATAAAATTTTGGGGTGAATGTACCATGGATTCTTAATTATGGGTTATTTAGAATTGAAAATAACTAATCAGTTAGTCAATCTGATGATCAGGAAACAAACACAATCAACTCTGGAGAAGGATGAATCTACTTTATTCACTGTTTTATATCTTCTTCCCCACAAAACCTTTTAGCTGAGTTACTAATCAATCAGTCAATATGAATTAGGCACCAACTGTATGCTTAGCTCTGTGCACGGTACCATAAATGTAATACCAAAACAAACAAAAACAAAATACATATTCCATAGTGTTACAGGCTGAATTGTAGCCCCCCACACCAATTCATATGTTGAACCCCTAACTCCTACTACATCAGAATACAGCTGAGAGGACCTTTAAAAAGGTATAATTAAGTTTAAATGGGATTCTTAGTGTGGCCCCTAATCCAATAAAACTTAAATCCTTATAAGAAGAAGAGGTTAGGACATAGACAGAGATAATAGGCATGATCATGCACAGAAAGATGACCATGTGAATACATAGGCAGAAGGTGGCCATTTGCAAGCCAAGGAGAAAGGCCTCAGAATAAATCAACCCTGCAGACACCTTGATCTCAGACCTCTAGCCTCCAGAACTGTGAGAAAATACATTTCTGCTGTTTAAGCCACTCAGTCTATGATATTTTGTTATAGCAGCCCTAGCTGACTAAGATATATAGTGTTGTGGCTTGTAGTAAGATGAAAAAAACATATGTAATTCTTTATTTATATCTGTTATATCTGGGAGGGTGTGTAATAATATAGTTGCTTTTTCCAGAAAGCCTTTTTAATCATGACTCAGATTTAATATGAGGATCAAAAAATGACATGTTTTTTTTTACTTTTCCAAAACTTCAGGTCCTTTACCAAGCCACAGATAGGCATCTGGAAGGAGCATCTGGGATCCTTTCTCTCTATAGTGTCTCCTCCCCTTCCCCTCTTCCACAGACCCTTGGGTCTTCTTCTAGCCTGCTTCTCAGCATCTGTGAGATCTTTTAGGTCCTATGGGTTACTTAAAGAGACCTTATGTCAGTAGTGCCATCATGGGTGCCAAATGAAAAATGCAGATTCAAGGACATCTCCATTACTAATTCAAGTTCAAGTGGTGCATGCAGGGCCTAGAAATCTATACTTACAGCTTTCCAGTGTGAGATAGGGATACAAAAAAAGTGCAAATGTGATACATATGTGTAATTATAATAAAATGGACACCCATGTACCAAACACTTAGTTTTAAAAATAAAAATATAGGAAAGGGTGAAGCCAGAGAAATTATATGCACAACCCATTGGCATGGACTGAGTGGGGGAGGGTGGGATTTCTGGAGAAGGGGGATAGTGGGTAGAGTGGAGCAAATGGGAAAAAATTGGAACTATTGTAACAATATATCAATAAAATATACTTAAAAATAAATAAACAAATAAAAATAAAATAAAAACATTTCTCTCTGTACCGCTCACTAACTTTATTCCTTTCTTCCTCAAGGAAGCAAGGAGTTCCCTGAATTTAATGTTAATAACTTTTGCTTTTCTTATTGTTTTCCACATATACTTTTATCTTTGAACAAGAAAAACCTGTTTAGCTTGATTGTTTGGGGATCTTATATACTGGTGTCATACTATTTCTTTAACTTGATTTTATCATTCAACGTTGTTTTTGAGATTCATTCATGTTGATGCATTTAGCTATAGTTTACTCATTTTCACTGCTATGCAGTATTCACTTGTATGCATACACCATAATTTATCCTTCTCCTGTTCATGTTCATTTGGGTAGTTTCCAGTTTTGGGTTTTCTTTAGTATTATAACAAACACTGCCATAAATATTCTTATATATGTCTCTCAGCTCATAGAAATCTTTATTTTTTTAATTGTTTTTTATTACAGTTGTCCCATTTTTCCCCAATTGCTCCACACAACCCAGCTCACCCCTTCTCTCACAGTCATTCCCCACCCCATTGTCCATGTTCATGGCCTATTTATACTAGCTCCTTTACTAAACCCTTCCCCTACTTACCACCCTTCTCTCCCTTCCCACCTCCCTGCTGATAACCACTATTTGTTCCTTGTTCAGTTTTGTTCACTTGTTTGTGTTGTTCATTATTCTCCTGTATCAGGTGATATCATATGGTATTTTTCTTTCATTGCCTTGCTTATTTCTCTCTAGTTCCAATCATGTTGTTGCAAGTGGCAGGACTTGTTTCTTTCTGCTTCATAGTATTTCATTCTGTAAACGTACCACAGTTTTTAAATCCATTCATCTACAAATGGGCACTTAGGCTGTTTTCAGCACTTAGCTATTGTAAACAGGGCTGCTATGAACATAGGGGTGCATAAGTTTTTTTGAATTGGGGTTTCAAGATTCTTCAGGTATAATTCTAGCAGTGGAATCGCTGGTTCAAAAGGCAGTTCCATTTCTGGTTTTTAAGGAAATTTCATACTGTTTTCCATAGTGGCTGTACCAGTCTGCATTCCCACCAACAATGCAGTAGAGTTCCTGTTTCTCCACATCCTTGCCAGCACTTGCTGTTTGTTGATTTGTTGATGATGGCCATTCTGAGTGGTGTGAGGTGGTATCTCATTGTGGTTTTTACTGCATCTCTCTGATGGCTAGTGATGTTGAGCATTCTTTCATATGCCTATGGACCCTCTGTATATCCTCCTTGAAGAAGTGTCTGTTCAGGTCCTTTGCCCATTTTTAAATTGGGTTGTGTGTCTTCTTGGTGTTGAGAAGTGTAAGCTCTTTATATATTTTGGAGATCACTCCCTAGTCTGAGGTATCATTGGCAAATATGTTTTCCCATATGGTTGGTTTTCTTTTCATCTTCCTGATGTTTTCTTTTGTTGAGCATAAACTCCTTAGCTTGATGGAGTCCCATATGTTTATTCTTTCCTTTATTTCCCTTTCCTTAGGAGATGTATGAGTCAAAATATTGCTACGAAGGATATCTGAAATTTTCCTGGCTATGCTTTCCTCTAGGACTTTCATGGTGCCACGGCTTACATTGAAGTTATTTATCCATCTTGAGTTTATTCTGGTGTGTGGTGTAAGTTGGTGGTGTAGTTTCATTTTTTTGCATGTCCCTGTCCAGTTCTCCCAGCAGTCATTGAAGAGGCTCTTCTCACTTCATTTTGTGTTCCTTCTCCCTTGTTGAATATTAGTTGACCATTAGACCTGGGTTTATTCCTGGACTCTATTATGTTCCATTGATCTAATGTCTGTTCTTATGCCAGTACAATACTGTCTTGATGACAGTGGCTTTGTAGTATAGTTTGATGTCAGGTATTATGATTCCTCCTACTATGTTCTTTTGTCTCAAGATTGCTGTGGCTATCCGGGGTGTTTTTTGGATCCATATCAATTTCTGAAGTATTTGTTCTAGGTCTGTGAAATATGTCACAGGCATATTTTACAGGGATTCTGTATTTTAATAGGCATTGTGTTGAATCTGTACATTGCTTTGGGTAGTATGAACATTTTAATGATGTTGACTCTTCCCATCCATGAACATGGTATTTGCTTTCATTTATTTGTATCTTCCTTAATTTCTTTCTTCAGTGTTATGTAATTTTCTAACTACAGGTCATTTATCTTTTTGGTTAAGTTTATTTCTACGTACTTCATTTTTCTTGTTGCTATAGTAAATGAGATTTTTTCTAAGTTTCTATCACTGATATTTTATTGTTGATGTACAGAAATGCCTGTGATTTTTGAATATGGATTTTGTACCCTGCTATTCTGATAATTCACTTACTATATTGAGTAGTTCATTAGTGGAGTCTATAGGGTTTTCTATGTACACTATCATGCCATCTGCAAATAATGATAGTTTTACTTCCTCTTTTCCAATTTGGATGCCTTTTACATTTTCTCTTCTCTGATTGCTGTGGTTAGAAATACCAACACTATGTTGAATAGGATTGGAGAGAGTGGATATCCTTGTCTTATTCCTGATATCAGGGGATGTGGTTTCGGTTTCTGTCCATTAAATGTGATGTTGGCTTCAGGTTTCTCATATATGGCCTTTATTATGTTGAGGTATGCTTCCTCTATTCCCATTTTGCTGAGTGTTTTAATTGAAAATGGGTGTTGTACTTTATCAAATGCTTTTTCTGCATCTATTGATAAGATCATGTGGTTTTTGTCTTTCATTTTATGTGGTGTACTACATTTATTGGTTTGCAAATATTAAACCACCCTTGCATCCCTGGGATGAATCCCATTTTATCATGGTGTATAACCTTTATAATGTGTCACTGGATCCAGTTTGCCAACATTTTGTTGAAAATTTTAGCATCAATGTTCATCAACGATATTGGCCTGTAGTTTTCTTTCTTGGTTGTGTCTTGACCTGGGTTTGAATTAGGGTAATAATAGCTTCACAGGAAGAGTTTAGAAGTTTTTCCTCTCCTTGGATTTGTTGGAATAGTTTGAGAAAGATATGCGTTATTTCTTCCATAAATGTTTTATAAAATTCACTTGTGAAGCTATCCAGCCTAGGCCTTTTGTGGACCAGGAGTTTTTTTATTACTGTTTAAGTTTCACTTTTTGTTATCTGTCTGTTCAGGCTTTCTGCTTTTTCTTGATTCAGTTTTGGAAGATTATATGTTTCTAGAAATTTATCCATTTCATCTAGGTTGTCAAGTTTCTTGCCATACAGTTGTTTGTAGTAATTTCTTACAATTCTTTGTATTTCTGCGATATCCGTTGTGATTTCTCCTCTTCAATTCTGATTTTGTTTATTTGGGTCCTCCCTCTTTTTTTCATGATGAGCCTGCCTAAAGGCTTATTGATTTTATTTATTTTTTCAAAGAACCAGCTCCTAGTTTTGTTGATCTTTTGAATTGTTTGTTTAGTCTCTATGTCATTTAATTCTGCTCTGATCTTGATGATTTCCTTTCTTCTACTCGCTTTCCGCTTTGTTTGTTGTTGTTCCTCTAGTTCTTGTAGCTGTAGGGTTAGGTTTTTTATTTGAGATTCTCCTATCCTTTCCAGGTATGCCTGTATTGCTATGAACTTTCTTCTCAGGACAGCTTTTGCTGTGTTCCATAGGTTTTGGGTTGTTGTGTGTTCATTATCATTTGTTTCCAGAAACTTTTTGATTTCTTCTTTGATGTCATTGTTAACCCATTCATTATTTAATAGCATGTTAGTTATTCTCCAAGAGTTTGAATGTCTTTGAGATTTTTCCTTGAGGTTATTTCTAGCTTCAAGGCACTGTGGTCTCAGAAGATGCGTGATATAATTTCAATGTTTTAGAATTTGTTGAGGCTTGTTTTCTGTCCTACCATGTGGTCTTCTTTGAAAATGTCCCGTGTCCATTTGAAGAGAATGTATATTTTGCTTCTTTGGGGTAAAAAATTCTATATGTATCACTTAAGTTCATTTGAACTTGTGTGTTGTTCAATTCCCTAAAATCCTAGGTATTCCTTTGCTTCAAAGATCTGTCTAATGTTGATAATGGGGTGTTAGAGTCCCCTACTAGGAGTGTGTTGCTGTTGATATCCTTCTTGCAGTCCTCAGATATTTTCCTTATATATTTGGGAACTCCTATGTTGGGTGCATATATATTAATGAGGGTTATAGCTTCTTGATGATTTGTTCCCTTAAGTATTATGAAATGTCCTTCTTTGTCTCTTTTTATGGTCCTTTCTGTGAAATCTGTTTTGTCTGAAATAAGTATTGTTATTCCACGCTTTTTTTTCAAGCCCATTTGCTTGGAATACTTTTTTCTATCCTTTCACTTTCAGTCTATGTAAATCTGTTGTTTTCAGGTGTGTCTCTTGTAGGCAGCATATATGTGGACCATGTTTTCATATCCATTCCACTATCCTCTGTCTTTTGATTAGAACATTTAATCCATTTACATTTAAGGATATTATTGACAGGTATTTATTCATTTCCCTTTGTACCTGTGTTCCTCTCTCTCTCTCTCTTTTTCTTAAACTCTTCCTTTTAGCATCTATTACAATGCTGGTTTGGTGGAGATGTACTCTTTTAGTCGTCCTTTGTCTATAAAACTCCTTATTTCACCATCCATTTTGAAAGATAGTCTTGCTGGGTAGAGTATTCTTGGTTGTAGGCCTTTGTTTTTCATTGCTTGAAATATTTTTTGCCATTCCCTTCTGGCTTGTAGTGTTCCTGTTCAAAATTAGCTGATAGCCTTGTCAGAGCTCCCTCTATGTTATTTGCTCTTTTTCTCTTGCTTCCTTTAGGATTCTCTCTTTGTCTTTGAATGTTGACATTTTAATTATTATATGTTTTGGAGTGGCCCTCTTTTGGTTCATTTTCATTGGGACACTCTGTGATTCCTGTACTTGTGAGACTTTTTCTCTCTCCATGTTTGGGAAGTTTTCTGTCATTACTTTTTAAATTAGGTTTTCTATCACTTGCTCCTCTCCTCTCCTTCTTGTAACCCTATGATACAGATATTATTATGTTTCTTGTTGGCCTATAGCTCTCTTAAAAACCTCTTCATTCTTTTTTAATTTTGTTGCACTGTCTGGGACTTTTGTTCTACCTTTTCTTCCAGCTCATTGATATGATCCTCTGCTTCATCTAGCCTGCTTTTAATTCCTTCTACTGTGTTTTTCTGCTCAGAAATCATGTTCTTCGGTTTTTCCTGGCTCTTGTTGATAGTTTATATGCCCTTTTTCATGCTGGTGTTGTTCGCAGTAAGTTCCTTGTGGCTTCCTTGTAGGAATTTTGAGAGGATTGATGGAGAAGAAATAGTGTGAGAAATGAAAACCAGGGTAAGAGAGGGAAAAAGTGAAATTTAAAACAAAAAGAAAGGACAGTCAGAAGACAAAATGGAATAGGAAAAGGGAATGGTTAACTTTGAGATTTGAAACATAAAAATAGTGAACATCTCAGAAATAATTGAAGGAATGCACCAACAATCACCATATCAACAACCAACGAACAGAGATTAATAAATGTGGAGAGAGAATACAGATATTGTAAGGAAGTGAAGAATAATATAATGTGACTAATGACAAGAAAAATGGTTTTGTAAGGCTGGAGGAAGGAGAAATAGTGAGGGTGTGAAATAGAAACAAGACATAGAAGGGAAAAAATAGAATTTAAAACAAAAATAAGAGAAAGGCAGGAGGCAAGATGGAGTAAGAGAAAAGTAAAGTGAGATTTGAAATAAACTAAAATAAAACAAATAGTGAAATAATAGGAACAAACCTGAAGAAAAACAAAAGTGTTAAAAAGTTATACAGAGAGAAAAAGATGGCGAGGGAGTAGGTAGCAGTGTTGTCTGCTTGCTCCCATCACAGAAGAACTTGGAGTACAAACAGACTGGAGTCAGTGAATGAGGATTTCAAACAGGGCAAACTGGGACAGGAGTATGGAAGCAGTGTGAAAGAGAGAAGAAAGCTCGGTCCGCACTCTCCAAGCAAAGTCACTGGGCTTCCCAGCCTGGTGCTTCTACTGCACTGCACTGAATGGGGCAGCTGTTGATCAGCTTATTAGCCAGGATCTGCTGGAAACTACCCCCTGCCATAGGTGCCCTGACCAGCAAAGTCTTGGGGGAAGTCAGCGAGAAAGTTTGGTTGAAACAGCTGGAGGTGTGGGAAGACAGAGAACAGCCCGGACTGTGAGAAACTGTGTGAACCGAGTCTTGGTGGGGACCCCCTGGGCTGGCAACCCTGCACCCAAGGGCACTTGCATCAAGGCTCCACCAAACAAAAACACAGGACTGAGCCACAGAGAGGGGCCCACATGGGAAAGCTGCGGCAAAACTCCGGACTTGGTAGGGACCCCAGAGAGGCAACTCTGTGCACACCAAGGCTCTGCCAGGCAGGGATGCAGGGTGGTGCTGCAGCTTAGAGGGAACACAGAGACTTTTTTGGAGGAGGAGGTGAGACAGAACCCGAGTCTGGGCTGAGGCTATGAGCATGCTTACTGGTTTGCCAGCAGAGTAGCATTGTAGACAAGCCTCAGGAGGGCTGAAGGGTGCCACAGGACCAGTGGGGGGGACCTAATTCAGTGCGGCTCACAGCAGAAAGCTGCAGCAGGCCCATGAGTGAGAGAATAGCAGCCTAGAATCCAGCTAGGTCTCTTCACAGACAGACAGCCACAAAAAAAAAAAAAAGATTTGAAACCCATGGAATTTTGACCAGGAGCGGATCCAGAAATAAAAGACTGCGCCCAAAGATTGTACGGGGGAAAAATTCTTTCTTTAATCTATTTCCTACCTTCTCTCTCTCTTATTCTTCTTAATTTTTTTGTTTGACTGTTTTGTGTATCCTCCCTCTTGCACTAAATATATAACACATAAGTGCTACATAATCCTAATACTATACACTTCCACTTACTCACTTCATTCTGTGTTCTTCCCTCTGTTTTTCAACATATAATGTAAATATTACTTATTGCCTGGCATAACCTTGACTTACTTGCTACTATTATTATTTTACCATCCTTCCTCTCAAAAATCGTCTTTCTTGCAGTTAGCCAACTCTTATCTGTTTTTCTTATAGCATAATGGTCTTAATCTTTTTACATCTATATTAATACTGGCTTATTTGTTGCTGATAGTGTGATTGTGGGTGTAGAATATTTTAAGGGTATGGGTTTCTTGCTTGGGTTGTATGTTTGTTTTAACAGCATCTCCACCAAAAAAATCAAGACAAGGTCGGCAAGGTGACTCTCAATCAAATAGCGAGAGGGAAGGGTACACCAAAGAGTAACTTAAATACAAGCAGACAGCTTAAACAAATGGTATAAAGGGCATCCCAAGAGCTTCAAGCTCAGGAGATCAAAGGGACTGCATCACTGAATCCCCCAGGTCTCCCATACAGAATCTCATACCTTGAAGGTGGGAAATCAAAGCACACAAATCTAAGAAACGAAAACAAGAACTAAGAGGCATCCGACATGGAGAGACACAGAAACAACCTCCCAATGAAAGGAAAAGAGGAATCCCTAGACGTACTGCTAGATGAAACAGAGTTAAGCAAACTATCATACACGGAATTAAAAAGAATCGTTATAAGGAAGCTCAATGAACTTGACAAACTCAGAGAAAACTACAATGAACTCAAGAGGAATTACAAAGAACTCCAGGGAAACTACAAAGAACTCCAAGGAAGCTACAAGGAATTTATTGAGAACTATACTAGCATAAAAAGGACATAGACACTATCAATAACAACCATGAAGAAATGAATACAATTTCTGAACTGAAGAACACAGTAGAATCAATCAAAAGAAGACTAAATGAAGCAGAGAATCGGATCAGTGAATTAGAGGACAACATAGAAAAAAATTCTCAGACAATACAACAAAATGAAAAATATTTGAAAAGAATAAAGAGGGTTTAAGAGAACTGCAGGACAACATGAAATGAAACAATATCTGTGTCATAGAGATTCAAGAAGGAGAAAAAGAGAAGCAAGAGATAGAAAACCTGATTTAAAAAGTAATGAGAAAATTTTCCTAACTTTTTTTAAAATGTTTTTTATTGATTATATTGTTACAACCATTCCAATTTTCTCCCCCTTGCTCCCCTCCACCCAGCACCCCCCTCCCCCAGCAATCACCCCCAAGTTCATACCCCTGGTTCGTAAAAGTTAACTATTCTCCCCCTCTCAAATATTAGGACCCTTTGTAATCTTGTAAAAGACAATGGGCGAAGGTCTCAAGCTCCTCTAGCTGCTTCAAGCTGGACATGGTCATCGTCCTACCTACCCTTGGGTCCAGAAAACCCTAATAAGAGTGGGGGTGTGGAGGGGAGGGTGGCCTTCCCACATGGGGAAGGATCGTGCAGACTCCAGGTCAGTTGGCTGTCTCCGGTCAACGGCGTGCTTGGCTTAACAGGCTGGTGTCCTTGTTGTGTTCTGGGGGCAACAGATTTGGCGAAAAGGGTTAAAAGACATCATTCACTCCATAACTACTAGATGACAAAAGGCAGGGATTAATTTTTCAATGTTCCATATTAGGGGAAAAAAAAAAAGGCTTCTTTGTAAGAAGGTGTGCTAGGCACATCTCACCTGTCCAAAACCCTTTTGCCCATTATACTTAGTTTGGGCTGAGGTAAATAGTTTAGGTTTTCCCCCTCTCAGACCTCTGGGCCTTTTCTGTCCAAGCCATTAGGATTGAAAATAGAAACCCGTTTTAAAGTGAAGCCCACAGACCACCCCATTCTTCCCCAACCCAGCCATTTAGTTCAGCCAAACCGTTGAGTCTCAGAAAATTTTCCTAACTTGATGAGAGAAAAAGTCATGCAAGTCCATGAAGCACAGACGGTCCCATGAAGATGAACTCAAAAAGACCCACTCCAAGGCACATCATAATTAAAATGTCAACATTCAAATACAAAGAGAGAATCCTAAAGAAATCAAGAGAAAAAGAGCAAATAACATATCAGGGAGCTTCGATAAGGCTATAAACTGATTTCTCAACAGAAACACCACAAGCCAGAAGGGAATGGCAAAAAATATTTCAAGCAATGAAGAACAAAGACCTACAACCAAGACTACTCTACCCAGTGGAGCTCTTTTTCAAAATGGAAGGTGAAATAAGGAGTTTTACAGACAAAGGAAGACTAAAAGAATACATCTCCACAAACCAACATTGCAATAGATGCTAAAGGGAATGCTTTAAGAAAAAGAAGAAAAAGAGAGATAGAGAGAAAGAGAGGAACACAGGTACAAAGGGAGATGAATAAATACCTGTTGATAATAACCTAGACACAGTACCCTCCGCGGTCCTGGGATCCGTCTCTTGCTTCAACAGGGTTTGGACGGAAGAGACCTAGGATCGCGCTTTCTTTCCAACTATCCTCCATCTTTTTTAGTCACCATCTTTGGAACCACCTCAGCAATCCTCAGCCTCCGAGACCAGCCAAAACCATTTTTTTGGCCTTAATAATTCATTGCAGAACGACCATGACCTCCCAAGTTCATCAGAATTATTCCACCGAGGTGGAGGCCGCCGTCAACTGCCTGACCAACCTGCATCTGCGGGCCTCCTACACCAACCTCTCTCTGGGCTTCTTTTTCGACCAGGACAATGTGGCTCTGCAGGGCGTGGGCCACTTTTTCTGAGAGTTGGCTGATGAGAAGCGCGAGGGCGCCAAGCGTCTCTTAAAGCTGCAAAACCAGCGCGGTGGCCGCATTCTCATCAAAGACGTGGTGAAGTCTCCCCGAGATGAGTGGGGTAAAACCCAGGATGCCATGGAAGCCACCTTGGCCTTGGAGAAGAACCTGAACCAGGCCCTTTTGGACCTTCATGTCCTGGGTTCTGCCCGCATAGACCCTCATCTCTGTGACTTCCTGGAAAACCATTTCCTGGATGAGGAGGTGAAGATCATTAAGAAGATGGGCGACCACCTGACTAACATCCACCGGCTGGCTGGCCCCCAGGCTGGGATGAGCGAGTATCTCTTTGAAAGGCTCGCCCTCAAGCATGACTAGGAAGGAAGCCTTTGGATCCCAGAGGCCTTTGAGGGGCCCCTCTGCATTTCCCTGGTGTCTGCCTTTTGCCTGAGCCTCTCCTTGAAATGACTAGACACCCCTTAACCACCCTGGAGCCCTCTCTGGTGCATTGGACCAAATGGAAACAATAAAGCTTTTTGCAACAAAACAAAAAATTATAATAACCAAAATGTAAATGGATTAAATGTCCAATCAAAAGACATAGAATAGCAGAATGGATATGAAAATATGACTCACATATATGCTGTCTACAAGAGACACCTGAAAACAACAGATTTACACAGACTGAAAGTGAAGGGTTAGAAAAAAGTATTCCAAGCAAATGAATATGAAAATATATATATATATATGGGGTAGCAATACTTATTTCAGACAAAACAGATTTCACAGCAAAGACCATAAAAAGAGACAAAGAAGGACATTTCATAATACTTAAGGGAACAAACCATCAAAAAGCTATAACTCTGGTAAACATATATACACCCAACATAGGAGCTCCCAAATATATAAGGAAAATATTGAAAAATGACAAGAAGAATATCAATTTCAAGACACTCAAAGTACAGATTTTAATACCCCATTGTCAAAAAAGGGCAGATCTTTCAAGCAAAGAAACACCAAGGATATTGAGGCATTGAACAACACTCTAAATGAAATGGACTTAATCGATATATATAGAACTTTTCACCCCAAAGAAGCAAAATATACATTCTTTTCAAGTGCACATGAAATATTTGCAAAGATAGACCATATGAGAGTAAACAAAACAAGCTTCGAAAAATTCAAGAAAATTGAAATTATATCAAGCATCTTCTCATATTGCAATGACTTAAAACTGGAAATCAGCCTCAAGGAAAAAAACTCAAAGACATTCAAACTCATGGAGAATGAATAACATGCTATTAAATAATGAATGGGTTAACAATGACATCAAGGAAGAAATCAAAAAGTTTTTGGAAATAAATGATAATGAACACACAACAGCCCAAAACCTATGGGACACAGCAAAAGCAGTCCTGAGAGGAAAGTTCATAGCAATACAGGCATACCTGAAGAGAATACAAGAACTTCAAATAAAAAGTCTAACCCTACAGCTATAAGCACTAGAAGAACAACAAACAAAGCACAGAGCGAGTAGAAGAAGGAAATCATCAAGAGCAGGGTAGAATTAAATGACATAGAGACTAAACAAACAATTCAAAAGATCAATAAAACTAGGAGGTGGTTCTTTGAAAAGACAGATAAAATTGATAAGCCTTTAGCCAGGCTCATCATGAAAAAAATAAAAATAAAAAGAGGACCCAAATAAATAAAATCAGAAATGAAAGATGAGAAATCACAACTGATATCACAGAAAAACAAAGAATTGTAAGAAATGACTACAAACAACTGTATGCAAGATACTTTACAACCTAGATGAAATGGATGAATTTCTAGAAACATGTAATCTTCCAAAACTGAATCAAGAAGAAGCAGAAAGCCTGAACAGACCAATAACAAGTAGTGAAATTTAAACAATAATCAAAAAACTCCCGGCGCACATAATCCCTGGATTGGATGGCTTCGCAGATGAATTTTACAAAACATTTAGGGAAGTACAAACGCCTAACCCCCTCAAACTATCCCAAAAAATCCAAGAGGAAAGACTTCCAAACTCTTTCTGTGAAGCCAGTATTACCCTAACTCCAAAACCAGGTCAAGACAAGACAGAAAAAGAAAACTACAGGTCAATATCTCAGACGAACATAGAGGCTAAAATCCTCAACAACATATTGCCAAGCCAGAACTAGCAACACATTAAAAAGATCATAAACCATGATCAAGTGGGATTCATCCCAGGGATGCAAGGATGGTTTAATATTCGCAAATCAATAAATATAATACACCACCTAAACAAAATGAAAGAAAAAAGTCACATGATTATATCAATAGATGCTGAAAAACATGTGATAAAGTACAAAACCCATTTATGATGAAAACACTCAGCAAAATGGGAATAGAGGGAGCATACCTCGACATAATAAAGGCCATATATGAAAAACCTGAAGCCAACATCATACTCAATGGACTAAAACTAAAAGCATATCCCCTGAGTTCAGGAACAAGACAGAGATGTCCACTCTCTTCACTCTTATTCAACATAGTGTTGGAAGTTCTAGCCACATCAATCAGACAAGAAAAAGAAATAAATGGCATCCAAATTGGAAAAGAAGGAATAAAACACTCATTATTTGCAGATAACATGATAGTGTACATAAAAAGCCCTACAGACTCCACTAAAAACTACTCCACATAAGTGAATTTGGCAAAACACCAAGGTACAAAGTCAATGTTCAGAAATTGAAGGCATTTCTGTACACCAACAATAAAATATCAGAGACAGAAACTAGAAAAAAATTCCATTTACCAAAGCAACAAGAAAAATAAAGTACCTAGGAAAACAATTAACCAAAGAGATAAAAGACCTGTACTCAGAAAACTACATAACACTGAAGAAAGAAATTAAGAAAGATACATATAAATGGAAGCAAATACCATGTTCATGGATGGGAAGAATCAACATCATTAAAATGTCCATACTACCCATAGCAATTTACAGATTTAACGCAATCCCTATTAAAATTCCAGTGACACCCTAGCTGCTGTCGCTCAGTGGATTGAGAGTCGGCCTGTAAACCAAGTGTCGCTGGTTCAATTCCCAGTCAGGGCACATGACTAGGTTGCACAACAGGTCCCCAGTTGTGGATGCGAGTGAGAGGCAACCACACAGTGATGTTCCTCTCCCTCTCTTTCTCCTTTCCCCTCTCTCTAAAAATAAACAAATAAATAAAAAAATTATTTTAAAATTCCAGTGACATATTTCAGAGACCTAGAACAAATACTTAAAATATTCAGCCCTGGCTGCTGTAGCTCAATGGATTGAGCATTGGCCTGGGAACCAAGTGTCACTGTTTCAATTCCTAGTCAGGGTACATTACTAGGTTGCATGTCAGGTCCCCAGTTGGGGGCGCATGAGAGGCAACCACACAGTGATGTTTTTTCCCTCTCTTTCTCCTTTCCCCCTCTCTAAAAATAAATAACTAAATAAACAAACAAATAGATAATTTTTTAAATACTTAAACAATTTATATGGAACCAAAACGAGCTCATATAGCCTCAGCAATCTTGAAGCAGAAGAAAGTAGGAGGAATCCCAATACCTGATATCAAACTATACTATAAAGCCACTGTAATCAAAACAGCCTGGTACTGGCATAAGAACAGACATATGTATCAATGGAACAGAATACAGAGCCCAGAAATAAATCTCAGCCTATATGTTATACTAATATTCGATGAAGGAGAAAAGAACGTTAAATGGAGTGAAAAGAGCCTCTTCAATGAATGGTGCTAGGACAATTGGACAGGGACATGCAAAAAAATGAAACTATACCACCAACTTACACCACACACCAGAATAAACCCAAGATGGATCACAGACTTAAGTGTAAGGGGTGACAACATAGAAGTCCAGAGGAAAACAGGTAGGGACATTTCAGGTATCCCACGGAGCAATATTTTCACCAATACATCTCCTAAGGCAAGGGTAATAAAGAAAGTAATAAAGAAATAAGACTACATCAAAGTTAAGAGTTTCTGCTCAACAAAAGAAAATATCAGCAAGATGAAAGGGGAACCAACCATATGGGAAAACGTATTTGCCAATGATACCTCAGACAAAGGATTGCACTCCAAATTATATGAAGAACTTACACATCTCAACAACAAGAAAACACACAGTCCAATTAAAAAATGTGCAAAGGACTCGAACAAACACTTCTCCACAGAGGATATACAGAGGGTCCATAGGTATATGAAGGGATGTTCAACATCACTATCCATCAGAGATGCAAATAAAAACCACAATGAGATATCACTTCACATCAGTCAGAATGGCCATCATCAACAAATCAACAAACAACAAGTGCTGGCGAGGATATGGAGAAACAGGAACTCTAGTGCATTGTTGGTGGGAATGCAGACTGGTGCAGCCACTATGGAAAACAGTATGGAATTTTCTAAAAAAACTAAAAATGGAACTGGCTTTTGAACCAGTGATTCCACAGCTAGAATTATACCCAAAGAATCCTATAACACTAATTCAAAAGGACCTATGCACCCTTATGTTCATAGCTGTGGTATTTACAATAGGCAAGTGCTAGAAACAGCCTAGGTGCCGATCCGTAGATGAGTGGATTATAGAACATGGTACATTTACAGAATGGAATACTATGCACGAGAAAGAAAGAAGGAACTCCTGCCATTTGCGACAACACGGATGGAACTAGAGAGAACTATGTTTAGTGAAATAAGCCAGGCAATGAAAGAAAAATACCATATGATATCACCTGATACAGGAGACTAATGAAAAACACAAACAAATGAACAAAACTGAGCAAGGAACAGAGCAATATTTATCAGGGGGGAGGGGGAGGGGGAGGGAGAGAAGGGTGGTAAGTAGGGGAAAGGTTTAGTAAAGAAATTAGTATAAATAACCCATGGACATAGACAATGGGGTGGGGATTGACTGTGGGACAAGTGGTGGGCTGCAGGGGAGCAATAGGGAGAAAAGTGGGACAAATGTAATATAAGAAAAATTAAAATAACATTAAAAATAAATTTAATATAAAATAAAATAAAAATGTTATACAGAAGGAAAAATAATACAAATAATGAAGAAGAGCACAGTGGAAAGCATTTCAGCAGAGTCTAAAGTTTACCACCTTCTTCTCTTCCTGTATCTACCCCTGGTAATGTCTAGCCCTAGACATCTATTCAAGACTACAAGTGATCCACAGTCTGTGGCTGACTCCTTCAGGCTAGTCTTGTCTCCACTGTTCTGCACTGCTGGCTCTGCATCAGCAATGCCAGTACCACCTCCACCTACCACAAGAGGGAGCCTCTGGTGTGATTGTGAGGGTAGAATTTCTGGGTCACACCTGCAGAGCACTGTTCAGTTTTCAGGGAAGATGGCTGGAGTGTTTCCCTGCCCACCCCCACAGGTCTTTGTCTGTCCCAGATTATTTCCAATAATGTATAGTTTCTGGTTAATTAACTGTCCATTTCCTGTGAGGGCCAAATCTGTGTGAAAGGGGCAGCTCTTTTCTGTTTGGTGCTGATGGCAGCTCCACATAAGAGCCATGGCTGGGATGGGCCCTGAACACCCCTTGCTACACTTGTCTAATCTTTCTGCTCTGCTGGTTTCAGTGGATCAGGGTCGGAGGAACCAGCATATCTCATAGCGTCTGATAGAAGTTCAGAAAGGGCCCTTTCAGAGCTTCTCCTTATTTCCCCTATGGATATACACTAAGCAGAGGTCTCCAGAGCCTGGCCTCACTGATCTGCTAAGCCCGTAGTTCTGCAAATGGGGGTTTGGCATGCCTGACTTTGAGGGGACCTGCCTGGCCGTAACAGATTTCAGGCATTCAGCTCCTGGCCATCCAGTCCCCAGCCTGCCACTCTCTCAGGAGACTCAGGCCTGAACTCTCCACTCTGAACAGCCTCTGCTCACCAGTGGTGCTGTGTTGGGTCCCACTGTGACATTTTCTGTTCTTAATGTGCAGTTGGACTCAGTGGGACTGAACTATGCTTTCATTTTGGTTTCTTTGTTGGCAGAGCTACTGCAGGGTCCCTGCTGAGTCTCACCTCAGTTCCTCTTTTAAAAGAGTCTCTATGAGGCCCCTGCACTACAGTGCTGAGCTCTGGGGCAGCTCTTTATGTGCTCCACCTCCCCAAAAGCATAGTCTCTCTCTCTCAGGGCTTACCACAGCCTGACAATGCCTCCAACAGTTGTAGAAGATAGAGTTTATCTCTGGAACTCTCCCAGTTGGTGGTGCAGCTATGTAGGTGCAGCTTGCTGTGTATGTGTAACCTTCAAATCTCCAGACCTTGTATATCCTTCCAATTCTCTCCCAATTAGGGTTTGTGGTTTCCTGGTTTGGGACCACAGCCCCACTCTGGGAGGGAAGAAAGCCACTGAACTACATTTTCTGTCTGTTTTCTCCTCAGCTGCAGGCACCTTAGAGAGTATTTCACATTCAACTTATAAAATGTCTTACTGGATGGTGCAAAACATCCTCTGTATTCCTTGGTTTCAAAAAATTTATATCAGCTGAGATTCTGTTGATTGTTTAGGTCACTTGTCAGAAGATCAGCTGAAAGTCTGTGCTGGGGGCACAAGGAAGTGGGCTCAGCTAACTCCTACTTGACCACCATCTTCTGCATCCTCTCAATAATCACTTTAAAAGTAAATGGCTTAAATGTTCTAATCAAAAGACATAGGGTATGTGAATGGATAAGAAAATAAGACCCATATATGTGCTGTCTCCAAGAGATCCACCTCAAAACAAAATATACAAACAGACTAAAAATAAAGGGGTGGAATAAAGATATTTCATGCAAATTGAAAGGGAAAAAAGCTGGGATAGCCATACTTATATCTGACAAAATAGACTTTAAAACAAAGGCTATAGTAAGAGACAAAGAAGAGCGCTACATAATGATAAATGGCGCAATCCAACAAGAGGATATAACCCTTATAAACGTTTATGCACCCAACATAGGAACACCTATATATGTAAAGCACATATTAATGGATATAAAGGGAAATATTTACAGCAATACATTCATAGTACAGGATTTTAACAACTTATTGACATCAATGGATAGATATTTTAGAGAAGAAATCAAAAAACAGATAGCAGCTTTAAATGACACACTAGACCTGATGGATTAAATATATATCTTCAGAGAATTTCAGTCCAAAGCAGCAGAATATGCATTCTTCTCAGGCACAAATGAAACATTTTCTAGGATAGTCCGTATGTTATGACACAAAACAAGTCTAAAATTTAGGAAGATTGAAATCATATTAAGAATCTACTCTGACCATAATGGTATTTAAACCAGAAATCAATCAAAATAAAAAAGCTTTAAACACAGAGACATAGAGGCTAAATGACATGTTCCTAAATAAGTGGGAAGATACCTTGAAATAAATGAAAATGAGAACACAACAACCTTAAATTATGGGACATAGCAAAAGCAATCCTAACAGGAAAATTTATAGCATTAAAAGCTTATCCCAGGAAACAAGAAAAATCTCAAATAAACAATCTAATATACACTTAGAAACTCGGAATAGAACAACAAACAAACCCCAAAGTGAGCAGAAGGAAGAAAATAATTAAGATAATAGCAAAAAAAAAAAAAAAAAAAAAAAAGACTTCCAGGCAAGATGGAGGCCTACATAGACACGCTGGGTCTCCCTCCACAACTAAGGAGTACAACTACCTCAAACCTAGAGACAACCAGAAGTTCCATAAAATAAAGCTGCATGGAAGTCCAACAAACAAAGATATAAAGAAGAAATGCTCATCCAGACAGGTAGGAGGGACAGAGCCAGGGGAGAGAGGACACAGTGTGGTAGCAGCGGTGGCAGCAGGCAGGCAGAAAGTGCAGTCACATGTTTTAAAAAGTGGGGAGGGACACCTGGGGAGTGTTTCTACCTCTTCACCAGACTGCAGCTCATGGTTCCAACGCCAGGGAAAATCAAGCCTCATTGCTGCTGACTGTGCAAACAAGTGGGGGCTGGGGCGGAGGAAGAAACTGCTGGTCCCTCAGCAGAGTCCGCTTGTTTAAAGGGCCCCCACAGTCATAGAACATCCACAGACCCACCCACTCTGGGAATGACAACCAGGGCAACAGATAGAGAGGCACCAGTCTCATACAGAAGTGGGAGAAGTGCCTGGAAAAGGGGCAAGTGCTGAGCAAGCAGTATTGTTTTCTCTCTGACCCCTCCCCCACATACAGCACCTCAACGTGCTGAAACAGGTCGCCCTGTACTGATGAATACTAAGGCTCCACCCCTTACAACATAAGAGATGTCACAGCTCTACCTGGGATGCGGAGGCAAACAAACACAGGAACCTGTCAAGAGGAGGAGACAGAAAAGTATGGTCCAAAAGGGGGAATGGATCCAGGTTCCAGTGGGAGAATTAAGCGGCGAGGAGATAACCAACCTAACAGACGCAGAATTCAAAACACTGGTGATAAAGATGCCCACAGGTTTGACAGATATGCTTGAGTATGGCAAATGCATAAGGGAAGAAGTGAAGTCTATGCTAGATGAAACGAAGGAAAAATCCACACAAAACCAATGGTGAAGGGAAGGAAATCGGGGTTCAAATCAATTATTTGCTATATAAGGAAATAAAAATAGTCAACCAGTACACAATGAGGAAACAAGAATTGAAAAAATGAGGAGAGCCTTAGGAACCTCTGGACAACTTTAAACATGCCCACATCTGAGTCATAGGAGTGCCAGAAGGAGAAGAGGAAGAACAAGAAATTGAAAGCTGATATGAAAAAATAATGAAGGAAAACTTCCGAAAATTGGTGAAGGAAATAGATATATAAGTCTAGGAAGCACAGAGAGTCCCAAACAAGCTAGACCCAAGGAGGACCACACCAACACACATCATAATTAAAATACCAAAGGTTCAAGATAAAGAGAGAATCTTAAAAGCAGCAAAAGAAAAACAGAGAGTTACCTACAAAGGGGTGCCTATAAGACTATCATCTGATTTCTCAAAAGAAACTTTGCAGGCAAGGATGGACTGGCAAAAAATATTCAATGTGATGAAAAGCAAGGACCTACAACCAAGATTACTCTACCCAACAAAGCTATCATTTAGTATGAAAGGGTAGATGAAGTGCTTCACAGACAAGGTAAAGCTAAAAGAGTTCATTATCATTAAGCCATTATTATATGAAATGTTAAAGGGACTTATTTAAGAAAAAGAAGATCAAAATTATGAACACTAAAATAACAACAAACTCACAACTATCAACACATGAATCTAAAAAATAAAAACAAAATCCAACTAAGCAAACCAGAATAGGAACAGAGTCATGGGTATGGGGATCATATGGATTCTTATCAGCTGAGACGGTGAAGGGGAGAAATGAGGAAATGGTGCAGGGAATAAGAAGCATAATTTATAGACACAAAATAGACAGGGGGAAGTTAAGAATAATATAGGAAAGGGTGAAGCCAAAGAACTTATATGCACGACCCATGGACATGAACTAAAGGGGGGTGGAATAGCTGCAGGCAGGGGGGGTACTAGGCAGAGGGGAGCAAAGGAGAAAATTTGGGACTACTGTAACATCATAATCAATAAAATATACTTAATAATAATAATAATAATAATAATAATAATAATAATAATAATAATGATATAGCAGAAAAAAAGAAATAGTCTATAAAAACAATACAAAAGGTCAATGAAACCAAGAGCTGGTTCTTTAAAAAAGATAAAGAATACTGACAAACCTTTAACCAGACTCATCAAGAAAAAAAGACAAGACCCAAATAAATAAAATCAGATATGAAAAAGAAGATAACACCTGACAGCAAATAAATACAAAGGATTGTGAAAAAATATATAAACAATTACATGCCAACAGATTGGACAATCTGGGGAAAATGCATAAATTCCTAGAAACATACAATCTTCCAATACTGAATCAGGAAGAATTAGAGAATCAGACAACTTACAACTAGTGAAATTGAAGCAGTATTTTAAAAAAATACTTCGAACAAACAAGTCTTGGACCAGATGGCTTCACGGGTAAATTTTACCAAACATTCAAAGAAGAACTAATGCTTCTAAACTATACCAAAAACTTCAAGAGGATGGAAGACTTTCAAGCTCATATTACAAGGCCAGCATTATCCTAACTGTAAAACCAGATAAAAGCACTAAAAAATAAAATTATAGGCCAATATCCTTCATATATACAGATACTAAAACACTCAACAAAATGTGAGCACACTGGATCCAGAAATACATTAAAAAGATCATACACCATGATCAAGTGGGATTTATTCTAAGAATGCAAGGTTGGTACAATATCCACAAATAAATAAATGTGAAATACCACATTAACAAAATAAAGGATAAAAACCACATGATTTTGTCAATAAATGAAGAAAAAACATTTGATAAAAATCCAGCATCCATTTATGATAAAAACACTAAACAAAGTGAGAATAGAGGGAACATAACTAAATATAATAAAGGTCATATATGACAAATCCACAGCCAACTTTATATTCAATGGGCAAATACTATAGGTGTTTCCCTTAAGATCAGGAACAAGAAAGGGATGTTCACTTTCAATACTCTTATTCAACATAGTAGGATAAGTCTTAATCTCATCCCTCAGACAAGAAAAAGAAATAAAAAGCATCAAAATTGGAATAGAAGAAGTAGAACTGTCATTATTTGCAGATAACATGCTACTCTATATAGAGAACCCTAAAGATTCCACCAAAAAAACTACTGTAACTGATAAATGAATTCAGTAATATAGCAGGATACAAAATAATGTCCAGAAATCAGTTACATTTTTATACATGAATAATGAACTATCAGAAAAAGAAAATAAAAAAAAGTATCATTCACAATTGCTTCAAAAAGAATAAAATATCTAGGGATAAATTTAATGAAGGATGTTAACGACCTGTACTTAGAACATTGTCAATCACTGAAGAAAGAAGTTGAAGAAGATGCAAAAAAATTAAAGCATATTCTGTGTTCATGGATAGGAAGAATTAACATCATTAAAGTATCCATACTACCCAAAGCAATATGTAGATTCCATGCAATTCTTTCCAAGATTCCTATGATGTTTTCACAGAACTACAAAAAAAATTTCAAAATTTTATATGGAACCTCAAAAGAACCTGAATAGCCACAACAATCTTGAGAAACAAGAAGAAAGTTGGAGGAATCATGCTACTCGATATCAAAATATACTACAAGATGATAGTAATCAAAACAGCATGGTACTGGACTTCCGACCAAGATGGAGGCTTAGACTGACACGCTCGGTCTCCCTCTACAACTAGAAAGGAATACAACTAACTCAAAACAAAAGATAACTAGAAATTCCAGAAAATAAAACTACATGGAATCTCAACGTACAAAGTTATAAACCAGCAGCGCCCATCACGCAGATAGGAAGAGAGAAAGTGGGCGGTGTTGTTTGCGGTAGCACCAGAAACAGTGGCAGAGAGAGCAATCCTGGCTGCAGTTGAGCCCTAGCAGCTCACGACCCCAACACTAGGAAAAGCAGCCACTGCATTGCCTCGGACGGTGAGGCCTGGAGGGCGGAAGGATGTATCCCGGTCTCCCAGCAGAGAATAATAACAGGAATCCATCTTGGACGCCCACCCTCACACAAAGCGCCACGACGCCGCGAAATAGGTTGTGGATTGCCACTGGTCGCTGGGTAGCGATGACAAAGCACCACAGCGCAGCGAAAAAAGTTGCTGGATCGCCACCGGACACTCGGTTGAGTACACAGGCTCCACCCCCTATAGCCAGCCCAAGAGGCAAAGCAAAACGCTAATCTGTCAAAATGAGGCAGACAACTATAGAAATCCCGGTGACACAGCTCACCAGGCAACAGATGAAGAATCTGACAGATGAACAAATAAGAAACCTGTCAGAGGCTCAGTTCAGAGCTATACTCATAAGGTGGCTTACAGAATTAATAAAGGGTTTGGAAAAAGACAAGAAAGGATTGAAAACCACTCATACTGAAAAGAACAAAAACATATACGAGACAAGTGGTGAGGAAATAAAATCCAGAGTTCAAATCAACAAACCAGAACATTGAGAAGGAACACTCAACCAGTGTGGAAAGAGGAAACAGAAAGCAAGTAAAGTGAGAAGAGGATCAGAAACCTCTGGGACAGCTATAAGAGATCAAACATACGAATTATAGGATTGCCAGAGGGTGAAGAAGAAGAACTAGAAATTGAAAAATTAAATGAAAATATAATAAAGCAGAACTTCCCAAACTTGGGGAAGGAAACAGACTTACAAGTCCAGGAAGCACAGAGAGTTCCAGAAAAAGTGGGTCCAGGGAGAACCACTCCAAGACACATTAACATCAAAATGTCAAAAGTTAAGGATAAAGAGAGAATCTTAAAAGCAGCAAGAGAGAAGAAAAGAATCATGTACAAAGCGGTCCCAATTAGACTATCAGCTGACTTCTCAAGGGAGACCCTGCAGGCAAGAAGGGACTGGCAAGAAATATTCAAAGTAATGAAAATGAAAAACCTACAACCATGGATACTCTATCCATCGAAATTGTCATTCAGAATAGAAGGGCAGAGAAAGTGCTTCCAGGACAAAATAAAACTGAAAGAGTTCATTAGGTCCAAACCACTATTATATGAGATATTAAAGGGACTAGTTTAGAAAAAGAAGGATCAAAACTATGAACATTAAAATGAAAACTGTATCACAACAACCAACAACAGAAGCTAGGGAATTGAAACAAAGGCAAACTAAATAGGCAACGAGAGTGGAAAAAGAACTATAGGTATGGGGAACATATTGGGGAAGGTCAGCAGGGAGGGGTAAGGGGGTAAGGGAGGGAGATAGTACACGAATTGAGAAGCATAGTAGGAGGGAATGGAGTAGACAGAAAGAGGTTGAGAAGAACTATCTGCACAACCAATGGACATGGACTAAAAGGGCAGGGACAACTGGAGGGAGGGGTCCACCGGGTGGAGGGGAGCAAAGGGAAGGAAAATTGGGATAACTGTAACGGTATAATCAATAAAACATATTAAAAAAAACAGCATGGTACTGAAATAAAAACAGACATATACATAAATGGAATAGAATAGAGTCCAGAAATAAACTCACAACTTTTTAGTAAATTAATATTTGATAGGAGGCAAAAACATAAAATTGGGAAGGATAGTTTACTCAAAAAATGATGTTGGGAATATTGGGAAGATACATGGAGAATATGAAACCAGACCACCTTCTTACACCACATACAAAAATAAACTTAAAATGGATTAAAGACTTAAATGTTAGACTCAAAACCATAAAAACCTTAGAAGAAAACAAAGGCAGTAAAAATTTGGGCTATTCTTATTAAATATTTTTCTAATATATTTCATTGTGCAAGGGAAACAAAAGAAAAATAACCCTGGCTGGTGTAGCTCAGTGTATTGGACACTGGCCTGCAAACTGAAGGGTCACCTGTTCGATTCCAGTCAGAGTACATGCCTGAGTTGTGGGCCATGTCCTCAGTTCGGGGCATGCGAGGGGCAACCAATTAATGTTTCTCTTGCACATCAATGTTTCTCTCCCTCTCTTCTTCACTCCCTTCCCATCTCTCTGAAAATAAATAAATAAAATCTTAAAAAAACAAAAACAAAAACAAATGGGACTATGTCAAACTAAAAAGTTTTGTACAGCAAAGGAAACTATCAACAAAATTAAAAGAAAACCCACTTAATGGAAGAACATATTCGCCAATGATACATCTGAGAAGTTAATTTCCAGAATTTATAAGGAACTTATAAAACTCAACACCAAGAAAGCAAACCATCCAATTTAAAAGAGTACAAAGAACCTGAATAAACACTTCTCCAAAGAGCACATACAGAAAGCTCATGACATATGAAATGATGCTCAACATCACTAATCACCAGAGAGATGCAAATTAAAACCACTATGAGATATCATTTCATGCCTGTCAAAATGGCTATCATCAATAAAACAACAAACAACAAGTGCTGAAGAGGATGTGGAGGAAAGGAAACCCTCATGCACTGTTGGTGGGAATGCAGATTGATGCAGCCACTGTGGAAAGCAGTATGAAGATACCTAAAAAAATATTTAAAATGGAACTGCCTCATGACCCACTGATCCCACTTATGGGAATTTATCCAAGCAAACCTGAAACACTAAGTTGAAAGAATATATGCTACCCTATGTTCACTGTAGCATTATTTACAATAGCCAAGGTTTGGAAGCAGCCCAAGTGCCCATTAGCAGATGAGTGAATACAAAAGTGGTGGTATATTTACACAATGGAATACTACCCAGCCATAAGAAAAGAAAAAATATCAGCCTGCGAACCAAGTGTCCCTGGTTCAATTCCCAGTCAGGGCACATGACTAGGCTGCATATCAGGTCCCCAGTTGGGGGCGGGAGTGAGAGGCAACCACACAGTGATGTTTCTCTCCCTCTCTTTCTCCTTTCCCCTCTCTCTAAAAATAAATAAATAAAAAAACAAATAAATAAATTATTTTTTTTTAAGGAAGAGAAAAAAATGTACCCTTTTCAAAAGCATGGATGGACCTGGAGAGTATTATGCTATTTGAAATAAACCAGTAAGAAAAAAAAAAGTACCATGTGATTTAATTTATATGTGGAATCCAACGAACAAAATGAACTAACAAGCAAAATTGAGAAATGCTCATAGATATAGAGCAGATTGACAGCTGTCGGTGGGGGCTGGGCTTGGCCGGGTAAGTGACAGGAATGAGCAAAAAAGAGAGAAAAACTCATGTATATGGACAACAGTGTGCTGATTGCTGGGGGTGGGGGTGCATGGGAGGTGGATTGTGGTGGAGGAGGATCTAGGCAGGACAAATTGTGATGGATAGAGACTTGACTGTGGGTGGTGAACACACAATACAATGTACAGATGATGTATTGCAGAATTGTGGACCTGAAACCTGTAGAATTTTGTTAACCAGTGTAACCACAATAAATTCAATTCAAAGAAAAAATAAAAATTAACAAATAAAAATGGGTGAAAGATTCAGAAAGACACTTTGATAAAGGAGATACAGATAAAAATTAGCATATAAAAAGGTGCTTAACATTATATATCATTAGGGAATTGCAAATTAAAACAATAATGACATACCACTAACTACCCCATCTATTTAGGTAACTAAGATCCAATGCTGGCAAGGAGGAACTCAAGCAACAGAAACTCTCATTCATTGCTGGTGGGAATGCAAAATGGTGCTGCTACTGTGGAAGATAATTTGGCAGTCTCGCTAAGCTAAACGTAGTCTTACCATACAATTCAACAATCACAGTTCTCAGTATTTTACAAATGAATTGAAATATCATGTTTACACAAAACCTGCACACAATGTTTATTGCAGCTTTATTCATAACTGCCAAAAATAAGAGCAAACAAGATATCTTCAACAGATAAATAAACAAACTGTGGTACGTTCATAAAATGGAATATTATTCAGCAATGAAAACAAATGAGCACTCAAGCCAAAAAACAATATGATAATTACTTAAATGCATATCTCTAATAGAAATATGTGAGTCTAGAAAGGCTACATACTACACAGTTTCATTTATATCACATTCTATTTTTTGTAAATAATTTTTAATTGTTATTCTATTACACTTGTACCAATTTTTCCCTCTTTGCCCTCCTCTGCCCATCCTATCCCCTGCTCCCATAGTTAATTCCCACACAGTTGTCCATGTCCATGGGTCATTCATACGTATTCTTTGACTAGTCCCTTCCCCTTCTTTCCACCATTATCGCCCTCCCCCCACCCATCTGGACACTTTCAGCCTGTTCCATGTTTCCATGTCTGTAGTTCTATATTGTTTGTTAGTTTATTTTGTTCATTAGATTTCCTTTTAGAGGCGAGATCACATTATAGAAAAGTCAAAACGATACTGAGTAGAAAGGTTAGTGGTTTCCAGGGTTTAAGGGGTGAGGGGAAGGCATAAATAAGTAGAGGACAGGGGTTTTAGGACAGTGAATCTATTCTGTACAGTACTGTAATGGTGGATACAAGTCCTTATACATTTGTCAAAATCCCATAGGACTGTACTATACAAATAGTGAATGCTGATGTAAACTATGAACTTTAATAATAATGTATCATCCAAGATGGCAGAGGAGTGAGTGGAAGCTACACTAACCTCCGCCCAGGACGAGTCGGGACTTACAACTTAATTGTGGAGAAATCATCTGGAATAACCAACTGAACACTACCTGGAGAGAAGTCTTATAACCACGGAGAGACAGAAAAGGCCGTTTCATCACAACGTGACCAGTAGGAAGTATAGAGATGCGAAAGGGCTGGCTGGGCTCCCACTGGTGGCAGCTGAAGGGACTGAGGAACAGCTCAGCAGCTGGGAGTTCCCCCCTGAGAAAGGCAGGCTGTAAACCCCCAGCTGGGCTTTCCAACCTACAGCAACAGAGCAGAAAGTAAAATATTATCCAGCTGTGCAAAGGAAAAAGCCACAGGGTTTTTTTGCTAGCCTGAGGGAAATAGCTGAAGAAAAAGAGATCTTAAACAGATCATGTAAGAAAGTATTTTGGCACTCACTTACCTTGGGCTCAAGGAGAGGGAAGGTAGAGAGGACTAGAGACACTTGGGGAGAATTAGGGGCTGTGGCTTTGAGGAGACAACTGGGGGAGCAACCAACCGGGTCCCAGTGCTGCCTCAATCCCCATACTGCAAGCAGACCATTCCCCTCCAAGTTGTGTCAGTCTGAGGGGAAGCAAAAACTCCACCTACAGGAATTAAGCTGCCACATCCTCGGTCCTTAAACCTGATGGCTGGTCACAGATTGAATAGATTAACAACTAAAGGAGACAGACAAAGGCAGTAGATCTCTGGTAGTCTACAACAGGCTGTCTAGGCCCAGGCTGGTACATGATGCACCAGGGGCAGATGCAAGAAATGCAGATCAATCTAAGAAGCAGAAACAAACAAGAAGAGTCACAAAAATGGGGAGACTGAGAAATAACCAACCATCAGAAGGAAAAGAAGAATCCTCAGAAAGAGTGGTAAATTAAATAGAGGGAAGCAAACTATCAGACATGGGATTCAAAACATGGATTATAGGGAAGCTCAATGATATCAGCAAGCTCAAGAAAACTACAAAGAACTTCAAGAAAACTACAAGGAACTCCAGGGAAACTGCAAGGAACTTACTGAGAATTTCGCCAGCATGAAAAAGGACATAGAAGCTACCAATAAGAGCCAGCAGGAAATGAAGAATACAATTTCTGAATTTAAGAACACAGTAGAAGAAATTAAAAGCAGGCTAGAGGAAGCAGAAGGTCAGAGCAGCAAGCTGTAGGACAACGTAGAAAAAAATTCCCTGACATTGCAACAAAATGAAAAAAAGAATGAAAAACAATGAAGAGATTTTAAGAGAGCTGCAGGACAACATGAAACGTAATAATATCCATATTATAGGAATTCCAGAAGGAGAAGTGGAGCAAGGGATAGAAAACCTGTTTGAAAAACTAATGAAAGAAAACTTTCCTAACTTGATGAGAGAAAGTCACACAAGTCCAGGAAGCACAGAGGGTCTCAATGAAGATAACATACCATAATCAAAATGGCAACATTCAAAGACAAAAAGAGAATCCTAAAAGCAGCAAGAGAGAAACAGCTAATAACATACAAGGAAGCTGCAATAAGGCTATCATTACATTTCTCAACAGAAAAACTACAAGCAAGAAGGCAATGGCAAAAAATATTCCAAGCAATGAAAACCAAAGGTCTACAACCAAGAATACTTTACCCAGCAAGACTCTCATTCAAAATGGAAGGTGAACTAAGAGGTTTCCCAGAAAAAAAGAAGGCTAAAAGAATACATCTCCACAAAACCAGCATTGCAAGAGATGCTAAAGGGCCTGCTTTAAGAAGGTGAAGAAACAGAGAGAGACAGAGAGAAACACAAGTACAAAGGGGGAAAATGAGAATGAAAAAGTACTTATCAATAATAACCTTAAACATAAATGGATTAAAAGCACCAATCAAAAGTGATAGAGTAGCTGAATTGATTAGAAAGCATGACCCACATATATGCTGTCTACAAGAGACCCACCTTAGAACAAACGATCTACACAGACTGAAAGTGAAGGAATGGAAAAAAGGATTTCAAGCAAATGAACATAAAAAAAAGCTGGGGTAGCAATAATTATATCAGACAAAACAGATTTCACAGCAAAGGCCATAAAAAGAGACAAAGAAGGACATTTCATAATACTTAAGGGAAAAATCCACCAAGAACATATAACCTTTGTAAAGATATATGCACCCAACATAGGAACACCCAGATATGTAAAGAAATTTTTGGAAGACTTCAGGAAGGATATAAACAAAAACACACTTATAGTGGGGAACTTTAACACCACATTATCAACAATGGACAGATCTTCGAGCAAAGAAACACCAAAGATATTGAGGCACTAAACAACACTCTAGATCAAAAAGACTTAGTTGATATATATAGAACTTTTCACTCCAAAGAAGCAAAATATACACTCTTTTCAAGTGTACATGGAACATTTTCAAAGATAGACCACATGGTAGGACACAAAACAAGCCTCAACAAACTCAAGAAAATTGAAATCATATCAAGCATCTTCTCAGATTGCAATGGCTTAAAACTGGAAATCAACCTCAAGGAAAAAAAAAAAAAACATTTAAACTCATGGAGAATGAATAATATGCTATTAAATAATAAATGAGCTAACAATCACATTAAGGAAGAAATTAAAAAGTTTCTGGAAACAAATGATAATGAACACACAAAAACCCCAAAATTGTGGGATACAGCGAAAGTACTCCTGAGAGGAAAGTTCATAGCAATACAGGCCTACCTAAAAAAGATAGAAGAATCTCTAATAAAATTTCTAACCCTATGGCTACAAGAACTAGAGGAACAACAACAAACAAATCCCAGAGTGAGTAGAAGGAAGGAAAACATCAATATTAGAGTAGAATTAAATGACATAGAGACTAAACAAAGAATTTGAAAGATCAACAAAAGTAGAAGCTGGTTCTTTGAAAAGATAAACAAAACTGAGAAGCCTTTAACCAGGCACATCAAGAAAAAAAGAGAGCATCCAAATAAATAAGATCACAACTAAAAAAGGAGAAATCACAACCAATACTCCAGAAATACAAAGGATTTTAAGAAATTATTATGAACAACTGTATAGCAATAAATTTGACAACCTAGAGGAAATGGACAAATTTCTGGAAACATATAATCTTACAAAACCGAATCAAGAAGAAGCAGAAAGCCTAATCAGACCAATAACAACTAATGAAATTGAAGTAGTAGTAAAAAAACTCCCGGCACACAAAAACCCTGGACCGTATGGCTTCACAATTGAATTTTACAAAACATTTAGGAAAGAACTAACTCTTATCCTTCTCAGACTATTCCCAAAAATCCAATAAGAGGAAAGACTCCCAAACTCGTTCTATGAAGCCAGTATTACCCTAATTCCAAACCAAGTCAAGACACAACCAAGAAAGAAAACTACAGATCAATATCACTGATGAACATAGATGCTAAAATCCTCAACAAAATATTGGCAAACTGGATCCAGCAACACATTAGAAAGATCAGGAGGGAAGATGGCAGCAGAGTAAGTAGCAGTGTTGTCTTCTTGCTCCTATCATGGAAAGCTTGGGAGACGAACACGGAGACAGTGAGTACAAACTTTGGACACTTCGGATGGGGAAGGGATAGCTAGAGCGGAGGGGAAAAGGGAAGAAGGTCCACCAGTGCTTTCAGGAGAAGTCGAGGGACCCACCAGGCCCTGTACTCCTACTGTACTGCACCCCAGAGGGACAGCTGCAGACTGGCTCACCGCCCAGAATCTGTTTGGAGATTGCTGCCTACTGTGGTGCTGCGAACATCGGAGTTCCTAGGGAAACAATAGAAAGGTTTCCATGAACCAGCCAGAGGTGGGGGAGGACAGCGATCAGCTCAGACTGTGGAAAACTGTATGATCTGAATCTGGGTGGAGATCTTCTGGACAGGCAGGTCTGGGCCGGCGACCTCAAGCCCCTGGGTGTGCACATCGCAGCACCACTTAAAGGAGAGAAGCAGAACTGGGCTGGGAGAGCTGCATTAGAAAAACGGTCTCGGTAAGAGCTCCAGACCAGTGAGCAGGGTGCGCAGGTGAATGGGGAGATGGCGAGCAACCCAGACTTTGGGAAGCTGTGTGAACTGAGACTGGTGTTGTCGACACCATGTACCGGGCGCACGCATCCATCGAGGAGCCACTAATCAGGAAAAAGTTAAATTGGGCCAGGAAAGTTGTGTCAGAAACACAGTCTCAGTCAGGGCCCAAAGTGGGCGGGCAGAGCATGCAAGCAAACGGAGAGGTGCTGCCAGCCAGGGACGGACACAGCTTGGTGCTGCGGCTCGGAACACAGACTTCTTGGGAGGAGGAGCGAAGGCAGGATCCAAGGTAGGGTAGGGACCAGGAACATGCACACTGGCGAGCCAACAGAACAGTGTTACTAGAGTAGTTGGAGGACTGCTGGAGGGTGCCGCAGGACAAGTGGGGAGAGACCCAACACTGCGGCTCACAACAGATACTTTCAGCAGGCCCTTGAGTGAGAGAAAAGCAGCCACAGAAACCAGCCAGAGCTCCTCAGAGCCAGCGAACCAGGAAAAAATTTGAAACTCATGTAATTTTGGCCAGGTGTGGATCCAGAAAAAGGAGACTGCATACAAAGACTGAACTGAGTAAAAAAATTCTTTTTAATTTTAAATTTAATTGAAAGAAGGAAGGAAAAAAAATTTTTTTCTCTTTAAGCTATCTATTTAATCCATTTTATACGATCTCTCCCTCCCATCCTTCATCTTTAATTGTTGTTTGTTTGTTTTGTTTAGCCTCCCTTTCACACTAAGTATATAGCATATAACTACTATATGCTATATGATGTGCCCTGGCTGGTTTGGTTCAGTGGATTGAGCGTCGGCCTGCGAGCTAAGTGTCGCTGGTTCGATCTTCCAGTCAGGGCACATCAGAGAAGGAAAACTCTGACTCCAAAAAACCTCCGCTGCCTTGCGGCATACCTCTTCAGGGGAAAGGCTAAGGGAGTAAACCCCGACAGAAAATCCGGAGCCGGAGTCCCTAAGGCGGTTGGACGTTGTAGTCAACACCGGCAACTCCTGCGGCGCACCTGAAGCCAAGCTGTATTGACTCCGTCTTTCCCTTGGACCCTTCAGCTGCCAAGAGAGGGGGGGTCTGCTGCATGGGCAACAGCAGACCCTCCATATCATCCTGCCCAGGCTCTGTAGCTTCAGCTTCACTGGAGAGGACACTCCAGCGTCATCGCAAGATGTCGATTCAACACGGGAGGAGACAGATACCGTGTCACTCCCGAGTTGGACTGCACAGCCATTCTCGGCGGTGCAGATAGACTCTTAAGAAGCTAAACCATCGTCTCTCGAGACGGACGGCTGCCGACGATGACTATATAAATCTAATACTATACACTACCACTTTTTTACTTTATCTTGCATTCTTCCCCCAATCTCTTTTATTTTAATTTTAATTTTTATTTTATTTTACTTTATTTTTTATTTTTTATTTTTTATAATCCTTTTTACATGTTGATAGATTCAGAATGCTAGTGTTTAGTGAGAATTTTGAGTAACAATTCTTAAGGTTTATGGTTCTCTTTTTCTCTTGTGATTTTTTATTTTTATTTTTTTTTACTTTTTTTTTTTTGGTTTTTCAATTACAGTTGTCCCATTTTCCCCCATTTCTCTCCCCCAACCAGCACACCCCCTCTCCCACAATCATATCCCTCCCCGTTGTCTGTATCCATGAGTCATTTATACACGTTCCTTGACTAAACCCTTCCTTTACTTATCCCCCTTCTTTTCCTCCCGCCTCCCCCCTATTGACTGCTACTCTGCTCTTTGTTCCATTTAGTTCTTTTGCTTGTGTTGTCCTTTAGTTTCCTATATTAGGTGATATCATATGGTATTTTTCTTTCTTTGCCTGGCTTATTTCACTAAGCATCATTCTCTCTAGTTCCATCCATATTGTCGCAAATGGCAGGAGTTCCTTCTTTCTTTCTGCTACATAGTATTCCATTGTGTAAATGTACCACAGTTTTTGATCCACTCATCTACAGATGGGCACTTAGGTTGTTTCCAGCACTTAGCTATTGTAAACAGGGCTGCAATGAACATAGGGGCGCATAAGTTCTTTTGAGTTGGTGTTTCAAGATTCTTCGGGTATAATCCTAATAGTGGAATCACTGGTTCAAAAGGCAGTTCCATTTTTAATTTTTTGAGATAATTCCATAGTGTTTTCGATTGTGGCTGCACTAGTCTGCATTCCCACCAACAGTGCAGTAGTGTTCCTGTTTATCCACATCCTCGCCAGCACTTCTTGTTTGTTGATTTGTTGATGATAGCCATTCTGACTGGTGTAAAATGGTATCTCATTGTGATTTTTATTTGCATCTCCCTGATGGCTAATGATGTTGAGCATTTTTTCATGTGACTATGGAACTTCTGTATGTCCTCTTCGGAGAAGTGTTTGTTCCGGTCTTTGGCCCATTTTTAATTGGGTTGTTTGTTTTCTTAATGGTGAGTCCTATTAGCTCTTTATATATTTTGGAAATCAGTGCCCTGTCTGTGATGTCATTGGCAAATATGTTTTCCCATATGGTTGGTTTCCTTTTCATCTTGCTGATGTTTTCTCTTGTTGAGAAGAAACTCTTTAGTTTGATGTAGTCCCATTTGTTTATTTTTTCCTTTATTTCTCTTGCTTTAGGAAATATATCCGTGAAGAAATTGTTACGTGAGATATCTGAAATTTTCCTGCCTATGTTTTCCACTAGGACTTTTATGGTGTCATGGCATAGATTTAAGTCTTTGATCCATCTTGAGTTTATTCTTGTGTGTGGTGTAAGTTGGTGGTCTAGTTTCATTTTTTTGCAAGTCCCTATCCTGTTCTCCCAGCACCATTTGTTAAAGAGGCTCTTCTCACTCCATTTTATGTTCCTTCCTCCTTTATCAAATATTAGTTGACCATAGAGGCCTGGGTTTATTTCTGGACTCTATTCTGTTCCACTGATCTATATGTCTGTTCTTATGCCAGTATCAGACTGTTTTGATTACAGTGGCTTTGTAGTGTTGTTTGATATCTGGTGTTGTGATTCCTCGTGCTGTGTTGTTCTGCTCAAGATTGCTTTTGCTATTCGGGGTCTTTTTTGGTTCCATAGTTATTTTTGGAGTATTTGTTCTAGGTCAGTGAAATATGTCATTGGTATTTCAATAGGGATTGCATTGAATCTGTAAATTACTTTGGGTAGTATGTCCATTTTGATGATGTTGATTCTTCCCATCCAAGAACATGGTATTTGCTTCCATTGATTTGTATGTTCCTTAATTTCTTACTTCGATGTTATGTAATTTTCAGAGTACAGGTCTTTTATCTCTTTGGTTAAGTTTACTCCTAGGTACCTTATTTTTCTTGTTGCTATAGTAAATAAATATTTTCTTCTTTGTCTTTGTCTCTGATATTTTATTGTTGGTGTACAGAAATGCCTTAGATTTCTGTATATTTATTTTGTACCCTGCAATTTTGCCAAATTCACTTATCATATCGACTAGTCTTTTAGTGGGGTTTATAGGGTTTTCTAGGTATACTATCATGTCATCTGCATATAATGATAGTTTTACTTCTTCTTTCCCAATTTGGATGCCTTTTATTTCTTTTTCTTGTCTGATTGCTGTGGCTAGGATTTCCAACACTATGTTGAATAGGAGTGGAGAGAATGGACAACTTTGTCTAGTTCCTGAATTCAGTGGGAATGCTTTTAGTTCTCGTTCTTTGAGTATGATGTTGGCCTCAGGCTTCTCATATATAGCCTTGGTTATGTTGAGGTATGCTCCCTCCATTCCTATTTTGCTGAGTGTTTTCATCATAAATGGGAGTTGTACTTTATCAAATTCTTTTTCTGCATCTATTGATATGATCATGTGATTTTTGTCTTTCATTTTGTTTAGGTGATGTATTATATTTATTGATTTGCAAATATTAAACCATCCTTGCATCCCTGGGATAAATCCCACTTGATCGTGATATATCATCTTTTTGATATATTGCTGGATCCTGTTTGACAATATTTTCTTGAGGATTTTATCACCTATGTTCATCAGTGATATTGGCCTGTAGTTTTCTTTCTTTGTTGTGTCTTGACCTGGTTTTGGGATTAGGATAATACTGGCTTCATAGAAAGAGTTTGGGATTTTCCCTTCTTCTTGGATTTTTTGGAATAGTTTGAGGAGGATAGGAGTTAGTTCTTCCCTAAATGTTTTGTAGAATTCACCTGTGAAGCCATCCTGTCCAGGGCCTTTGTGTGCAGGGAGATTTTTGATTACTGTTTCAATTTCTCATTTGTTATTGGTCTATAGAGACTTTCCACTTCATCTTGATTCAGTTTTGGAAGGTTGTATGTTTCTAGAAATTTGTCCATTTGTTCTAGATTGTCAAATTTCTTGCCATACAGTTGTCTGTAGTGATTTCTAACTATCACTTGTATTTCTGTGATATCAGTCATGATTTCTCCTCTTTCATTACTGATTTTGTTTATTTGGGTCTTCTCTTTTTTTCTTGATTAGACTGGCTAGAGGCTTGTCGATTTTGTTTACTTTTTCGAAGAACCAGTTCCTAGTTGTTGATCTTTTGGATTCTTTGCTTAGTCTCTATGTCATTTAGTTCTGCTCTGATCTTGATGATTTTCTTCCTTCTCTTGCCCTAAGCTTTGTTGTTGTTGTTCTAGTTCTAATAGCTTTATGGTTAGGTTTTTTATTCGAGATTCTTCTATCCTTTTCAGATATGCCTGTATTGTTATGAACTTCCCTCTCAGGACTGCTTTTGCTGTGTCCCACAGGTTTTGGGCTGTTGTGTGCTCATTATCATTACTTTCTAGAAATTCCTTGATTTTTTCTTTGATGTCATTGTTAACCCATTCATTATTTAATAGCATGTTTTTCATTCTCCATGAGTTTGGATATCTTTGATTTTTTTCTCTGAGGTTGATTTTTAGTCTTAAGGCATTGTAGTCTAAAAAGATGCTTGATATGATTTCAATTTTCTTGAATTTGTTGAGGCTTGTTTTGTGACCTATCATGTGGTCTATCTTTGAAAATGTCCCATGTGCATTTGAAAAGAATGTATATTTTGCTTCTTTGCGGTGGAAAGTTCTGTATATATCAGTTAAGTCTGTGTGGTTTTGTGTGTTGTTCAATGCCTGTATATCCTTGGTGTTTCTTTGCTTTGATGATCTGTCTATTGTTGCTAATGGAATGTTGAAGTCCCCTACTGAGTGTGTTGTTGTTGATATCCTTTTTGTGGTCTTTCAGTATTTGCCTTATGTATTTGGGTGCTCCTATGTTGGGTGCATATATGTTTATCAATGTTATATCTTCTTGATGGATTGTTCTTTTAAGTATTATGAAATGTCATTCTTTGTCTCTTTTTATTGTCCTTGTTTTGAAATACGTTTTGACTCATATGAGGACTGCTATCCCAGCTTTTTTTTCTGGTACATTTGCTTGGAATATTTTTTTATATCCCTTTAATTTCAGTCTGTGTAAATCTTTTGTTTTTAGGTGTGTTTCTTGTAGACAGCAAGTATGTGGGTGCTGTTTTTTTTTATCAATTCCGTTACCCTATGTCTTTTAATTGGAGCATTTAATCCATTTACATTTAAGGTAATTATTGACGTGTTATTTATTCATTGCCCTTTGTACCACTGTTCCTCTCCTCTTTTTTTTTCTTCTTCTTCTTTCTTAGAACATTCCCTTTAGTATCTCTTGCAATGCTAGTTTGGTAGAGTTGTATTCTTTTAGTCTTCCTTTGTCTGAGAAACTCCTTATTTCACCTTCTATTTTGAATGAGAGCCTTGCTGGGTAGAGTATTCTTGGTTGTAGGCCTTTGTTTTTCATTGCTTGAAATATTTTTGACCATTCCCTTCTGGCTTGTAATGTTTCTGTTGAGAAATCAGTTGATAGCCTTATCAGAGCTCCCTTGAATGTTATTTGCTGTTTTTCTCTTGCTGCTTTTAGGATTCTTTTTGTCTTGAATGCTGCCATTTTAACTATGATGTGCCTTGGAGTGGATTTTTGGTGGTTCCTCTTCATTGGAACTCTCTGTAATTCCTGAACTTGTACAACTTTTTCTCTCATCAGGTTCGGAAAATTTTCTGTCACTATTTCTTTTATCAGTTTTTCAATTCCATGCTCCTTTTCTTCTCCCTCTCTAATTCTGTTGATCCTGATATTATTTCTTATCATGCTATCCTGTAATTCCCTTACATCTTGTTCATATTTTTTCAATCTTTTTTCATTTTCCTGTATTGTCTGGGAGTTTTTCTCTACATTATCTTCTAACTCACTAATCTGATCCTCTGCTTCATTCAGTCTGCTTTTGACTGATTCTACTGTGTTTTTCAGTTCAGAGATTGCATTCTTCATTTCTTCCTGGTTATTGTTGATAGTTTCTATGTCTCTTTTTATGGTAGTGTAGTTCTCTGAAAGTTCCCTGTAATTTTCTGGGAGCTCCTGGTAACTTCTTTGGAGGTTGTCATAGTTGTTTTTAAGGTTGTCGAGTATATTGAGCTTCCTGACCACCATTGTTTTGAATTCCATGTCTGACATTTGGGCTATGTCTATTTCATCTACCTCTCTTTCTGAGGATTCCTCTTTTCTTTTCATTGAGGGGTTATATTTGCATCTTACCATGTTGGATTCTTCTTGTTTGTTTTTATTTTGGGGTGGGGTGGTCTGCTTTCTCTTCACACCTTTGTGGTGTGAGATTCTTTATAGGAGATCTTGGGGTTTCAGTGGTGCAGTCTCTTTGATCTCCTGAGCCTGATATTCTTGGTTTACCCTTTATGTCATTTGTTTATGCTGTCTGGTTATATTTCAAATATTTTTTGGTAGGATCTTCCTTCTGTCTAGTTGATTTAGAGTCACTCTATCCACTTTGTCTTGAGTTCTTTTGTGGATATGCTGTTAAAAATATGAACCAACCGCCCAGGCAGGAGACTGACACCCTCAAAAATATCCCCTACCCTCTATCCCTCTATCGTCAGGCAACCAGCCAGTATTAATATAAATATAAAGAGATCAGAGTTTTCTACTATAAGAAAATAGATAAGAGTTGTTTTTAGGGAGGAAAATTAAGATTTTTGAAAGAGGGGATGATAGATTAATAACAGTTGACACTATGCAAGCCAGTAGGTAATATTTACATTATATGTTAATAAAAATAGAAGAAAATGATGGAAGAATGCAGAATGTAGTAAAGTAGAATTGTGTTGGATTGGATTTATATAGTAATTATATTCTATTATTTAGAGTGAAAGGGGTGTTAAACTAGACACGCAAACAAATAACGATTAAAAAGGAAGGGTGAAAAGGAGAGATTATATAGAACACATTAGCGATATAGTGGGTTTTTTGTTCCCCTTCCTTCTTCCTTTCTTCTCCCTCCCCTCCTCTCCTCTCCTCCCTTTTCCTTTTCTTTAAGGAAGGGAAAAAAAAAAAAAGAATGTTTTTACTCAGTTCAGCCTTGGTGTGTTGTCTTCTTTTTCTGTGTTCCCCAGCTGGTCTAATGTGGTGGTTCAGAAGTTCTTGTTCCTTCCAGCCTTGCCGCCCGCTGGAGCCAACTGAGGTGTCTTTGCGTGCGTGCCCCTGCACGCGCGGTGAGGCCCGAGAGCTTGCTCCTCGATTGGCGCCTATTGTAGCCGGGCCAAAGTGTTTTCCCCTTACGCGCCCGTGCCCTTAGTCCCGCTGAGCCGAGCTCCAGGAGTTGGCCTCTCTCCTCTTAGGGCGGGGCCCCGGACACTTGTGCTCAGTGGAAGTGAGTGTCTGTGAGTTGCAACCGCCCACTGTTCCCATGCCACAGCCGCCCGCCTTCCCTCACCCGTCTGGGTGGGCACTAGCAGAGCCTGAGCAAGTGGTCTGCATTCTGGCCTGGGGCCTGGCACCCACTGGAGCTATTTTATTTTTTTTAATTAACATACAATGCAAATATTACTTACTTTCTTGCATACTCTTGACACTACCTGCTACTATTGTTACTACTCTATCATCCCTCCTCTCAAAAATTATGTTTTTCTTCATTTAAAACAACTCTGACCTATTTCTCCTACAATATAATACTCCTAACCTCTCTACATTTATATTAATACTGGCTTATTTGCTACCAATAGTTGGATAGAGAGTGGGGGATATTTATGAGGGTGTGTGTTTCTTGCCTGGGCTATGTGTGTATGTATTTAACAGCATCTCTACAAAAGAACTCAAGACAAGGTGGTCAGAGTGACTCTAAATCAACTATCCAGACAGAAGGTCTCACGAAAGAGTAACGGAAATATAACCAGACAGCATAAATAAACGACAAAAAGGGTATCCCAAGAACATCAGGCTCAGGAGATCAAAGAGGCTGCAAAACTGAAACCCTCAGATGTCCTATAAAGAATCTCATACCACAAAGGCGGTAAATCAAACTAAATCAAAAAACAAAAACAAACAAGAAGAATCCAACATGGTAAGACATAGAAACAACCTGCCAATGAAAGGAAAATAGGAATCCCCGGAAAGAGAGGTAGATGGAAGAGACATAACCCAAATGTCAGACATGGAATTCAAAATAATGATGCTGAAGAAGCCTATTGTACTCGAAAGCCTCAAAAATAACTACAACAACCTCCAAGGATGTTACCAACATCTCCGAGACAATTACAGGGAACTTACAGAGACTACACCAGCTTAAAAAAGGACATAGAAACTATTAATAAGAACCAGGAAGAAATGAAGAATACAATCTCTGAACTGAAAAACAGTAGAATCAATCAAAAGCAGACTAAACGAAGCAGAGGATTGGATCAGTGAGTTAGAAGACAATGTAGAAAACAATTCCCAGACAATACAACAAAATGAAAAAAAAAAAATTTAAAAAGAGTGAAGAACGTCTAAGGGAATGACAACAGCATGAGACAAAATAATATCTTGATCATTGGAATAAAAGAGGGGAAAAAAGGAAAAACAAGGAATACAGACACTGATCGGAAGAACAATGACAAAAAATGTTCCTACCCTGATGACATGAAAGATCATGCAGGTGCAAGAACCACAGAGAGTCCCAATGAAGAGGAACCCGAAAAAGCCCACTCCAAGGCACATCATAATTAAAATGGCAACATTCAAAGAAAAAGAGAGAATCCTAAAAGCACCAAGAAAAAAACAGAAAATAGCATACAAGTTAGTTCCGATAAAGCTATCGACCAATTTCTCAAAAGAAACACTACAAGCCAGAAGGAAATGGTCAAAAATATTTTAAGTAATGAAAAACAAATGTCTAAAACCAAAAATACTCTACCCAATAAGGCTCTCATTCCAAATGGAAGGTGATCTGGCCAAGATGGGGGTTTAGACTGACACGCTAGGCCTCCCTCTACAAATAAAAAAATAAATAAAACTAACTCAAAGCAAAAGATAACTAGAAATTCCAGAAAATAAAACTACATAGAAACCCAATGCACAAAGTTATAAACCAGCAGCGCTCATCAAATGGGTAGGAAGAGCGAAAGTGGGTGGTGCTCTTTGCAGTAGCACAAGAGACAACAGCAGGGGTAGCAATCCCAGCTGCAGTTGAAGCCCAGCCACTCTCGACCCCAATGCTGGGAAAAGCAGCCACCACATTGCCTCAGACGGTGAGGCCCAGAGGGTGGGAGGACGGATACCGATCTCCAAGCAGAAAATAATGGCAGGAATCCATCTTGGACACCTGCCACCACACAAAGCGCCACAGTGCTGCGAAATAGGTTGCAGATTGCCACCGGTCACTGAGTAGTGACGACAAAGTTCTAAAGCGTGGCAAAAAAGGTTGCAGATCGCCGCTGGTCGACCGGTTTGACGAGTACACTGGTTCCGCCCCCTATAGCCTGCCCCAGAAGCAAAGCAAAATGCAAATCTGTCAAAATGAGGCAGACAACTATAGAAATCCCGGTGGCACAGCTCACCAGGCAACAAATGAAGAACCTGACAGGTGAACAAATAAGAAACCTATCAGAGTCTCAGTACAGAGCTATAGTTATTAAGTGTTTTACAGAATTAACAAAAGATTTGGAACAAGACGAGAAAGAACTGAAAGACACTCATACTGAAAAGAAGAAAAACACATATGAGACAAGTGGTGAGGAAATAAAATCCAGAGAACAAATCAACAAACCAGAACATAGAGAAGGAACAAACAGTCAACCAAACCAGTGCGGAAGGAGGAAACAGAAAGCAAGTAAAGTGATAAGAGGATCAGAAACCTCTGGGACAGCTATAAGAGATCGCACATAAGAATTATAGGATTGCCAGTGGGTGAAGAAGAAGAAGTAGAAATTGAAAAATTTAGTGAAAATATAATAAAGCTGACCTTCCCAAACTTGGGGAAGAAAATAGACTTACAGGTCCAGGAAGCACAGAGAGTTTCAGAAAAACTGGAGCCAGAAAGAACCACTCCAAGACACATTATATTCAAATTGTCAAAAATTAAAGATAAAGACAGAATCTAAAAAGCAGCAAGAGAGAAGAAAAGAATCATGTACAAAGCGGTCCCAATTAGACTATCAGCTGACTTCTCAAGGGAGACCCTGAAGGCAAGAACAGACTGGCAAGAAATATTCAAAGTAATAAAAATCAAAAACCTACAACCACGAATACTCTATTCAACAAAATTGTCATTCAGAATAGAAGGGCAGAGAAAGTGCTTCCAGGACAAAATAAAACTGAAAGAGCATTAAAATGAAAACTGCATCACAACAACCAACAACAGAATCTACGGAATTGAAACAAAGGCAAACTAAATAGGCAATGAGAGTGGGAAAAAACCTATAGGTATGGGGAACATATTGGGGGGAGGTCAGCAGGGAGGGTTAAGGGGAAAAGAGAGGGAGATGGTACAGGAATTAAGAAGCATTGTAGGAGGTAATGGAGTAGACAGGATGAGGTTGAGAAGAACTATATGCACAACCAATGGACACGGATTAAAGTGGGGGACAACTTGAGGAAGGGAGGCCATCGGGTGGAGGGGAAGAGAGGGAAGGAAAATTGGGACAACTGTAAGAGTACAATCAATAAAACATATTTATAAATAAATGAACAAAAAAAAAATGGAAGGTGAAATAAGGAGTTTCTCAGACAAAGGAAGACTAAAAGAATTTGTATCCACTAAACCAGCATTGCAAGAGATGCTAAAGGGAATGTTTTAAGAAAAAAATAAAAGAAGAAAAGAGAGGGAGAGGAACACAGGTACAAAGGGAAATGAATAAATACATGTCCATAATAACGTTAAATGTAAATGAATTAAAAGCTCCAATTAAAAAACATACGGTAGCAGAATAGATACAAAAACAGGACCCACATATTTGCTGTCTACAAGAAACACACTTCAAAACAAAAGATTTACACAGACTGAAAGTGAAGTGATTTAAAAATATATTCCAAGCAAAGAGACATGGAAAAAAAGCTGGGGTAGCAATAGTCATATCAGACAAAATGTATTTCAAAGAAAGGACCATAAAAAGAGACAAAGAAGGACATTTCATAATACTTAAGGGAACAATTAATCAAGCTAATATAACACTGATAAACATATATGCACCCAACATAGGAGCACCCAAGTATATAAAGAAAATACTAGAAGGTAACAAGAAGGATATTAACAGCAACACATTCATATTAGGGGGCTTTAACACTCCATTATCAACAATAGACAGATCCTCAAAGCAAAGAAACACCAAGGATATACAGGCATTGAACAACACACTAAACCACATGGACTTAACTGATATATATAGAACTTTTCACCCAAAGTAGCAAACTATACATTCTTTTCAAATGCACATAGGACATTTTCAAAAATAGACCACATAATAGGACACAAAACAAGCCTCATCAAATTCAAGAAAATTGAAATCATACGAAGCATCTTTTCAGACTACAATGCCTTGAAACTAAAAATCAACCTCAGAGAAAAAAATCAAAGACACCCAAACTCATGGAGAATGAATAACATGTATAAAATAATGAATGGGTTAACAATGACATCAAAGAAGAAATCAAGAAGTTTCTGGAAACTAATGATAATGAACACACAACAGCCCAAAACCTATGGGATAGAGCAAAAACATTCTTGAGAGGGAAGTTCATAGTAATACAGGCATATGTGAAAAAGAAAGAAGAATCTCAAATAAATAATCTAACTCTAAAGTGACAAGAACTGGAAAAACAACAAGAAACAAAGCCTAGGGCAAGTAGAAGAATGGAAAGCATCAAGATTAGAGCAGAAATAATGACATAGAGACTAAACAAAAAATCTAAAAGATCAACAAAGTAGAAGCTAGTTCTTTGAAAAAATAAATGAAATCTACAAAACTTTAGCCAGGATTATCAAGAAAAAAAGAGAGAAGACCCAAATAAACAAAAGCAGAAAAGAAAGAGGAGAAATCACAACTGATACCATAGAAATACAAACGATTGTAAGAAATTACTACAAAAAACTGTATGGTAAGAATTTCGAAAACCCAGATGAAATGAACAAATTTCTAGAAACATATAATCTTCCAAAACTGAACCAAGAAGTACTGGAAAGTCTCAACAGACCAATAACAAAGAGAGAAATTGAAACAGTAATCAGAATACTCCTAGCACACAAAAGCCCTGGACTGGATGGCGTCACAACTGAACTTTGCAGAACACGTAGAGAAGAACTAAAGCCACCCTTCTCAAGCTAGTTCAAAACCTCCAAAAAGAAGGAAGACTTCTAAATTCTTTCTGTGAAGCCAGTATTATCCTAATTCCAAAACAAGGTCAAGACACAACAAAGAAAGAAAGCAACAGGCCAATATCACTGATGAACATAGATGCTAAAATTTTCAACAAAGTATTGGCAAACAGGATCCAGCAATACATTAGAAAGATCATACACCACGATCAAGTGGGATTCATCCCAGGGATGCAAGGATGGTTCAATATACACAAATCAATCAATATAATACATCACCTTAACAAAATGAAAGACAAAAGTCACATGATCATATCAATAGATGCAGAAAAGGCATTTGATAAAAGTACAACACCCATTTATGATGAAAACAATCTGTGAAATAAGAATAGAGGGAACATACCTTAAAATAATTAAGGCTATATATGAGAAACTGGAGGCCAACATCAAATTCAACGGACAAAAACTTAGAGCATTCCCCCTAAGGTCAGTAACAAGACAAGGATGTCCACTGTCTACACTCCTATTTAACAAGTATTGGAAATTCTAGCCACAGCAATAAGACAAGAAAAAGAAATAAAATGCATCCAAGTTGGGAAAGAAGTAAAACTATCATTATATGCAGATAACATAATAATATACATAGAAAACCCTATAGACTCCACTAAAAAACTACTCAATAAAATAAGCGAATTTGGCAAAATAGCAGGGTACAAAATGAATATACAGAAATCTAAGGCATTTCTGTACACCAACAGTAAAATGTCAGAGACAGAAATAAACAAACAAACAAAAAATACCATTTACTATAGCAAGAAGAAAAATAAAGTACCAAGGAATAAACTTAATCAAAGAAATAAAAGACCTGTACTCTGAAAAATACATAAAATTGAAGAAAGAAATTAAGGAAGATACAAATAAATGGAAGCAACTACCATGTTTTTGGATGGAAAGAATCAACATCATCAAAATGGCCATACTACCCAAAGCAATTTACAGATTCATATGGACCCAAAAAACACCCCGAATGGCCAAAGCAATTTTGAGACAGAAGAACACAGAAGGAGGAATCACAAAATCAGACATCAAACTATACTACAAAGCCTCTGTGATCAAAACAGTCTGGTACTGCCAAAAGAACAGACATATAGATCAATGGAACAGAATAGAGAGTCCAGAAATAAACCCAGGACTATATGGTCAACTAATATTTGATAAAGGAGGAAGCAACATAAAATGGAGTGAGAAGAGACTCTTTAACAAATGGTGCTGGGAGAACTGGACAGGGACGTGCAAAAAAATGAAACTAGACCACCAACTTACACCACACAAGAGAATAAACTCAAGATGGATTGAAGACTTAAATGTAAGCTGTGACACCATAAAAGTCCTAGAGGAAAACATAGGCAGGAAAATTTCAGATGTCCCATGTTACCATATCTTGAAGGATACATTTCTTAAGGCAAAAGAAATAAAGGAATAAATAAACAAATGGAACTACTTCAAACTAAGAAGTTTCTGCTCAGCAAAAGAAAACATCAGCAAGATGAAAAGGAAACACACCATATGGGAAAACATATTTGTCAATGATATCTCAGACAGGGGACTGATCTCCAAATTTTATAAAGAGGTTCTATGACTCAACATCAAGAAAACAGACAACCCAATTAAAAAAAGGGCAAAGGAACTGAACAAACAGCTCTCCAAAGAGGACATACAGAAGGTCCATAAACACATGAAAAAATGCTCAATGTCACTAGCCATCAGAGACATTCAAATAAAAATCACAATAAATCAATAAACAAATCAATAAACAACAAGTGCTGGCAAGGATGTGGAGAAATGGGAACCCTACTGCACTGTTGATGGGAATGCAGACTGATGCAACCACTGTGGAAAACAGTATGCAATTACCTAAAAAAATTAAAAATGGAACTGCCTTTTGAACCAGCAATTCCACTGCTAGCATTATACCTGAAAAATTCTGAAATCCTAATTCAAAAGAACTTATGCACCCCTATGTTCATAGCAGCACTGTGTACAATAGGTAAGTGCTAGAAACAGCGGTACATTTACACAATGGAATACTATGCAGCACAGAGAAAGAAGGAACTCCTGCCATTTGCGACAACATGGATGGAACTAGAGAGAATTATGCTTAGTGAAATAAGCCAGGCAAAGAAAGAAAAATACATTATGCTATCAACTAATACAGAAAACTAAAGAACAACATGAACAAACCAACGGAATAAAACAAGGAGCAGAATAGCAGTCAATAACGGGAGGAGGGAGGGTGAGAAGGAGGATAAGTAAGGGAAAGGTTTAGTCAAGGAACGTGTATAAATGACTCCTGGACATGGACAACGGGGAGCGATATGATTATGGGAGAAGGAATGGGCTTGGTGGAGGGGAGCAGTGGGGAAAAAATTGGACAAGTGTAATTGAAAAATCAAAAACAAAACTTTTTAAAAAATATAGGAAAACCAAAAAATAGATAAATAAATAAAATATTTTTTAAAAGAAATTATGTACAATTAAAAATACAAATTGTTATTTTTATATGTACGAGGTCTCTACCACGTGACACACCAGAAGGAGCAAATATTTCCATACCAATAAGGTTAGCTTCAATCCTACAAATACTTCCTATGTATAATAGTAATTTTTAGTACATAATATAAACAAGGTTCAGGAAAAAGGTTACCAGTAATTTGGTTTCTATGTTTGCTAATTTTTAATGAAAACACTAAACACTATTTATATACTAACAGGAAGCTCTCAATTTTTATTCAGGATAAGTCCAGACCTATTGGATAGACTTTGCGCATAAATAAAACGACAGTACATACTACAAGAAAAGCATAAGAACGTAAACATTTATTTTCTTTTAAGTTTGAAAAAAAAGACTTTGACACAAATGGAGCTTCTGTTTGTCACATTGCCATAACAAAATAATTGTAAGTTACAATTTAACTAAAAACCAGAAGAATAAAATAGCAAAGACTCAAAAAAAAAAAAAAAGGAAAGATCATAAACCACCATCAAGTGGGATTCATCCCAGGGATGCAAGGATGGTTTAATATTTGCAAATCAATAAATGTAACACACCACATAAACAAAATGAAAGACAAAAACCACATGATAATATCAATAGATGCAGAAAAAGCATTTGATAAAGTACAACATCCATTTATGATGAAAACACTCAGCAAAATGGGAATAGAGGGAGCATACTTCAATATAATAAAGGCCATATAGGAGAAATCTGAATCCAACATCATACTCAATGGGCAAAAACTTAGAGAATTCCCCCTGAGGTCAGAAACAAGATAAAGATGTCCCTGTCCCCTCTCCTATTCAACATAGTCTTCGAAGTTCGAGCCACAGCAATGAGACAAGAAAAATAAATAAAAGGCATGCAAATTGGAAAAGAGCAAGTAAAGCTGTCATCATTTGCAGACGACATGACAATGTACATAGGAAACCCTATAGACTTCACAAAAAAACTACTCGACCTAATAAGTGAATTTGTCAAAATAGCAGAGTACAAAGTCAAATATTCAGAAATTGAAGGCATTTCTTTACATCAATAATAAAATATCAGAGATAGAAACTAGAAGAAAAACCCCACTTACCATAGCAACAAGAAAAATAAAGTACCTAGGAATAAACTTAACCAAAGGTGTAAAAGACCTGTACTCAGAAAACAACATAACACTGAAGAAAGAAATTAAGGAAGATACAAATAAATGGAAACAAATACCATATTCATGGATGGGAAGAATCAACATCATTAAAATGTTCATATTACCCAAAGAAATTCAATGCAATTCCTATTAAAATACCAATGACATTTTTCACAGACCCAGAACAAATACTTCAAAAATTATATGAAACCAAAAAAGAGCCCGAATAGCCACAGCAATCTTGGGGAAGAAGAACACAGTAGGAAGAATCACAACGCCGGATATCAAACTATACTACAAGGCCACGGTAATCAAAAAAGTCTGGTACTGACATAAGAACAGACATATAGATCAATGGAACATAATAGAGAGCCCAGAAATAAACTTAGGCTTATTTGGTCAACTGATATTTGACAAAGGGGGAAGGAACATAAAATGGAGTAAAAGGAGCTTCTTCAACAAATGGTGTTGGGACTACTGGACAGGGACATGCAAAAAAATGAAACTAGACCACCAACTTAACACTGTACAACAGAATAAACTCAAGATGGATAAAAAACTTAAATGTAAGCCACGGCACCATAAAAGTCCTAGAGGAAAACATAGGAAGGAAAATTTCAGATATCCCATGCAGAAATATTTTCACTGATATATCTCCTAAGTCAAGGGAAATAAAGGAAAGAATGAACACATGGGACTACATCAAACTATAGGATTTCTGCTCAGCAAAAGAAAACATCAGCAAAATGAAAAGGGCATCAACCATAGGGAAAAATATATTTACCAATGAAACCTCAGACAATAGATTGATCTTCAAAATAGATCAAGAACTTATACGACTCAACACCAAGAAGGAAGACAACCCAATTAAAAAATGGGCAAAGGACATGAACAAACATTTCTCCAAAGAGGAAAGACAGAGGGCCCATAGACATATGAAAGAATGCTCAACATCACTAGCCATCAGAGGAATGCAAATAAAAACGACAAGGAGATACCATCTCACACCAGTCAGAATGGCCATCATCAACAAATCAACAAACAACTTGTGCTGGCGAAGATGCAGAGAAATGGGAAACCTGGTGCACCTCTGATGGGAATGCAGACTGGTGCAGTCAAAATGGAAAACAGCATGGCATTTTCTCAAAACACGAAAAATGAAACTGCCTTTTAAACCAACAACTCCATTGCTAGGATCATATCTGAAGAATCCTGAAACACCAATTCAAAAGAACCTATGTACCCCTATGTTCATAGCAGCACTATTTACAATAGCCAAGTGTTGGAAACAGCCTAAGTGCCCATCTGTAGATGAGTGGATAAAAAAACTGGTACATTTACACAATTGAGTACTATGTAGCAGAAAGAAAGAAGGAACTTCTACCATTTGCAACAACATGGATGGAACAAGAGAGCATTATGCTTAGCAAAATAACCCAGGCAACGAAAGAAAAATACCTTATTTTATCACCTATTACCAGAGACTAACGAACAACACAAACAAATGAGCAAAATTGAACCAGAGGTATATAAACAAGGAATAAACTAACTGTGACAAGTGGGGAAGAGGGAAGGAGAGAAGGGGGTAAGCAGGGGAATGGTCTAGTCAAAGGACATGTGTAAATGACCCATGGACACGGACAACTGTTTGGGGACCAACTAAGGGAGAAGGAGTGGGCAGGGTGTAGGGAAACAATAGGGAAAAAAGTGGGACAATTGTAATAGAAAAAAAATTTTTTATTGGGGAAAAAAGAAAATATAAAGAATAAAAATGCAAATTTAGTGAATATTAGAAGGACAATGATTTTCTTTCACACTGTATATTTTTCTCCCTACCTCGTCCCTTCAGAATTTAGCATTCTGAAGAGGTAAGTAAGAACATAACGTTCTTTGCATAAAACTAATAAGACCAGTTATTAATAGAGGTTTTTTTTTTTTTAAATCAAGACTTTGACTGGAATGTCATCCCTAAAGGAGACATGCTTGGGCTCTGGTTGTTACCAAAAATTCGTGAGTAACTAAGATTGACTTTCAAAGGTAATAAAAGCTCACGAGAAACAAGGCCTGGTACCTTTGTTGGTTGGGCGGTCCATGGCAATCTATCCAGGGAAGGAACAAAGGTTGCTTTCCTGAAAGGTGGCTAGAAGGGACCTTAAGGCACCATGGAAAACCTGAAGGACTTGGAAATGACAGGTGTTTACAGGCAAGGCTGAATGCTAGGTATGTGGCTCAGCTTCTGTGCCCTGAAGGAAAGACTGAAGGTCACCCTAAAGGTTCCTTGTGTAACTTCCAGCAAAGCAGACTTGCAGATCATAAGTGATCATTTGCTGCTCTTGCTGTGTTTGTGCAAACGAACAGGATAACTTAAAACTAGACTTAATGCCGTCCCTTTAATGACAAAGAGGTAATCTTAAGGAGAAAAATCATGATTCATGGAAAATCATAATACTCAGTGGTAGATAATAAAGTAGTGCAGCTAATTGTATTTAAAGGTTCTTTTCATGTAAAGTTTGCTTTCATTTGAAACTTAAATTAGGTCTGTGGCATCATCAAAGATGCTTAATTCACAGGCAAGAAGAATGTCAAATGCCTTGCAATTGGGTGTCTTTCCAATAAGACAGTCTTACAGACTTAGAGACTGGTTTGTTGGTTATGTTGCATAAATTAATATGTTTTTTCTGTTTTCAAAGGGCATAAGCCTATGATCTCATTACCTGAGTGATTGTCTGTACGTAGGCCTCACTTAATTCTGTCTGCATCTCCGCCTTCTGAGACTCAATGATTTGGCTGAACTAAGTGGCTGGGTTGAAGTATGGGGTGGTCTGTGGGCTTTACTTTAAAACTGGTTTCTCTTTTCTATCCTAATGGGTTGGACAGAAAGGGCCCAGTGGTCTGAGAAGGGGGAAACCTAAAATATTCCCCTCAGCCCAAACTAAATATAGTGGGCAAAAGGGTTTTGGATATTTGTGACATGCCTTGCACACCTGCCTCCAAAGAAGCCCTTTTTTTCCCTAATGCGGAACATCAAAAAATTAATGCCTGCCTTTTGTCATCTAGTGGTTATGGATTGAATGATGCTTTTTAACCCTCTTGCAAATCTGTTGCCCCCAGAAAACAACAAGGATGCCAACCTGTTAAACCAAGCACGCCATTGTCCGGGGGCAGCCAACTGACCTGGAGTCTGCACGCTCCTTCCCCATGTGGGAAGGACACCCTCCCCTCCACACCCTCACTCTTATGAGGGATTTCTAGACCAAAGAGTAGGTAGGACGATGACCATGTCCAGCTCAAATCAGCTAGAGGAGCATGAGACTTTCACCCATTGTCTTTTATAAGATTATAAAGGGTCTTAAGTCTGAGAGGATGGGATTGTTATTTTTTATTGTTATAAAAAATTAATTAATTAATTAAAAAATAATATAGTAAAGTGTGAAGCTAGAGAACTTATATGCACGACCCATGGGCATGGACTGGGACGTGTGAGACTGCTGGGGGTGGTGCTGGGCAGAGAGAATCAGAGGGGGAAAAAATGGAACTGTTGTAACAACACAGTCAATAAAGTATACTTAAAAAATAATAATGTATTATTGTTGCTTCAGCAGTTGTAACTAATATACCACACTAATTCAATATGTTAATAATAGTGACAACTGGGTGAGGAGGAAAAGAGATGAAGAAATCTCTGTGTTGTTTGCTTAATTTTCCTGTAAACCTAAAACTGCTCTAAAAATAGTCTATTAAGTTTAAAAAGTGGGGGTGGTGTGAGGAACAGTTTTGAAAGGTTCAAGTGAGGAAACAGAAGCTCCGGGTATTGCATGGAAGATTGAGGTTGATATTTAAAGGAAGAGTTGGTTTCAAAAAATCTGCAAAACCCCTCCTCCCACAGCACGTACTGGGCTCTGTCACTGGTTCACACAGCAGCTAAATCTCATCTGGAGTAGTCTCAGATAGGCACAGGAACCCCTCTGCCTCTCACAGCTCTGCTTTTTCTCCCATTCAAATCCCACTAGACGGTTACCTAACAGTTTAATATTATTGAGGGAATTTCTTTTATAATAATTTCATTTTTATAACCTTCCCAAATGGAAAGAGGATAGGGAGGAAGGAAGGGAGTAAGTGGGAGAAAGGGAGGGAGGGAGGGAGGGAGAGAAGGAGGAAAGGGGGTAGGAAGGGAGGGAAAAAGAAAGAGTAAGGAAAATAACTAATGAAAAACTAGAATTCATTTTACAGCTACCATTGGTGGAGTGCATCTATTGCATTAAAATGTGACATATTTGCATGTCTCTTGATTCATATGCCCTTCTGTCTCATTGAAAAAAGATATGTCAGGACTTGTGGCCAAGATGGAGGCCTAGACTGACATGCTCCATCTCCCTCCACAACTAAGAAGGAATACAACTACCACAAAACCAGAAGTAACCAGAAGTTCCATAAAATAAAGCTACATGGAAGTTCAATGTATGAAGTTATAAAGAAGTGGTGCTCATCTGGACAGGTAGGAGGGGCAAAGCCAGGGCAGAGATGTCAAGCTGTGCTGGCAGCAGCAGCTGCAGCAATGGCGGCGGGACTGCAATAAGCACAGACACCCATATTTAAAGAGAGGTGAGAAGCACCTAGGGAGTACCCCAAGCTGCAGGCCAAAACCGTCAGCTTGCAATTCCAAAGTCAGGGAAAGCAGACCCCTATTGCCTTGCATTATGAGGGCCAGAAGGGGTGGGGACAGAGGAGGAGGCTCCCGGTCTCTCAGCAGAGAGTGAACGGCAGGAATCCATCTTGGATCCCAGCCCCCAGACAAAACACCACAGTGTGGTGAGAAAGGTCGCCCAGTAGTGAAGAGTGCACAGAGCTCTGCCCAATATAGTGTAGGAAGTGTGACAGCTCCATCCAGGAAGCAAAGGTACACACAAAAATGTCAGGATGGCAGGGATCATGATAGGGATCCCAGTGATGCAGCTGACCAGCCAGAAAATATCTAACCTAACAGCTCAGCAGATAGGAAATCTTTCTGAGGCACAGTTCAGAGCTTTGGTTATATGAATGCTTACAGACCTAACAGCAGATCTTAAACAAGATGGGGAAGGAATGAAGGCTAGTCCTGATGAAATGAATGAAAACACATACGAAACTAGTGGTGAGGGAAAAAAAGCCAGGGACCAAATCAACAAATTGGAACATAGGAAAGGAACAAACAGTCAATCAGTACAGAAAGAGAAAACAAAAAGTGAGGAAAATGAGGAGAGGCCCAGAAACCTATGGGACAGCTATAAGCAGGCCAACATCCAAATCATACGGTTGCCAGAAGGCAAAGAAAAAGAACTGGAAATTGAAAAACTGTGTGAAAAAATAATGAAGCAGAAATTCCCTAACTTGGAGAAGGAAATAGAATTACAGGTCCAGGAAGCACAGAGAGTTCCAAACAAACTGGACCCAGGGAGAACAACACCAAGACACATTATAATCAAAATGTCAAAAGTTAAGAATAAAGAGAGAATCTTAAAAGCAGCAAGAGAGAAGAGAATTACATACAAAGGGGTTCCAATAATACTGTCAGCTGATTTCTCAAAAGAAACTCTTCAGGCAAGAAGTGACTGGCAAGAAATATTCAAAGTAATGAAAAGCAAAAACCTACAACCACGATTACTCTATCCAGTGAAGCTGTCATTCAGAATAGAAGGACAGAGAAAGTGCTTCCAAGACAAAGTAAAACAGAAGGAGTTCATCAGATCCAAACCACTGTTATAGGAAATGTTAAAGAGACTTGTTTAGGAGAAGGAGGATCAAAACCATGAACATTAAAACGAAAACTGATTGAGCATTGGCCTATGAACCAAGTGTTGCTGGTTCGATTCCCAGTCAGGGCACATGACTAGGTTGCACATCACGTCCCCAGTTGGGGGTGCAAGTGAGAGGCAACCACACAGTGATGTTTCTCTCCCTCTCTTTCTCCTTTACACCCCCTCTAAAAATAAATAAATAAATAAACTAACTAACAAATAAATATATTTTTTAAAAAATGAAAACTGTATTCTCAACAACCAACAACAGAAGCTAAGGAATTGAAACAAAGGCAAGCTAAGCAGGCAACGAGAGTGGGAAAAGAATTATAGTTATGGACAACATTTTGGGGGGAGGTCAGCGGGGAGGGGGAAGGGGAGAAAGGGAAGGAGATAGTACAGGAATTAATAAGCATGGTAGGAGGGAGTGGAGTAGATAGGAAGATGTTGAGAAGAACTATATGTACAACCAATGGGCATGGACTAAGGGGGGGAATCAATGGAGCAGGAGTCACTAGGTGGAGGGGAACAAAGGGAAAAGAATTGGGACAACTGTAACAGCATAATCAATAAAGGATATTTAAAAATATAAAAAAGAAAAAAGATATGTCAGATGCACTCACATTGCCAATTGAATGGTATAATACTATGTGTTCTCCCTATCAGAGCTACTTTAATACCTAGGGATTCTTGGAGTCACATGTTAGGAAGAAATTAAATTCATGGGAGAATTCAAGGCACTAGTGAGTGGTGCAGCCCGTAGAGAAATTTTCCCCCTAGGTTCTTGTTCAGCCTCATATTCTGGGCCATGAAAAAATTGAAGCACAATAGAAGGAGCATGAACAGGCTCGATTTCAACAGTTTCTGTTGTTGGGCTTAATTGGTCATAATGCTGAAAGATTGGTTAGGAGGAAGACAGGTCACATAAGCCAGAAAGGAGGAGATGAGACCTAGCTCTGGTCCCACACCCTTCGGAGAGTTGTAGGGGGAGAAGACTGACTGCCTTTGGCTGCTGAGGCCCCACCAGAATTGAGTAAGTAACTGGAATTGCAAAACTGAAGGCTATAAGAAAAGCAGCTAAGTGAGCTATTTATTCAACAGGCACTAAAAATGAAGTTTGGCCCCTTGTTTCAAAACTTTCTGCAGTGTGAAGAAAGCTGATTTATTTTTTCAAATAAAACTTAATCATTGTACTATTTATTTAATAGTGATATAACATCTTATGTTTATTAACTGTTTTATAGCCTGGGGGAGTGCACACCACTTTATAGACTTCAAAATCTGAGATAAACTTGTCAGGGACAATGCCTTCCACCACTGAAATGCTATCACCCCCGGGGCTGGGGGTTAGAGCAGGGAGGAATTGACTCGGATAGTAGCAGTGAGTTTATAACTATGGTGCTTCCTGGATTAGCTTTACAGTCTCTTTAGAGAAGGACTCTTGTCCCTAATGGGCAGGGCTACTGCACAGGGTTTGGCAGTTTGTTCAATGCATGAAACCCACCTGAGGAAGCCAGAGGGAGCTGAAGCTGAACCCAAGGACTACTTGCCAAGCTGAGCACCCTGTGAGAGTCTGTCTGCATTTGCCTAGGGGAAGAGATGCCCTTTTTATTCATTTACGGAAAGAAGTATCTCTACTTCTGATTAATTAAACATTTCATTCTAATGTGTGTTGGCTAACTGTGGCCCTGACGAAGGGGTCTCTAAGCTTGTGTTGTAAGAGAACTGTGTTGCCTTTGATAAACCAACTTCCATGGCAAGGTAGTGTGGTAGAGACGAACTAGAGACCTACTCTGATGTGAAATAGCTGTGTGACTGATAGTCCACTCATTCATCTCTCCAGGCCTCTGTTTTCTCATCTGGAAATGGGGGAGGTGTAGTAGCTGATTTTTGATGAAGGCTGCTAGATGTACAAATCCAGAGGGCAACCATCACATTGTTTCTGAAGAACCTTGAGTTTTAAACTGACTTTGTAGGCCTAGCTGGATGGTGGTAGGGCTAATTGTTCCCTGTTAGTGTGTTGAAGCCAAATGCTGTCACACACTTCTTACATCTGGAGGCCAGTTTGTCCTGCTCCCACTTTCTTTGTACACAGTACTCATCCCTTCCGTACCCACATCCCCATGGTATACCCTATTGTGCCGTACATAAAGTCATAATACTTTATTATTTTTATGTCCCTTATTAGACTAGGATCTCTCCAAGGACAACATAGGCTCTTTTTTATTATCTATCTTTGAATATTTTCCCTCTGCCCAACCCCTACCCCCAGCTCTAGACACAAAGAGTCTATGTGGCTTCTCTAGCTAATTAAAGGCTGTTAAGCCTGCTTGGTCCCTCTTTCCATCTCTAAAAACTTCACTTTGAAAAAAAGATTTGGGGCGCGGGGGGGGGGTTACCTGGGAGACCTAGGAATCACTCATTTCCCATTTAGTCCCTCTTTGGCTCCAGGAGCCCCTTCTGACGCCCCCTCACTGCAGAGGTTGGGGGAGGAGGCTGGAGAAATAGAGATTAGCTGATCTCTGATGTCTCTTCTGTTTCTAGCTTCCTATGAAAACATCCTAGTTGCCCTTAGTAACCAGCTATGCATAAATTTATTAATGTATCTAGCCCATTTAAAAAAGGTATTTACATATTCTTTCAGCTTACACGAACTCTTGAGGATAATACATTCCATACATTTGTTTCACCTTACATAATATCACATTTATTTGTGTTTTTCTAAATGGACCTCTTCAAAGCATCAAGTGAGCTCTGATAGAATCTCCTAGATTCCATGGTCACATTTGCATTCACTGAATCTGTGGACCTCCCCCTAACTCTGTGGTGTGTCCCTGCATACAGAATTCTGAGGCAGGTATTCTTTGTGCAAAGGGAGGAACAGGTCTTTCCTAAACAAGCCCAGTATTTGGTTGCCAACCTTGACCACAGAGATAGGTGACTATCTGGCTTTAAAAAAGTCCTCTGTGACCGTTCTTTTCGCAGTCCTTTTCACTCATCCCTAGTAGGGAACCACTCCTTGTGGTTTAGGGAATTGTAGCCCTAGCCTGAGCATGACTGCTGCCAGCATTCTGGCCATGCTTGTCTTTAAGTCTCAACATAAGGCTGTGTGTGAGACATAATCAAAAGCCACTCAGAGGGTTTCCATGGGAATTGGATTTAAAGAATACTTATTATGCTTTAGAACTTGCTCTGCTTATCTTTTGGTATAACATAAACAGTCTCTAGATAGGAATGTATGAAACCTTGTACCTAATGCCAGTGTGGCATCAAGATGTTGGATAGACCCTAACACAGACTGGTCACTGTACCCTCCGTACTAGTACATGTAATCTGTCACTATTGACTGTAATTCTAATGCCTCCAAACTATTGATGATTCATGAATCTTGACCTTGTACCTCTCATGTGTATCCTCCTCAATAAAAGGCATGAGGGAAGAAGGTCTAATTGCTGTTCTCCTCTAGAGAGGGCAGTCCCCTTCCTTCCCCCAGACATAATAGTGTCCTGGGTAATAGTTATTTCATCAGACATGATAAAGTGTCCTAGGTAAGAGTTTGTTCCGCCGTGGTCACGAAGCCTCTGCTGGACAAAGCAACTTCCAACTGAGCCTAGGGTGTGTGAGGCACATCTGCCTCAATCCCTCCCACTTCTCCCAATGTTGAAATGGGTTTTGAAAAGTGGTAAACATACAGCAAATAAGCTAGGCAACTCTCATGGATCCTGGAAGGGTCTTTGATTGCATTCCAAGAGCTCCCAACTCTTGGAAAGATAGTGTTTCTCCTTGGATCCTGGAGAAACATGGAGCCTAGGTATAACAACAAGACCACTCACCACCCATAAAAGATTCCACATTAGAATATGTGGAATAGGTAAAGCTGCTACAAAGAAAAGAAAAAGGTCTGAAGAGAAGAGAATCAGGCTAATTATACAGAGGACTTGCACCTACTGCTGAACAACACTGTTGGATTGTTAGATGGCTATTACTCAGTTTTTCCATCTGTCTTATGGAAAAGTATGAAGATAAATCATACAGCAAAAATAAATAGCTATTTATAATCCAAACCTCTTTTTAAAAAGGGGGCTAATGGCACATAGAAGAAAGGTTATTATTTCTGTGGAGGTCTTGATGGTTTGATCTGCTAGATACTCTCTAGTAGAGAGAGAAGAAATTGTGTGACAGGTAGAAACACAATCTAGGAGGGAGGAGGATGCAAATAGCAAAGAAAGGAAAAGGAGAAGAATGTTAGGGAGCTGGTAAAAAATTCTGTGCTGTGATCCCTTCCCTGGAGCCCTCTCCCCCAAATCAGTAAAGTCTACCTAGACTTGAAGAATACTGGAGATAAACAGATTTCTTTTGGAAATTAAAGAAAGGACTGAGGTTGTGCCTGGAGAGCCAAGGGAAACTGAAACAGCATTTGCAGCTGCAGAAACCAGAAGCAGAGTGGGGAACAGAGGAAAAGAAGCCCTCTAGAAAGCCTGACTCCCCTTCCATTGCACTGAGCTGCCCCTTGGAGGTCTGTGGTGTCCTTCCCCAACAGGAGACTGTTGTTAGGTGTATTTACTTGACCAGACTTTCATAACCTGAAATATCATAAGAGAGCCTGGGTCCCATTATTTTTCCTCCCATAAGGTCTCTCCCTTCCAACACACACACACCTGGTTTCCTGCTTAAAGAGGGTAGGGGTGGCTGGACAGGCATCAGGCCAAATATCATGTAACAACACCATTTTTCTTACACAATGGTGCACACTGACCTTAATTTACTTAACCAGGAGAAGCCGTTCAAGGGATTCTTTTTACCATATAAAATAAAACAAAATCCAATAAATGAAAATCTTTGAGCTATGGTGACATGCAGATTTGGCTTCAGTAATTTTTAAATTGCCACCTCACAAGTTCCCAAACCTCTCAAAGAAACCCATGCAGCTTTCTGGTTTTGAGGTACCTGTGCCCAGGATCTGTTTTCATCTACAGATTTGGTTATAACTGAGGGTGGGGTGGGGGAAGAATAGATGGATCAATATTTATATGAAGACCCCCCCCCATCTTGCTCCCTAAAACAAACAGACTCCTAAGCATCAGAAAGAATCTGATGCTGCACTGAACTCAAAATCTGGGCCCAGTTGTCCTGCTGGCCTCTCTTTTCTTGGGGTCTGTGAGTCAGTTTCCCTGGCGGCATTTTATATTGCAAAACCTGAGGTGTAAAAATAATGTAGTGTGGACCATTCCTATTATGGAAGCCAAAAGGGAAGAATGGTCTCAAGCAGGAGGGATACACCAGCCTCAGTTGCCTGGTCACCCCTCCTGTCTTCCACTCCATCTGTCTTTCCATCCACCTCTACAGGTTTTTCCTAGAATCCTGAACCAAGATGAGCACTGACACCACCACACCTGGCCTCTGACAACCCAGTGTTTCCCTATCTAAGCTGGCCAATTGTGGACACATCCCTCAGTTCAGCAGAGATAAGGTTGGAATTAGAAATCAAATGCAAACACATGAAAATGAAAGGGTTGACAGCACAAGCATCTTCAGCCAAAACCACAACAGTCTATTCAGAGCTTGTAAGCTACCCAGCCCTAGTTCCTTTTCCTCACTAAAACCATACTTTTCACAAAGGATGGATGCTAAGCTCAACCACTCAGAATTCCAGCCCAAAAGACAAAAGGCTTTCAAGGTCGTGCAGCAATAATTGCATGGAGTAGAAAGGAGGTCCCACACACACAAAAAAGAGTCAAAGACATAAACACACACACTTTATATGATCAAAAACCACCATAAATGAGTCATAGTACCTTGGGATCTTAATGCCATCAGTTGAAATGAGAATTTTTTTTATTATAATAATTAAGGTCCCAGTTTGCTCCATTGGTTGACTCTGTATCTCATCCTGTATACTATCTAATTCGCCCTTGAATTTGCTGATGAATTGGACATCATAATAGTTCCTTGGCCAGTTTTTAGTTTTGAGCTTTACCGCTATGACAGAAAGTTTAATCTACTCATAGAGGATTTTTTCTTTTTTTTTGCTCTGAAATAGCCATACCCTTCTCCTCCGAGAATTATGGGTTGTTTCAGAAATGGGAGGTTCAAAAAAGCTCTTATTGGATCTGGACTTGAGCCACGCCTGGAACTGTTTGTTTCAGCTGATTCATCACTCTATTTTGTGCCACCTACACAGACAGAAAATATTGCCTGGGACTGAAGTTTATAGGCCCCCTGCTTGTCACCCAAAATGCTAGACCTTATGTTCCGGAAGCTGATCTCTACTGATAATCACAATGTTGAGGCATGCACACGAGATCTATAAATGCTGTTGACCTACTTAAAATAGCCATCCCAGGTCTTTGGATTGCTGTGAGTCTGAAGAAGGTACTAGCTTTAACCTGTCTATGCCAAAGAAACCCAACATACAACCATGGCTCAAAGATGAGCCATACAGAACTAAGCAATATTGCCATACTTTAATATATAAACAACCCACAATCATTGAGGAAGAGGGAAACCAAAGTAAGTCTTTTCAATGTGTCTCCTGCAAAATTAGCAGTCAGATGTGGCTCTAAAATATCCCTTAACCCCCTCTCGTGAATCACACAATGGCATTAGTGACCAGCAGAGAGGACAGTGTCATATTACAGATAGAAGCTAATGCTTGGACTGTGGGGAAGATGGCGGAGGAGTGAGGAGAGACTGCAGTTTCAGGCTCCCGAGACCCGTCTGCAGTTTGGGCTAATTGCAGACAGAACATCTCAGTGAGCAGCTGGACACTTGCAGGAGTCGAGCCATGGCACTGTTGGATTAGAGAAAATCCATCTGGGAACAACCTGTTTAGTGAGGATAGCGGAGGAAAAGGGGAAGAAACGGGATTCCTGACTGGGCGGCTGCCCGAGCTGTGGCTGGAGGTACACAAAGGCTTTTTGGCGACCACAGGCTACCCCGGAGAGGAGTCGGGAGGAGAGCAGATCTCTGCCCACTGGCAGAGATGGGACTCGACCAAGTGGCATTGGCGCTGAAGGACAGGAGACAGCGTGCTGCTGGGCAAGTGAGAACATAATTCTCCTTTATATTTTTCTCTAGTGGACGGTGGAGAGGGGAGGAAAGTTTGGGGGTGGTGCGCTCACCCACTCTCCAACCCTACCCTTGGGTCACGGGGGCGCGCATAGAGAAGTGCTCTCACTCACTGGCCCAGGTGCGTGGGGCCGTGAGTCCAGGCATTCCTCAGACACTCCCCAACAGACATAAGATCAGTGCCCCAACGGGCACAGGGAGGGCCCACTGAACATGCAGAGGACCGTGCACAGACACCCCTAGACAGCTGCTGTGGGCGCCGGAGCCCAGGCCAGAAAGCAGACCACTAGCTCAGGCTCTGTTCATGCAGGCCCAGAGGGGAGAGGGAAGGCAGTCCTGGAACAGCGGGCAGCAGCGACTCACAGATGCTCACTTCCACTGAGCACAAGTGTCTGCAGCCCCACCCTAAGAGGCGAGAGACCAATTCCTGGAGCTCGACTCAGAGGGACTAAGGGCATGGGCACGCGAGCGCAAAAACACCTCAGCCCGGGGACAATAGGCACCAATCGTGGGGCAAGTTCTCGGGCCGCTCGCGCACGTGCAGGGACGTGCGCAGGGACACCTCGGCGAGAACGCGGAACCACCTCGGCCGGGCAACAATAGGCGCCAATCGCGGGGCAAACTCTCGGCCGCCCCGCCCGTGCAGGGGCTGTCGTGAAAGGACACCTCAACTGGCTCCGGCGGGTAGCAAGTGAGCGTACCATGCTGGCAACCGCGGGCGCACACCATTACTGCAAGAAACAAGAACCTCTGAACCGCCACACTAGACCAGCTATGGACACAGAAAAGGAAGGCCACACACCAAGGCTAAAACGGACATCTCCACAAAAGAGCTCAAGATAAAGTGGATAGAGTGACTCTAAATCAACAAGCCAGAAGGAATATCCTAACAAAAAAATCTGAAATATAACCAGACAGCATAAATAAACGATATAAAAGATACCCCAAGAACATCAGGCTCAGGAGATCAAAGAGACTGCACCACTGAAACAGCAAGATTTACCATAAAAAATCTCATACCACAAAGGTGCGAAGGTAAAGCAGACAAATCCAAATAACAAAAACAAACGAGAAGAATCCAACATGGTAAGACGCAGAAACAACCTCTCAATGAAAAGAAAAGAGGAATCCCCAGAAAGAGAGGTAGATGGAGTAGACATAGCCCAAATGTCAGACATGGAATTCAAAACTATGGTGGTGAAGAAGCTCAATATGCTCCAAAACCTCAAAAACAACTATGACAACCTCCAAGGAAGTTACCAACATCTCCAAGAAAATTACACGGAACTTGCAGAGAACTACACCAGCATAAAAAAAGACATAGAAACTATCAACAAGAACCAGGAAGAAATGAAGAATGCAATCTCTGAACTGAAAAACACAGTAGAATCAGTGAAAAAGCAGACTAAAGGAAGCAGAGGATCGGATTAGTGAGTTAGAGGATAATGTAGGTAATAATTCTCAAATGATACAGCAAAATTAAAGAAGATTGAAAAAATATGAACAAGATATAAGGGAATTACAGGATGGCATTAAAAAAAATAATATCAGGATCATAGGAATAAGAGAGGGAAAAAAAAGGAGCATGGAATTGAAAAACTGATAGGAGAAATAGTGACAGATAATTTTCCGAACCTGATGAGAGAAAAAGTTATGCAAGTCCAAGAAGCACTGAGAGTTCCAATAAAGAGAAACCCCCAAAAACCCACTCCAAGGCACATCATAGTTAAAATGGCAACATTCCAAGACAAAGAGAGAATCTTAAAAGCAGCAAGAGAAAAACAGCAAATAACTTACAAGGGAGCTCCAATAAGGCAATCGACCGATTTCTCAACAGAAACATTACAAGCCAGAAGGGAATGGTCAAAAATATTTTAAGCAATGAAAAACAAAGGCCTACAACCAAGAATACTCTACCCAGCAAGGCTCTCATTCAAAATAGAAGGTGAAATAAGGAGTTTCTCAGACAAAGGAAGACTAAAAGAATACATCTCCACCAAACCAGCATTGCAACAGATGCTATAGCGAATATTCTAAGAAAAAGTAAGAGAAAAAACAAAAAAAGAGTAGAGGAACAGAGATACAAAGGGAAATGAATAAATACATGTCAATAATAACCTTAAATGTAAATGGATTAACTGCTCCCATTAAAAGACATGGGTAACGGAATGGATAAGAAAACAGGACCCACATATTTGCTGTCTACAAGAAACACACCTCAAAACAAAAGATTTACATAGACTGAAAGTAAAGGGATATAAAAAAATATTTCAAGAAAATGGACCTGAAAAAAAAGCTGGGGTAGCAGTCCTCATATGAGACAAAACGGATTTCAAAGCAAGGGCAATAAAAAGAGACAAAGAAGGACATTTCATAATACTTAAAGGAATGATTCATCAAGAAGATATAACACTGATAAACATATATGCACCCAACATAGGAGCACCCAAGTACATAAAGCAAATACGAGAAGACCACAAGAAGGATATTAACAACAACACACTCATAGTAGGGTACTTCAACACTCCATTATCAACAATAGACAGATCATCCAAGCAAAGAAACACCAAGGATATACAGGCATTGAACAACATACTAAAGCACATGGACTTAACTGATATATATAGAACTTTTCACCCCAAAGAAGCAAAATATACATTCTTCTCAAAGGCACATGGGACATTTTCAAAGATAGACCACATGATAGGACACAAAACAAGCCTCAACAAATTCAAGAACAATTAAATCATATGAAGCATCTTTTCAGACCACAATTCCTTGGAACTAAAAATCAACCTCAGAGAAAAAAATCAAAGACATCAAACTCATGGAGAATGAATAACATGTATTAAATAATGAATGGGTTAACAATGACATCAAAGAAGAAATCAAGAAATCTCTGGAAACTAATAATAATGAACACACAACAGCCCAAAACCTATGGGACACAGCAAAAGCAGTCCTGAGAGGAAAGTTCGTAGCAATACAGGCATACCTGAAGATGATAGAAGAACTTCAAATAAAAAGTCTAACCCTACAGCTATAAGCACTAGAAGAACAACAAACAAAGCACAGAGCGAGTAGAAAGAAGGAAATCATCAAGATCAGAGCACAATTAAATGACATAGAGACAAAACAAACAATTCAAAAGATCAGCAAAAGTAGGAGCTGGTTCGTTGAAAAAATAAATAAAATCAACAAGCCTTCAGCCAGGCTCATCAAGAATAAAAGAGAGAGGATCCAAATAAACAAAATCAGAAACGAAAAAGGAGAAATCACGACTGATACCACAGAAACACAAAGGATTATAAGAAAATACTACAAAAAACTGTATGGCAAAAAATTTGACAAGCTAGAAGAAATGGACACATTCCAAAACTAAACCAAGAAGTAGAAAGTCTAAACAAACCAATAACAAAGAAGGAAATTGAAACTGTAATAAAAAATCTCCCGGCACACGAAAGCCCTGAACCAGATGGCTTCACAGAGGAATTTTACAAAACATTTAGAGAAGAACTAACTCCTACCTTCCTCAAACTATTCCAAAAAATTCAAGAAGAGGGAAAAATCCCAAACACTTTCTATGAAGCCAGTATTACCCTAATTCCAAAACCAGGTCAAGACACACACAAAAAAGAAAACTACAGGCCAATATCACTGATGAACATAGATGCTACAATCCTTAATAAAATATTGGCTAACAGGATCCAGCAACACATTAAAAAGATTGTACACCATGATCAAGTGGGATTCATCCCAGGGATGCAAGGATGGTTTAATATATGCAAATCAATAAATATAATACATCACCTAAACAAAATGAAAGACAAAAATCACATAATCATATCAATAGATGCAGAAAAAGCATTTGATAAAGTACAACACCCATTTATGATGAAAACACTCAGCAAAATGGGAATAGAGGGAGCATACCTTAACATAATTTATGCTATATATGAGAAACCTGAAACCAATATCATACTCAATGAATCAAAACTGAAAACATTCCCCCTAAAATCAGGAACAAGACAAGGCTGCCCACTCTCTCCACTCTTATTCAACATAGAGTTGGAAGTTCTAGCCACAGCAATTAGACAAGAGAAAGAAATAAAAGGCATCCAAATGGGGAAAGAAGAAATAAAACTACCATTATATGCAGATGACATGATAGTATACATAGAAAACCCTATAAATTACACTAAAAGACTACTCAATATGATAAGTGAATTTGGCAAAATAGCAGGGTACAAAATAAATATACAGAAATCTAAGGCATTTCTGTACACCAACAATAAAATATCAGAAACAGGAGCAAAAAAGAAAATACCATTTACTATAGCAACAAGAAAAATAAAGTACCTAGGAAGAAACTTAATCAAAGTGATAAAAGACCTGTACTCTGAAAATTACATAAAATTGAAGAAAGAAATTAAGGAACATACAAATAAATGGAAGCAAATAACATGTTCTTGGATGCGAAGAATCAACATCATCCAAATAGACATACTACCCAAAGCAATTTACAGATTCAATGCAATCCTTATTAAAATATCAATGACATATTTCACAGACCTAAAACAAATGCTCCAAATATTCATATGGAATCAAAAAAGACCCCAAATAGCAAAAGCACTCTTGAGACAGAAGAACACAGCACGAGGAATCACAATACCAGACATGAAACGATACTACAAAGCCACGGTGATCAAAATAGTCTGCAACTGGCATAAGAACAGACATATAGATCGGTGGAACAGAATAGAAAGCCCAGGAATAAATCTAGGAATCCATGCTCAACTCATATTTGATAAATAATGAAGGAATATAAAATGGAGTGAGGAAAGTCTCTTTAACAAGTGGTACTGGGATAACTGGACAGGGACTTGCTAAAAATGAAACTAGACCACCAACTTACACCACACACGAGAATAAACTCAAGATGGATCAAAGATTTAAATGTAAGCCGTGACATCATAAAAGCCCTAGAGGAAAACATAGGCAGGGAAATTTCAGATATCCCATGCAGAAATATTTTCACTGATATATCTCCTAAGGCAAGGGAAATAAAGAAAAGAATAAACAAATGGGACTACATCAAACTAAAGAGTTTCTGCTCAGCAAAAGAAAACTTCAGCAAGATGAAAAGGGAACCAACCATATGGGAAAATATATTTGCCAATACTTCAGACAAAAGACTGATCTCCAAAATATATAAAGAACTTATACGACTCAACACCAAGAAGACGGATGACCCAATTAAATAATAGGCAAAGGACATGAACAAGCAGTTCACCAAGGAGGACATACAGAGGGTCCATAGGCATATGAAAGAATGCTCAACATTACTAGCCATCAAGAAGATGCAAATAAAAACCACAATGAGATACGATTTTACACCAGTCAGAATGGCCATCATCAACAAGTCAACAAACAACACGTTTCGGCGAGGATGCAGAGAAAAGGGAACCCTCATGCACTGTTGTTGAGAATGTAGACTGATGTATCCACAGTGGAAAATAGTATGGAATTTCCTCAGAAAAATAAAAATGGAACTGCCATTTGAACCAGCAATTCCATTGCTAGGATTATATTTGAAGAATCCTGAAACACCAATTCAAAAGAACCTATGCACCTCTATGGTCATGTAAGTGCTATGTACAATAGCCAAGTGCTGGAAACAGCCTAAGTGCCCATCTGTAGATGAGTGCATCAAAAAACTGTGGTAGATTTACATAATGGAGTACTATGGAGCAGAAGGAAAGAAGGAACTTCTACCATTTGCAACAACATGGATGGAACTAGAGAGAACTATGCTTAGTGAAATAACCCAAACAATGAAAGAAAAATAGCATATGATATCACCTAATACAGGAGACTAATGAACAACACAAACAAACTAGCAAAATTGAACAAGAGGCATATAAACAAGGAGTAGACTAACAGTGGCAAGTGAGGAGGGGAGAGCGAGAGAAGGTGGGTAAGAAGAGGAAGGGTCTAGTCAAAGAATATGTATAAATGACCCATGGACATGGACCACGGGGTGGGGATTAACAGTGTGAAAAGTGGTGGGCAGGGTGTGGGGAAACAGTGGTGGGAAAAGTGGGACAACTCTAATCGAAAAATAAACAAACAAAAATTTTTAGTGGGGGAAAAAAATGAAAGCAAAATAAATTAATAAATGAGCCAGCAATCCCCCCCTCAAAAAAAAAAATCTTCACATGTAGGAAAGTGAGCAAAAAAAAATGTAAAGTATGGAAATGCAATTTTAGTGAATATTAGGGACATGGGCTTTCATTCACACTGTCTATTTTTCTCCCTACCTGATTCCTCCAGAATTTGGCATTCTGAAGAAGTGAGTAATGACATAAGGTTCTTTGCATAAAACTAATAAGACCAGTTGTTAATAGAGGTTTTGTTGATCAAGACTTTGGCTGGGATATCATGCCTAAAGGAGACATGCTTGGGCTCTGGTTATTACCAAAAAGCTCTGAGGAACTGGGATTGACTTTTGAAGGTAATAAAAGCCCACGAGAAACAAGGCCTGGTACCTTGGTTTGTTGTGCCATTCATGCAACCTTTCCAGGGAAAGAACGAAGGTTCCTTTCATGAAAGATGGCTAGAAGGAACCTTAAGGCACAATGGAAAACCTGAAGGACTTGGAAAAGACGGGTGTTTGCAGGCAATGCTGAATGGTAGATATGTGTCTCAGCTACTGTGCCCTGAAGGGCAGACTTCAGGTCACCCTAAAGGTTCATTGTGTAAGTTCCAGCAAAGCAGACTGAAAGATCCTATGTGATCACTTGCTGCTCTTGTTGTGTTTATGCAAATGAACAGGATAAATTAAAACTGTACTTAATGCTGTCCCTTTAATGACAAGGAGGGTAATCTTAAGGAGAAAAATTGTGATTCAAGGAAAATCACAATGCTCAGTGGTGGACTATAAACTAGTTCAGCTGTCTTTAAAGTTTATTTTCATTTAAAAAAGTCGTGTATCTGTTGCAATATTACAAGCACAATTGGATTATCTGTGTTGACCTTAAAACTGTCTGTTTCCTTCTTGGTCAGCAACACGGATACACCAAGTATCCCTGTTTTCTGTGTGGGGGGGACAGCAGAGCTCGTGAGAAGCATTGGGTAGAGTAGAATTGTCCTCCAAGATCTAACCTCAAACCTGGTGATCCAAACATTCCACATGAGCCACTTGTTGACAGAAAGAACATTATATTCCCAGCTCTGCACATAAAACTGGATCTCATGAAGCAATTTGTTAAAGCTTTGCCAACTGAAGGAGACTGTTTCAAGTATCTTATTTTGGCATTTCCTACCCTGTCGTTTGAAAAGATAAAATACCTTAATATGTATGTTTTGTAGCAGAACTTTACTACTCGTACACAATTTGACTTATAGTAACAATATATATCCTTTATATGAATAAAATAACTCTAAATATACAGTATATTCATGTAATTTTTTCTTTACTTTTCTTTGTATGTACATTTTGTATAATTTATGGGACAAAGAGAGGGTATCCTGTACCTTAAAAATTTGACGTGATAGAGAAAATCTGGGTCATTTTTGGCTTCAGATGCCAAAAGTTAGTTAAAAACAAGTGTCAGACTCAACTCAATAAAAATTGTGTTCCCCCGTGTTATTAATTGACGATAGAGACATGGGTTTATTTCTGGACTCTCTATTGTGTTCCATTGATTTATATATTTGTTCTTATGCAATACCAGACTTATTTTTATTACAGTAGTCTTATATAGTTTGATATCAGGTTACCAGACTTTTTTTTATTACAGTAGTCTTATTATATAATTTGATATCAGGTACTGTGATCCCTGCAACTTTGTTCTTCTTTCTCAAGATTGCTGAGGTTATTCAATGTCTTTTTTTTTTTTTCATATAAGTGTTTGAAATATTTATTCTAAATCTATGAAATATGTCATTGTTGTTTAATATGGATTGCATTGAATCTATAGATGCTTTGGGTAGTATGGGAAGTTTAATGATAATAATTCTTCCAATCCATGATACTGGCATATGCTTTTATATATTTGTATCTTCCCTAATTTCTTTTCAGTGTTATGTAGTTTTCCAAGTACAAGCTTTTTACTTCCTTGGTTAAGTTTATTCCTAGTTACTTTATTTTTCATGTTGCTAAAGTAAATGGTTTTTTTTCTTAGTTTCTGTGTGTAATATTTCATGGTTGGTGTACAAAAATGCCTTCAATATCTAAATATTGACTTTGTCTCTTTCTATTTTGCCAAATTTACTTATTAGGTTCAGTTGTTTCTTGATGGAGCCTATAGGATTTTCTATGTACAGTATCATGTCATCTGGAAATGACTCTTTTATTTCCTCCTTCCAATTTGGATATCTTTTATTTATTTTTATTTTCTGATTGCTGTGGCTAGAACTTCCAATACTCTGTTGAACAAAAGTAGTGAAAGTGGGCACTGTTGTCTTTATCCTGATCTTAGGGGAAAAGCTTTTGGTTTTTAGTCATTGAGTATAATGTTGGCTGTAGGTTTCTCATATATGGTTTTTACTGTCTTGAGTTATGCTCCCTCTATCCCCACTTTGCTGAGTGTTTTTATCATAAATGGGCGCTGTACTTTAGCAAATGCTTTTTCAGCATATATTGATATGATCATGTGGTTTTTGTCTCTCATTTTGTTTATGTTGTGTATTATGTTAATTGATTTGCAAATATTACACCATTCTTGCATCCCTTGGATTATCCAGAGCAGAATTAAATAGCACAAAGACTAAAAGAACAATTCAAAGGATCAGTAAATTCAGAAACTGGTTCTTTGAAAAGATAAACAGCATTGACAAGCCTTGAAACAGACTCACCAAGAGGACTTAACTAAATAAACTCAGAAACAAGAGGAAAAATTACAACTGATACCACATTTATACAAAGGATTGTAATAAATTACTGTGAACAACTATATATGCCAACAAATTTGACAACCTTGGCAAAATGGACAAATTTCTAGAAACATATCATCTTCTAAAACTGAATCAAGAAGAAGTAGAAAGCCTGAATAGACCTACAAGAGCTAGTAAAATTGAAGCAATAATTTAAAATGGAAAAAAAAAAAAAAGGCACACAAAAGCCCTGGACTGAACAGTTTCACAGGTGAATTTTACCAAACCTTTAGGGAAGAACTAATTCTTATCCTTCTCAAAATATTCCAAAAAATTCAAGAAGAGGGAAATCTCCTAAACTCTTTATGAGGCCAGTATTATCCTAATTCCAAAACCAGGTAAAGACAACAAAGAAAGAAAACTGTAGGCCAATATCGCTGATGAACTTCACTGCTAAAATCCTCAATAAAATATTGGCAATTCAGACCAAGCAAAACATTAAAAAGATCATACACCACGAAACATTGATTTTTGAAATTTAAGAACACCACTCTTTTGCCCTAGCTGGCATGGCTCAGTTGATTGAGTGCCGGCCTGTAAACCAAAGGGTCACAGATTTGATTCCCAGTCAGGGCACATGCCTGGGTTGTGGACCAGGTCCTCAGGTGGGAGCATGTGAGAGACATCCACACATTGATGTTTCTCTCCCCCTTTTTCACCTTCCCTTCCCCTCTCTCTAAAAATAAATAAATAAAATCTTTTCAAAAAAGGAACACCACTGTTTTAAGTTAGCATGATATTTTAATATCCGATAGACTTTTCACCTCCTAAAACATACTTCTTTTTGAGAATTTTTCTGACTTTCTTGTTTATTTTTTTCCTTTTGAGTTTAAGTTTTCCCTTTTTCCATCTCTTCCTTACCAAGGACAGCAGCTATGTCTTAGTTTATCCATATCATCTGAATATTGTTCATTCATTCAACAAATATTTACTGAATATTGTTGATTTACAGATATTGTGTTAGAGACTAGAGATATAACCATGCATAATGATATAGTCTTTGCCCTCATGAAACTCATAGTGTACTGAGAGATATAGATAAGATAACAAGTAATTACATGATAATGTGGTTGGTACATTTCCTGAGAAATACATCAGTACTGTTTCTGCATAGCATAAACTTATTCAATAACTAACCTAGATTCAGGAGTAGGAAACTGGTAATTAACACATGAGCTGACCCTTGAAAGACTAAGAGTTTAACTAGGTGCAGGGGAAGAAATGGGAGGAGGTCCAAGGAGAAAAAGCCTCTTGTGCAAAGAATCAGAAACATAAGTTCAACAAATCAGAAGGAGCAGTTAGTTTTGGTTAGAGCATAAGATGTGTGTGAAATATTGGGTTGGGGTGGGAGATGTAACATACCTGAAGATACAGGAGCTGGATCCTGTCTGGAGGGTTTTGAAAGCTGTGCTAAGTAGGGCTGGACTTTTACCTGCAAGCAATAGAAGTCCATTGAAATGTTTTAATCAGAGGAGTGACATAATCACATTTTCATCTCATTTTTAAAAGTTTATTATTTATTTATTCATTTAAATTTTCAATTACAGTTGACATACAATATTATATTAGTTTCAGGTGTTCAATATAGTGATTAGACATTCACATTACTTATAAAGTGATCCCCCTGATCTAGTACCCACCTGGCACCATATATAGTTATTACAATATTATTGACTGTATTCCCTGTGCTGTACTTTACATCCCTGGGACTATTTCGTGACTGCCAATTTGTACTTCTCAGTCCTTTTACCTTTTTTCACCCAGCCCCCTCAACTTTCCTCCCCTTTGAATACTCCCAAATTTTGTATCCTATATTGCCTCAATATGTTATTTTGGTACCTATTTATTGTTACACTAGTTCTTTTTTTTCTTTCTTATTGAATTTTTTTGGGTGGCAATGGATAAAAAAATTATACAGGTGTTAGGTGCACAATTCCACAATACATCATCTATTCAATGTATTGTGTGTTCACTACCCCAAATCAAGATTCTTTCCATCAACATTTATCCCCGCTCTACCCTCCTCTACCCTTTCTCCATTTCTTCCCCTTGCAGTCACCATGCTGTTGTTTGTGTCCATGAGTTTGTGTCCATGGTGAAAATATGGAGAGAAGGAAACCCTAGTGCACTGTTGGTGGGAATGCACATTGCTGCAGTCACTGTGGAAAACAGTATGGAATTTCCTCAGAAAACTAAAAATGGAAATACCTTTGATCCAGCAAGTCCACTGATGTGAATATACCCTAAGAATCCTCAATCACAACTTCCAGCCAAGATGGAGGCTTAGACTGACATGCTCAGTCTCTCTCTACACCTAAGAAGGAATACAACTACTTCAAAACAAAAGATAACTAGAAATTCCAGAAAATAAAACTACATGGAAGCCTAATGTATGAAGTTACAAACCAGCGGTGCTTGTCTGGATGGGTAGAAGGGGCGAGATCAGAATCGGGATGGAAGGGTCAGGCTGAGCTGTCTGCGGTAGCCTTGGGAATAGCGGCAGGACTGCGAGAAATGCCAGGGGAGCAATCCAAGCTGCAGTTGAAACCCAGCAGCTTGGGATTCCAACGCTGGGAAAGGCAGACCCCCCCCCCATTGTCTTGAAGGTGAGGCTGTGGGGAAGGAGCCTCCCGGTCTCTCGGCAGAAAATAATGGCAGGAATCCATCCTGGACCCCCGTCCCCACAAAAAGCGCCGCAGAGCGCTGAAAAAGGTTGCCAATTGCTGCCGGCCACCGATTGCTGCTGGTCGCCAGGCAGCGATGAGCGCAAGGGGCTCCACCCCCTATAGCCTGCCCAGGAAGAAAGCTACACACAAATCTGTTAGAATGAAGCAGACAATGATTGAAATTTCGGTGACACAGCTCACCAGGGGGCAGATGAGAGACCTTACAGGGGAAAAAATAAAAAAAGCTTTCGGAGGCTCAGTTCAGAGCTATAGTCATAAGGTGGCTTACAGAATTAACAAAAAATTTGGAACAAGACAGGGAAGGAACAAAAGCTACTCATCCTGAAATGAACAAAAACACATATGAGAAAAGTGGTGAGAAAATAAAATCCAAAGATCAAATCAAGAAACCAGAACATAAGGAAGGAACAAATAGACAACCAGTACAGAATGAGGAAACAAAAAGTAAGGAAAGTGAGCAGAAGATCAGAAATCTCTGGGACAGCTAAAAGCGATCGAACATTCGGATAGTAGGATTGCCAGAAGGCGAAGAACTAGAAATTGAAAAATTATGTGAAAAAATAATGAAGCAGAACTTCCTGAACTTGGGGAACGAAATAGACTTACAGGTCCAGGAAGCACAGAGTTCCAGAAAAACTGGATCCAGGGAGTACCACTCCAAGACACATAATAATCAAATTGTCGGGACTTCCGGCCAAGATGGAGGCTTAGACGGACACGCTAGGTCTCCCTCTACAACTAGAGAGGAATACAACTACTTCAAAACAAAGGATAACTAGAAATTCCAGAAAATAAAACTACACGGAAGTCCAACATATGAAGTTATAAACCAGCGGTGCCATTTGGGCAGGTAAGAGTTAAAGAGGGCAGTGCTGTTTGCCGTCGCACCTGGACAGCTGCGGGCGGCGAGGAATCCCAGATCCGTCAAGCCCCTGGCGGTGCGCGACCCCGGCGAGGAATCCCGGCTGTGGCCAAGACCCTGCCGGTGCGCGACTCCGGCGCTGGGGAGAGCGGCCGCCGCATCGCCTTGAACAGTGAGGCCCAGGGGGGCGGGAGGACGGATCCCGGTCTCCTAGCTGAATAACTGTGTGAATCCATCTTGGACCCCCGCCCCCAAAGAAAGCACCATAGGGCTGCGAAATAGGTCGCGGACAGGCAGGCGCTGGCCGGTCGCTGATTTGTGATGCGTACACAGGCACTGCCCCCCCCTACAGCCGGCCCAAGAAAACAAAACGCATCTGTCAAAATGAGGCAGACAACTATAGAAATCCTGGTGACACAACTCACCAGACAGCAGATAGAGAACCTGACAGATGAACAGATAAGAAACCTGTCAGAGGCTCAGTTCTGGGCCATTGTTAACAGATGGCTTACAGAATTCACAAAAGAGCAGGAAAAAGATATGAAAGAAGCAAAAAACTTTCATAACGAAAGGAACAAAACCGCATACGAGACAGAAGGAAAGGAAATAAAATCCAGAGTTCATTTCAACAAACTGGAATATGGAGAAGGAACAAGCAGTCAACCAATGCAGCGAGAGGAAATGGGAAGCAACAATGAAAGGATCAGAAACCTCTGGGACAGCTATAAAAGGCCCAACATAAGAATCATTGGTTTGCCAGAGAATGAGGAAGATGAACTAGAACTTGAAAAATTGAGTGAAAATATAATAAAGGAGAACTTCCCAGACTTGGGGAAGGGAATAGACTTGCAGGTCCAGGAAGCAAGGAGAGTTCCCAAGAGACTGGACCCAGGGAGAACCACTCCAAGACACATTATAATCAAAATGTCAAAAGTTAAAGATAAAGAGAGAATCTTAAAAGCAGCAAGAGAGAAGAAAAGAATTATGTACAAAGGGGTCCCAATTAGACTATCAGCTGACTTCTCAAGGGAAACCCTACAGGCAAGAAGAGACTGGCAAGAAATATTCAAAGTAATGAAAATCCAAAACCTACAACCACGAATACTCTACCCAGCGAAGTTGTCATTCAGAATAGAAGGACAGAGAAAGTGTTTCCAGGACAAAATAAAACTGAAAGAGTTCATTAGATCCAAACCACTGTTATATGAGATGTTAAAGGGACTGATTTAAAAAAAAACAGAAGCTAGGGAGATGAAACAAAGGCAAACTAAATAGGCAACGAGAGTGGAAGAGGAACTGTGGGTACGGGAAGCATATTGGGGGGAGGTCAACAGGGAGGGGGAATGGGGAAAGGGAGGGAGATGATATAGGAATTGGGGATCAAGGTAGGAGGGAATGGAATAGACGGAGAGAGGTTGGGAGGAACTGTATGCACAACTAATGGACATAATCTAAAAGGGGGGGACAACTGGAGGGAGGGGGGCCACCGGGTGGAGGGGAGCAGAGGGAAGGGAAATTGGCACAAATGTAATATTTTAATCAATAAAACACATTAAATCTGAAAAAAAAATAATCAAATTGTCAAAAATTAAGGATAAAGAGATAATCTTAAAAGCAGCAAGAGAGAAGAAAATAATCATGTACAAAGGGGTCCCAATTAGACTATCAGCAGATTTCTCAAAAGAGACCCTACAGGTGAGAAGAGACTGGCAAGAAATATTCAAAGTAATGAAAAGCAAAAACCTACAGCAATGAATACTCTATCTAGTGAAGCTGTCATTCAGAATAGAAGGGCAGAGAAAGTGCTTCCAGGACAAAGTAAAACTGAAGGAGTTCATTAGATCCAAACCACTATTATATGAGATGTTAAAGGAACTAATTTAGAAGAAGGAGGATCAAAACTATGAACTTTAAACTGAAAACTGCCTCACAAGAACCAACAACAGAAGCTAGGGAATTGAAACAAAGGCAAACTAAGTAGGCAATGAGAGTGGAAAAAGAATTATAGGTATGGGGAACATATTGGGGGGAGGTCAGCAGGGAGGGGGAAGGGGAAGAGGGAGGGAGATGGTACAGGAATTAAGAGCATAGTTGGGGGGAATGGAGTAGACAGGAAGAGGTTGGGAAGAATTATATGCACAACCAATGAATGTGGACTAAAAGGGGGGGACAACTGGAGGGAGCGGGGCTACTTGGTGGAGGGGAGCAGAGGGAAAAGAAATTGGGACAACTGTAACACCATAATCAATAAAACATATTTTTTTTAATGTCAAAAAAAAAAAAAGAATCCTCAGTCACCTATTCAAAAAAACTTACGCACACCTATGTTCACAGCAGCACTATTTACGATAACCAAGTGCTGGAAACAGTCTAAGTGCCCATCAATAAAGCAGTGGATCAGAAAACTGTGGTACATTTAGACAGTGAAATACTATGCTGCAGAAAGAAAGAAGGAACTCCTAGCTTTTGCAACAGAATGGATAGAAATGGAGTATATTATGCTAAACCAGTTGGTGAAAGACAAATACCATATGATCTAACCTATAAGAAGAATTTAATGAACAAAATAAACTAACAAACAAAATAGACCCACAAGCATGGAAACATGGAACAGATTGAATGTGACCAGAGAGGAGGGAGAAGGGGATAATGGTGGAAAGAAGGGGAAGGGACTAGACAGAGAACATGTATGAATGACCCACAGCGATGAACAGCAGTATGAGAATTAACTGTGGAAATGGGGATTGGGGTGGGTGGAGGAGGGAAAAGGGGGGGTAATGGGACACCTGTAATAAAAAAATAATTTAAAATATAATTTAAAAAATAATAATAAATATAAATATGACAAAAAAGAAAGTGAAGGTTTTAGATAAATAAGTTTGCATTATTCAAGTGATGTTTCAAAAATTAATTTAAGTTCTTATTAATTTCATAATCAGATGTTTAATAGATCATACCAAGCAAACTGTTTTAGTAAAAGGGAAAAGAAATATAAAATAAAATGCAAGTAATATAATTTAAAAATTTAGAAAAGATTTGGACACTTCTAAGTCTCTATCAGTACATGAGTGGATAAGAAAACTGTGGTATAGACTTCCAGTCAAGATGGAGGCATAGATAAACATACCTCGTCTCCTCACACAATTACAGCAAAAATTACAACTAGACTACAAAACAAATATCACTCAGAATCATCAGGAAATCAAGCTTTATGGAAGTCCAACAACCAAGAAAGAAAGGAGCCACATTCACCCAGATGGGTAGGAGGGATGGAGACTCGCAGAAAGGTGCAAAGAGGCAGAGAGACATGAAGAGGCATGGAGAAGTGGAAAGGTTCAGAGAGGTGGGGTTACGTGGAACAGTGGTCTTACATCCATGTGTGATGGATAAAAACCAAGAGGGATATGTCAAGAGTGAGGGATCCCAGCCCCAGAGCAGCCCACTAAGTCCAGGGTTCCAGCGCCTGGAAGATAAAACCCCATAACTTCTGGTTGTAAAATTCAAGTGGAGGGTGCGGCAGTGGAAGAAACTGCAGGATTCCCAGGAGTCTCCTTTTAAAGGGCCCACAACAAACTTAGCCCTTATGCAGATTCACTCCCTCTGTAATTCAATGCCAGGGCAACAGACGGAAGGGCTCCAGTGGCATACAGGAAGAAATTGAAGTGACTGGTATTAGGGTGAGTGCTGGAAGACAGCTTACACTTGGACAAAACTCCAGAAACCAGGCAGAGGCATTGTACCTTCTCCAAGCCCTCCCCCAACAGACACACAGAGCTGTGACATAGGTTGTCCTGCCCTGGTGATTACCAAAGGCTCTGCCCCATGCAACTTACAGGTGCACTTTTTTACAATAGACAATGCTACAGGGAATCAAAACAGCTTTACCTGATACACAGAAGAATAAAAAACAAAAAACATGGAGGCTGTTAAAATGAGGAAACAAAGAAAAATGGCCCAAATGAAAAGAAAAAAGAAAAAAAAAGAAAAAAAAAACCTCCAGAAAAAGAACTAAACAAAATGAAGGTAAGTAACCTATCAGATGCAAAGTTCAAAATACTGGTTATCAGCATGCTCATGGAATTTATTGGGTACTTTAACAGCATAAAAAAGACCCAGACAGATACAAAGGTCACACTAAGTAAAATAAAGAAAAATTTATAGGGAATCAGCAATAGAGTGGATGAAGGTGAGAACCAAATCAATGATTTGCAACAAAGGAAGAAAGAAATCCAATCAGAAAAGCAAGAAGAAAAAAGAATTTTTAAAAAAGGGATAGGGTAAGAAGCCTCTCAGACAACTTCAAACATTCCAACATTTGAATCATAGGAATCGTCGGCAGCCGTCCGTCTCGAGAGACGATGGTGTAGCTTCTTAAGAGCTGAAGCTACAGAGCCTGGGCAGGGTGATATGGAGGGTCTGCTGTTGCCCATGCAGCAGACCCCCCCTCTCTTCGCAGCTGAAGGGTCCAAGGGAAAGACGGAGTCAATACAGCTTGGCTTCAGGTGCGCCGCAGGAGTTGCCGGTGTTGACTACAACGTCAAACCGCCTTAGGGACTCCGACTCCGGATTTTCTGTCGGGGTTTACTCCCTTAGCCTTTCCCCTGAAGAGGTATGCCGCAAGGCAGTGGAGGTTTTTTGGAGTCAGAGTTTTCCTTCTCTGAATCATAGGAATGCCAGAAGGAGAAGAGAAAGAGCAAGAAATAGAAAATGTATTTGAAAAATTTATGAAAGAAAACTTCTCTAGTTTGGCAAAGGAAGTACACATACAAGTCCAGGAAGCACAGACAGTCCCAAACAAGATGAACTCAAAAAGTCCCACACCAAGACACATCATAATTAAAATGCCAAAGTTTAAATACAGACAGAAAAATCTTAAAAACAGCAGGAGAAATGCAGAGAGTTACCTACAAAGAGTCCCCATAAGACTGTCAGCTGATTTCTTAAAAGATACTTTGCAGGCCAGAAGGGACAGACAAGAATTATTCAAAGTGATGAGAAACAAGGACATACAACCTAGATTACTGTACTGAGCAAAGCTATCCTTTAGATTTGAAAGGAAGGTAGAGTGCTTCCCAGAAAAGGTAAAATTAAAGAATTTCATCATCACCAAGCCATAGTTACATAAAATGTTAAAGGGAATTATATAAGACAAAGAAGAAGAGCAAAACTATGAACATTAAAATGGCAATAATCCTGGCTGCTGTGGCTCAGTGGATTGAGTGTCGGCCTGAGAGCCAAGTGTCACTGGTTCGATTTCGAGTCAGGGCACACGAATAGGTTGCACGTCGGGTCCCCAGTCAGGGGAGTGAGTGAGCGGCAACCACACAGTGATGTTTCTCTCCCTCTCTTTCTCCTTTCCCCTCTCTCTAAAAATAAAATAAATAAACAAACAAATAAATTATAAAAAAATAAAAAAATAAATAAAAATAAAATGGCAATAAATTCACAATTATCAACAATTGAATCTAAAAAAAACAAACCGAGCAAACAGCAGAACAAAAACAGAATCATGGATAATGGAGCTCATTTGGAGCATTTTCAGTTGGGAGGGGGGAATGGGGTGAATTGGGAAAAAGGTGCAAGGATTGTATTGGTAGGTACAAAATAGACAGAGGAATATTAAGAACAGTATACAGAATGGAGTAGCCAAGGAGCTTATATGCATGACGAATGGACATAACCTAAGGGGGGCAATTGTTGGAGGGAATAGGGGTACTGGGTGAAGGAGGCAAAGGGGAAAAATTGGGAAAACTGTAATAGAATAATGAATAAAATATATATTTCAAAAACTGTAGTACATTTAAACAATGGAATATTATGCAGCAGTGAAAAAGAAGGAGTTCCTACCTTTTCCAACAGCATGAATGGAGCTGGAGAACATTATGCTAAGTGAAATAAGCCATTTGGTGAAAGAAAAATACCAATGATCTCATTATCAGTGGAGTCCAATGAACAAAATAAACTAATGAGCAAAATAGAAGAGTGGCATAGAATCATGGAATAGAGTGACACCTGTAAGAGGGGAAGGGTGCAAATGGGAACTCATTGAAAGAAGGTGAAGGGATCAGCCAGAGAACATGTGTGAAGGACCCATGGACATGGACAACAGTGTGGGAGATGATGGTGGGAATCAGGGATGGGCTGAGGGGAGGGCAATGAAGGGGGAAAAATTGGGACTAATGTAATAGCATAAAACATTTTTTAAAAATTTGTATGTTTTATTGATTATCTATTACAGTTGTCCATTCTCGGCGGTGCAGATAGACTCTTAAGAAGCTACACCATCGTCTCTCGAGACGGACGACTGCCGACGACGAGAGTATTTTGGATGTATATGTTTGTCTCTTTACTTGTTGATTTTCTACTTCCCTATCAGACTCGTTCCAAGGCTTTTTCCAGGTCTTCAGCAGATTCAAAATCCACATAACCAAACTTCCGAGACATACCAATTCTGACATCCACGACAGCAAGATCGTTTTTAGCGAAAACGTCACTGATACCAGTTTTTAATTCAGGGGCAGATTTGCTGAAGTTCAGGTTTCCAACAAAGAGATTGAAAGCTGTAGTTGGTTCTGTGGCTTCCACCTTCTGCTTCTTGGCTTCAGGAGCAGCTTTCTGTTTGGCCATTTCCTTCTTTCGTTTTCCAGGTGTTGCATCTTTGACTGGCTCATCTTCATCCTCTTCATCCTCCTCCTCTTCCTCATCTTCATCGCCCTCCTGTAAAGGAGGAAAGAGGAAGGACATCTCTAAAATCAGAGAAGGAAAACTCTGACTCCAAAAAACCTCCGCTGCCTTGCGGCATACCTCTTCAGGGGAAAGGCTAAGGGAGTAAACCCCGACAGAAAATCCGGAGCCGGAGTCCCTAAGGCGGTTTGACATTGTAGTCAACACCGGCAACTCCTGCGGCGCACCTGAAGCCAAGCTGTATTGACTTTGTCTTTCCCTTGGACCCTTCAGCTGCGAAGAGAGGGGGGGTCTGCTGCATGGGCAACAGCAGACCCTCCATATCACCCTGCCCAGGCTCTGTAGCTTCAGTTTCACTAGAGAGGACACTCCAGCGTCATCGCAAGATGTCGACTCAACACGGGAGGAGACAGATACCGGTTATAAGCTCATCCGATTGGCGAAGGAAACGAGCGCCAGGGGTCTCCTCTGATGGTGGGAGAGGTCATCGCACCTCACTGGACAGCTACCACCCGCCTCAAGCTGGGCAGCCCCAGCCAATTAGGTGCCGTCTCGCCATGGCTCACCTGCCCCACTGGGTGCGTGGGGATCAGAGAGGCGCCTCTTGAAAAGTGGGCCACAAAACACCCGCCCCAGTTAATTCCAAGCAAACAACAAGAAAGAAGCCTCCGGCTCTTCGCCTCGCTAGCTGGAACATCAGGACCATGTGCCCCGGACTTACTGCAGACCTTCCGTGGATCAAGGGTGCCAGGAAAATCGCTGTCATCGATAGGGAACTGGCACGACTAAACATCGACATTGCGGCTCTACAGGAGACCCGGTTGGCCGACAACGGAACTATCAGAGAAACCAACTACACCTTCTACTGGCAAGGGAAGTCTCCGGACCAACCAAGACAGCACGGTGTTGGGTTTGCTGTGAAGAACACGCTTGTTAACTCCATAGAGCCACCCACAGGAGGCACAGAGAGATTACTTACCCTCCGATTGTCAACAACTTTCGGCCCAGTCAGCATTCTTAGCGCGTACGCCCCAACCCTCTGCGCCACCATCGAAGAGAAAGAACAGTTCTACCATGCACTGGACGAAGCGTTATCCAAGATCCCCAGAAGTAACGCTCTCTATCTCCTTGGAGACTTCAACGCAAGAGTAGGAGCCGACCACATGGCCTGGCCCACCTGCCTTGGAAACTTTGGGAGAGGAAAGATCAATGAGAATGGTCAGCGACTGCTTGAGCTTTCATGTCACCACGGCCTGTGCGTGACAAACACATTCTTCAAGTGCAAAGAGATCCACCAGGTGTCATGGAGGCACCCCCGCTCCCGCCATTGGCACCAGCTTGACCTCGTCATCACCAGAAGAACGGATATTGGCAGCACCCTCCTCACCCGCAGCTACCACAGTGCAGACTGCAACACGGACCATGCCCTCGTGGTAAGCAAGGTGCGCATAATGCCGAAGAGGTTGCACCACTCCAAGATGAAGGGTCGCCCACGCATCAACACCAGTTGTGCCAGCAACCCAGTTAAGACCCAGCAATTCATCAACAAGATGGAAGATGCACTCGGCGAGGGAGTGGCGGCAGATGACATTATCGAATCCAATTGGCCACGTCTCCGCGACGCCATATACAACTCCGCCATTATTGCTTACGGGAAGAAAGAGCGGAAGAACGCTGACTGGTACGAGGCTCACTGGGAAGAAATGGAACCCGTGATCGAGGCTAAGAGGAAGGCCCTACTGGCTTACAAGGCCACGCCCACTCCCAGTACACTTCAAGCTCTACGGGCTGCCAGGAACAAAGTCCAGAAGACCGCCCGCCACTGTGCCAACACCTATTGGCTAAACCTGTGCAGAAGCATTCAGGAAGCCGCCGATATAGGCAACGCACGAGGAATGTATGAGGGTATCAAGAAGGCAACAGGCCCAATCCCCTCCAAGATCGCCCCCCTTAAGTCCAAGACAGGTGAGGTCATCACTGACCAGGAACAGCAAATGCGGCGGTGGACCGAGCACTACCTCGAGCTGTACGCAATGAAGAACACCGTAACAGACACTGCTCTTAACGCCATCCCAGACCTACCAGTCATGGAGGAGCTAGACACCCCACCTACTGCGGCAGAGCTCAGCAAAGCCATCGACTGCCTCGCTTGCGGGAAAGCACCAGGAAGCGACGGAATCCCTCCAGAAATCCTAAAGAGCGGGAAACCAGTCCTGCTACAGCCGCTCCACCATCTACTCTGTCGCTGCTGGAAGGAGGGTTACATCCCCCAGGATATGAGAGATGCCAACATTATCACCATGTACAAGAACAAAGGAGACCGCAGCGACTGCAACAACTACCGGGGCATCTCTCTCCTCAGCGTTGTCGGCAAAGTATTCGCCCGGGTCGCTCTTGCCCGCCTGCAGACCCTTGCTTCCCGCGTCTACCCAGAGTCCCAGTGTGGCTTCAGAGCTGGCCGATCAACAGTGGACATGATCTTCTCCCTACGCCAGCTGCAGGAGAAGTGTCACGAGCAGCATAAACCACTCTACCTCGCCTTTATCGACCTTACGAAGGCGTTTGATCTGGTCAGTCGAAGCGGTCTCTTCAGCTTGCTACGGAAGATTGGCTGTCCACCACATCTGCTTGCTGTGGTCATGTCCTTTCACGACAACATGCACAGCATGGTGTCCTACAACGGCGCAACCTCTGAGGCCTTCCCAGTCAGCAGCGGAGTAAAGCAGGGCTGCGTCCTCGCGCCTACGCTGTTCGGAATCTTCTTCTCCATGCTCCTCCAATACGCCTTTAAGGACTGCAGCGAGGGTGTCTTCATTCACACCAGATCCGATGGCAAGCTCTACAACCTGGCCCGTCTACGAGCCAAGAACAAAGTCAAAGAGGTGCTCATCCGTGAGATGCTCTTCGCCGACAACGCAGCTTTGACATCACACTCCGAAGAGGGACTCCAGCAGCTAGTCACTTGCCTTTCCCACGCATGCAAGGAGTTCGGACTAGCCATCAGCCTGACGAAGACGAATGTTATGGCTCAAGGCACGGGGACTCCCCCATGCATCACCATCGACGGGTACACCCTGGAGGTTGTCAACGACTTCACTTACCTCGGGTCCACCATCTCGAGCTCTCTGTCAGTCGACTTGGAGGTCAACCGGAGAATCGCCAGGGCAGCCACAGTTATGGCCAGACTGAACCGGCGAGCGTGGAACAATTCCAGCCTCACTGAGAAAACCAGACTGCGCATCTACCAAGCCTGCGTACTCAGCACTCTCCTCTATGGCAGCGAGACGTGGACCACCTACGCAAGGCACGAAAGGAAACTCAACAGCTTCCACATGAGGTGCCTGCGACGCGTCCTGCATGTCGCCTGGCAGGATAAGGTCCCCAACACCGAGGTGCTGAAGCGAGCCAATATGAGCAGTTTGCATGCAGTTCTTAGCGAGAGACGCCTCAGGTGGCTCGGCCATGTCAAAAGAATGGATGCAGGCCGTATCCCCAAAGACCTCCTCTACGGCGAGCTAGCAGAAGGCAAGAGGATGACAGGGCGCCCAAAACTGCGGTTCAAAGACATCTGCAAAAAGGACATGACACAATGCTCCATCAATCTCAACACATGGGAAGTTCAAGCAGACGACCGCCTAGCCTGGAGGCTCGCGGTCAGGCAAGGTACGTCACGTGCAGAGGCTGCGCGCAACGAGGAGGCGGTCCAGAAAAGATCGAGGCGGAAGCAGCGTCAACAGCAGCAACAACGGCCATCTGCCTTCACCTGTAACAAGTGTGGCAGGGATTGTCACTCCCGAGTCGGACTGCACAGCCATTCTCGGCGGTGCAGATAGACTCTCAAGAAGCTACGCCATCGTCTCTCGAGACGGACGGCTGCCGACGACGACGACGATGTCCAAATTTGTTTTACCTTTGCTCCCCACCATCCAGCAATACCTTCCCTCCAGCCATTCCCCCCTTAGTCCATGTCCATGGGTCGTGCATATAAGCTCTTCTCAACATCCCCCTGTTCGTTCTGCACCCTCCTACTATGCTTCTTAATTCTTGCACCATTTTCCTCCTTCTCCCCCCTTCCCAATCCCAGTTGATGTTCTTCCATATGTTCCCCATACTTATGATTCTATTATCACTTTGGTTGTCTGCTTAGTTTGCTTTTGTTTCCATTCTCTAGCTTCTGTTGTTGATAGTTGTGATACTGTTCTCATTTTAATGCTCACAGTTTTGATCTTTTTCTTAAAGAAGTCCTTTTAACAATTCATATAATAATGGCCTGGTGATAAGGATCTCCTGCAGCTTTACCTTGTGTGGGAAGCACTTTACCTGCCCTTCCATTCTGAATGATAGCTTTGCTCGATAGAGTAATCTTGGTTGTAGGTCCTTGCTTTACATCACTTTGAATATTTCCTGCCAGTCCCTTCTTGCCTGCAAAGTCTCTTTTGAGAAATCAGCTGACAGTCTTACAGGTACCCTTTTGTAGATAATTCTCCTCTTCTCTCTTGCTGCTTTTAAGATTCTCTCTTTATCCTTAACTTTGGCATTTTGATTATGATACATCTTGGTGTGGTGCTTCCTGAATCTAGTTTGTTTGGGACTCTCTGTGCTTTCTGGACCTGTATGTCTATTTCCTTCCCCAAATTAGGGAAGTTTTCCTTCATTATTTTTGCACATAATTTTTCAATTTCTTGTTCACCCTCTTCACCTTCTGGCACCCCTATGATTCGGATGTTGGCATGTTTAAAGCTATCCCAGAGGTTTCTAAGCCTCTCCTCATTTTTTTTTTCAATTCTTGTTTCCTCATTCTGTACTGGTTGACTGGTTATTTCTTTCTTATATCACAATTTGTTGATTTGAACTCTGGTTTTCTTTCCTTCACCACTACTTTCATGTGGATTTTCTTTCATTTCACTTAGAATAGCCTTTATTTTTTCCCCATTCTGTTTATCCTTTTCTGTCAAGTCTGTGAGCATTTTCATCACCAGTGCCTTAAACAGTGCATCTGTTACGTTCACTATCTCCTTATCTGTCAAGTTCACTATTTCCTCATTGCTTAGTTCTGTCACTGGTACCTTGATCTTCCCTTCGTTTTAGGCCGTACTTTGTCTCTTCATCTTAACAGCTTTCTGTGTTTGCCTCTGTGATTTAGGTAGGGCGGTCTTATCTGTTACATTATAGGGAGCAGAGCCTTAGGTATTCATTAGTGTTGGTGACGCGTTTCACCGCGTTTTGGCACTGTATGTAGAGGAGGGGTCCGAGAGGGAACAGTGCCAGTTGCCACCGCTTTTTCAGGCACTTCTCTTCCTTCCCATACTAAGCAAGCTGCTTCTTTTTCAAGAATGCTAGTTTCTTCCTCTATCCCAACCCCCACGGGCTTTCACAATCAGAAGCAATGTGGCTCTATTTTTCCCTGGTACTGAAACCACAAGCTATACAGTCTTGTCTGGGGCTGGGATCCATCAGTTTGGGGCTGAGATCGCTTCTTGGGTTTAAACTGTATGACTATGTTTTTTGCCATGGCTGCAGTCGCTGTACTGCTAGCCATGCCCACCGGCCATGTGCCCACCAGTGGCCACTGCCTCTAGCCATGGAGCCAGCCATGCTGCCTGCCAAGCACCACCTCCGCAGCTGCTACTCTGCTTCTCTTTCTCTCTGTCCCGGCTGCACCCCTCCAACCTTTCTGGCTGATTATTTCTTCTTTATTTCTTTGCTGAACTTCACTGTAGTTTTGATTTTCTGTTTTTTGTTGCGTTTTTTTTTTGTGGGTTTTTGTTGTGTTTTTCTTTTACTTTTGAAGTGGTTGTAAATTCCTTCTTAATTGTGAGGAGATGCAGTGTGTGCATTTTATGCCTCTATGTTGGCCAAAATCTCAACAATAAAGTATTTTTTAAAAATTAAAATTCATATGAATTAATGACTAGATTGGTGAGAGGGAAGTATAAAAATACTTGACAGGTTTACTGAACTAGGACATAGAAAATGGAATAGTCTTAAGAGAAATGTGAAAAGACAGTGGATACTAGGTGTGCAGTATTAATAAACCTATTCCTTCCACTTTCTGAATCAAAATTAATCCTGTGTTCTGGTTTCTCAAGAGTTCTATCCTCCTTTTTAATTTACACAAGGGCATTACAAGCTAGCCTTATCGGGTTCAGGGGACATTTTCATTTGGCAGGTACTTTAAAGCATTCATCCATAAGAATGATTCTAATAATGAGTTTCAGGCAGGGCAACTGAGGAGGACATTATTGGCAGGTGGGCTATAAATTACAGGTGATTTTTTAACAATGTTGGGGTTGGGGACACTGACCTCCATAAAGTCAAAAATCCAAATATAACTCTTTTATTAATATGCTTTATTGTTTATGCTATTACAGTTGCCCCAATTTTTTCCCTTTCTTCCCCTTCACCCAGTGACCCCACTCCCTCCAGTTGTCCCCCCATTTAGTCTATGCCCATTGGTTGTGCATATAGTTATTCTCAACATCTTCCTATCTACTACACTCCCTCCTACTATGCTTCTTTTTTTTATTTAAAATTTAGTTATTGAGTCCTTGTAATGTGTCAGACATAATATGTTACTAACATAAATAACAGTAGAAACCAGTAACAATCCATGCTGTCAGAGAGTTTGTCATGATAGAACATGAGTGAATGAGATGAAGCACATTTTATTTTATTTTATTTTATTAATTAATTATCTTTGTTTTTTCACTTAAAGATGTCCCATTTTTCCCCATTGCACCACTGCCACCGAGCCCACCCCTTCTCCCTCAATCATATCTCTCTCATTGTCCATGTCCATGAGTCACTTACATATGTTCTTTAACTAAACTCTTCCCTTACTTATACCTCTTCTCTCCCTCCCCCCTCATAACTGTTATTTTTTTTCCTTGTTCTATTTAGTACATTTATTTGTATTTTTCATTAGTCTCCTGTATTAGTTGAGGTCATACAGTATTTTTCTTTCATTGCCTGCCTTATTTCACTAAGCATAATTCTCACTGGTTCCATCCATGTTGTCGCAAATGAGAGAAGTTCTTTCTTTCTGCTGCATAGTATTCTATTGTGTAAAGGTACCACAGTTTTTTAATCCACTCGTCTACAGATGGGCACTTAAGCTGTTTCTGGCACTTACCTATTGTAAACAGTGCTGCTATGAACATAGGAATGCATAAATTCTTTTGAAATAGGGTTCACCTATTGTAAACAGTGCTGCTATGAACATAGGAGTGCATAAGTTCTTTTGAAATAGGGTTTTAGGCTTTTTCAGGTATAATCCTGGCAGTGGAATCACTGGTTCAAAAGGCAGTTCCATTTTTAGTTTTTTGAGGTAATTCCATACTGTTTTCCATAGTGGCTGCATCAGTCGAAATTCCCACCAACAGTGCACTAGGGTTCCCGTAACTCCACATCCTCTCCAGCACTTGTTGTTTGTTGATTTGTTAATGATGGGAATTCTGACAGGGGTAAAGTGGTATCTAATTGTGGTTTTTATTTGCATCTCTCTGATGGCTAGTGATATTGAGAATTCTTTCATGTGTGTATGGACCCTCTGTGTATCCTCCTTGGAGATGTGTTTGTTCAGGTCTTTTCCCTATTTTTCAATTGGGTTGGCTGTCTTCTTGATATTGAGTCATGTAAGCTCTTTATATATTTTGAAGATCACTCCCTTGTCTGAGGTATCATTGGCAAATATGTTTTCCCATATGGTTGGTTTCCTTTTCATCTTGCTGATGTTTTCTTTTGCTGAAGAGAAACTCTTTAGTTTGATGTAGTCCCATTTGTTTATTTTTTCCTTTATTTCTCTTGCCTTAGGAGATGTATCAGTTGGAAATATTGCTACATGGGATATCTGGGATTTTTCTGCCTATGTTTTCCTCTAGGACTTTTATGCTGTCATGGTATACATTTAAGTCTTTGATCCATCTTGAGTTTATTCTGGTGTGTGGTGTATGTTGGTGGTCTAGTTTCATTTTTTTGTATGTCCCTGTCCAGTTCTCTCATCACCATTTGTTGAAGAGGCTCTTCTCACTCTATTTTATGCCCCCTCTCCCTTTGTCAAATATTAGTTGACCATATAGTCCTGGGTTTATTTCTAGACTCCCTATTCTGTTCCACTGATCTATATATCTGTTCCTATGCCAGTAGCAGACTGTTTTGATCACCGTGGCTTTCTAGTATCGCTTGATGTCTGGTATTGTGATTCCTCATGCTGTGTTCTTCTGTCTCAAGTTTGCTTTTGAATTCGGGGTCTTTTTTGGTTCCATATGAATATTTGGAGCATTTGTTCTAGGTCTGTGAAATATGTCATTGGTATTTTAATAGGGATTGCATTGAATCTGTAAATTGCTTTGGGTAGTATGTCCACTTTGATGATGTTGATTCTTCGCATCCAAGAACATGTTATTTGCTTCCATTAATTTGTATCTTCCTTAATTTCTTTCTTCAATGTTATGTAATTTTCAGAGTACAGGTCTTTTATCACTTTGGTTAAGTTTATTCCTAGGTACTTTATTTTTCTTGTTGCTATAGTAAATGGTATTTTCTTTTTTGTCTCTGTCTCTGATATTTTATTGTTGGTGTACAGAAAGGACTTAGATCTCTGTATATTTATTTTGCACCCTGCTATTTTGCCCAATTCACTTATTATATCGAGTAGTTTTTTAGTGGAGTCTATGGGATTTTCTATGAATACTCTCATGTCATCTGGAAATAATGATAGTTTTACTTCCTCTTTCCCTATTTGGATGCCTTTTATTTCTTTTTCTTGTCTGATTGCTGTGGCTAGGACTTCCAACATTATGTTGAATAGGAGTGGAGACAGTGGACATCCTTTTCTTGTTCCTGATTTTAGGGAGAATGCTTTCAATTTTTGTCTATTGAGTATGATATTAGCTTCAGGTTTCTCATATATAGCATTAATTGTGTTAAGGTATGCTCCCTCTATTCCCATTTTGCTGACTGTTTTCATCATAAATGAGTGTTGAATTATATCAAATGCTTTTTCTGCATCTATTGATATAATCATGTTATTTTTGTCTTTCATTTTGTTTAGGTGGTGTATTATACTTATTGATCTGTGAATATTAAACCGTCCTTGCATCCCTGGGATTAATCCTACTTGATCGTGGTGTATGATCTTTTTAATATGTTCCTAGATCCTGTTTGCCAATATTTTGTTGAGGATTTTAGCATCTATGTTTATCAGCAATATTGGCCTGTACTTTTCTATCTTTGTTGTGTCTTGACCTGGTTTTGGAATTAGGGTAATACTGGCTTCATAGAAGGAGTTTGTGATTTATTCCTCTTCTGGATTTTTTGGAATAGTTTGAGAAGTATAGTAGTTAGTTGTTCCCTAAACGTTTTGTAAAATTCGTCCGTGAAGCCATCTGGACAAGGACTTCTGTGTGCCAGGAGATTTTTAATTACTGTTTCAATTTCATTTTTTGTTATTGGTCTATTCAGACTTTCTACTTCTTCACTCAGTTTGGAAGATTATATGTTTATAGATATTTGTCCATTTCATCTAGGTTTTCAAATTCCTTGCCATAGAGGTGTTTGTAGTAATTTCTTACAATCCTTTGTATTTCTGAGATATCAGTCATGATTTCTCCTCTTTCACTTCTGATTTGGTTTATTTGGGTCTCCTCTCTTTTTTTCTTGATGAGCCTGGCTAAAGGCTTGTCTCTTTTGTTTATTTTTTCAAAGAATCAGCTCTTACTTTTGTTGATCTTTTGAATTGCTTGTTTAGTCTCTATGTCATTTAATTCTGCTCTAATCTTGATGATTTCTTTCCTTCTACTTGCCCTAAGCTTTGTTTGTTGTTGTTGTTCTAGTTCTTGTAGATTTAGGGTTAGAATTTTTATTTGAGTTTCTTATATCCTTTTCAGGTATGCCTGTATTGCTATGAACTCCCCTCTCAGGACTGCTTTTGCTGTGTCCCATAGGTTTTAGGCTGCTGTGTGTTCATTATCATTAGTTTCCAAAAGTTTCTTGATTTCTTCCTTGATGTCATTGTTAATCCATTCATTATTTCATTCATGTTATTCATTCTCCATGAGTTTGGATATCTTTGATTTTTTTCTCTGAGGTTGATTTTTAGTTTCAAGGAATTGTGGTCTGAAAAGATGCTTCGTATAATTTCAATGTTCTTGAATTTGTTGAGGCTTGTTTTGTGTCCTATCATGTGGTCTATTTTTGAAAATGTCCCATGTGCCTTTGAAAAAAATGTATATTTTGCTTCTTTGGGGTGAAAAGTTCTATATATATATCAGTTAAGTCCATTTGGTTTAGTGTGTTGTTCAATGTGTCTATATCCTTGGTGTTTCTTTTCTTCGAAGATCTGTCTATTGTTGATAATGGAGTGTTAAAGTCCCCTATGATGAGTGGGTTGCTGTTAATATCGTTCTTGTGGTCTTCCAGTATTTACTTTATATATTTGGGTGCTTCTATGTTGGGTGTATATATGTTTATTAGTGTTATATCTTCTTGATGGATTGTTTCCTTAAGTATTATGAAATGTCCTTCTTTGTCTCTTTTTGTGGCCCGTTTGAAATCTGTTTTGTCTTATAAGAGTATTTATAGCCCTGCTATTTTTTTCATGTACATTTGCTTGGAATACTTTTTTTCATCCCTTCACTTTCAGTCTGTATAAATCTTTGTTTTGAGGCGTGTTTCTTGTAGACAGCAAATATGTGGGTCCTGTTTTCATATCCATTTTGCTGCCTTATGTCTTTTAATTGAAGCATTTAATCCATTTACATTTAAGTTTATTATTGACATGTATTTATTCATTTCCCTTTGTACCTGTGTTCCTCTCCCTCTCTCTCTCTTTTTTTTTTCCTTCATTTTTTTTAAACATCCCTTTTAGCATCTTTTGCAATCCTGGTTTGGTGAAGATGTATTCTTTTCGTCTTCTTTTGTCTGAGAAACTCCTTATATCACCTTCCATTTTGAATGAGAGCCTTGCGGGTAGAGTAGTCTTGGTTGTAGGCCTTTGTTTTTCATTGCTTGAAATATTTTTGACCATTCCCTTATGACTTGTAGTGTTTCTGTTGAGAAATCAGTTGATAGCCTGATCAGAGCTCCCTTGTGTGTTATTTGCTCTTTTTCTCTTGCTGCTTCTAGGATTCTCATTTTGTGTTTGAATGTTGCCATTTTAATTATGATGTGCCTTGGAGTGGGTTTTTTGGGGTTCCTCTTCATTGGAACTCTATGAGCTTCTTGGACTTGCATGACTTTTTTTCTCGTCAGGTTAGGAAAATTTTCAGTCATTACTTTTCCTATCAGCTTTTCTATCTCTTGCTCTTCTTCTCCTTCTTGTATCTCAACGATTAGAATATTGTTTCATCTCATGTTGTCTTGCAATTCTCTTAAACCCTCTTCATACTTTTTCAATCTTTTTTCATTTTGTTGTATTGTCTGGCAATTTTTTTCTACATTGCCCTCTAACTCACTGATCTGATCCTCTGCTTTGTTTAGCTTGCTTTTGATTGATTCTATTGTGTTCTTCAGTTCAGAAATTGTACTCTTCATTTCTTTCTGGTTCTTATTAATAGTTTCTATGTCTTTTTTTATGCTGGTGTGGTTCTCCATAAGTTCCCTGTAGTTTTCTTGGAGCTGTTGGTAATTTCCTTGGAGTTTGTCATAGTTATCTTTAAGGTTGTCAAGTACATTGAGCTTCTTCATCACCATTATTTTGAATTCCATGTCTGATAGTTGGCTTATGTCTAGTCCATCTACCTCTCTTTCTCCGGATTCCTCTTTTCCTTTCATTGGAAGGGTTTTTCTGTCTTCCCATGTTGTATTCTTCTTGTTTGTTTTTGTTTATTAGATTTGTCTGTTTTGATTTCCCGCCTTTGTGGGGGTTTCAATGATGCAGTCTCTTTTTATCTCCTGAACCTGACGCTCTTGGGATACCCTTTATGTCATTTGTTTATGTTTTCTGGTTATATTTCAGTTACTCTTTGGTAGGATCTTCTCTCTGGCTAGTTGATTGAGAGTCACTCTGCCCACCTTGTCATGAGTTCTTTGTGGAGATGCTGTTAAAACATAGACACACAGCCCAGGCAAGAAACCCACACCCTCAAAAATATTCCCCACCCTCTATCCCACTATCATCAGCAAATGAGCCAGTATTAATATAAACGTAGTGATGTAAAGACTATTATACTATAGGATAAATAGGTGACTTGTTTTAAATGAAAAAATATATATAATTTTTGGGGGGTGTGATAGAATAATAATAGGAAGTAGGATCAAGGCTATGCAAGGCAGTGAGTAATATTTACATTGTATGTTGAAAAAGAGAGAGAAAATAATGCAGAATAAATTAGGAAAGTGGAAGTGTATGGTATTAGGTTTATATAGCAGTTATATGCTATATATTTAGTGTGAAAGGGAGGCTAAACCAAATAGACAAACAAAGAAACAAAAATTAAAGAAGATGGATGGGAGGGAGAGAAGGTATGAAACAGATTATTAGAGGTAGTTTTAAAAAATAGAATAAAATAAAAATAAAATAAAATAAAAATAATAATAATTTAATAAAAGTATTTGTAAAATAAAAAATAATAAATAATAAATTTTTACTCAGTTCAGACTTTGTGTGCAGTCTTCTTTTTCTGGATCCACACCTGGTCAAAATTCCATGGGTTTCAAATTTTTTCTGGTTGGCTCGCTGTGAGGAATCTGGCTGGTTTCTGTGGCTGCTTTTCTCTCACTCATAGGCCTGTTGTAACTTTCTGCTGTGAGCCCTGCTGAGTTGGGTCTCTCCCCACTTGTCCTGCAGCACCCTCCAGCAGTGCTCAGGCTTCTCTAGCAATGCTGTTCTGTTGGCATGCCAGTGCGCATGTTCCTAGTCCCCGCCCAGCCTTGGTTCCTGTCTTCTCTCCTCCTCCCAAGAAGTCTCTGTGCTCCAAGCCACAGCACCCTGCTGTGTCTGTCCCTGACTGGCAGCGTCTCACCATTCATCTGTGTGCACTCCCCACCTCCTTGGGGCCCCCACCAAACGCACATTTCTGTCGCAGCTCTCCCAGCCCAGCTTCTTTCCTTTCTGTTCAGTGGTGCTGCAATGCGGGCACCCGGGGCATGGGGCCACCAGCTCAGACCTGCCTGTCCAGGGGTTCCCCACCCAGACTCAGTTTACACAACTTCCCACAGTCTGGGCTACTAGCTGTCCTCCCGTACCTCCAGCTGTTTCAAGGAAGCCTTCCTACTGTCTCCCTCTGGGATTCTGCTGGTCCCAGCGCCTATGGCAAGCAGCAGTTTCCAGGCAGATCCTGGCCAGTGAGTGTGTCTGCAGCTGGCCCTCTGGGGTGCGGTGCAGCAGCAGCGCCAGGCTTGGTGGGCCAAGCCACTGGGCTGGGGGGCCCAGAGACTCCCCTTGAGACCACTAGCGAGCCTTTTGCCCTTTTCCATTCTACTCTCAAATTTCCTTCCCAGCTCACGTTGTGCGAAATTTGTACTCAGTCACTTGTCTCCATGCTTGTACATTAAACCTTTCCAATATAGGAGCAAGCAGACAATACTGCTGCCAGTCTGCAGCTGTCCCTCTGGGGTGCGGTGCAGCAGTGGCACCAGGCTCTGTGGGCCCAGCAACTGGGCTGGGGGGGCATCAACTTCCCTTGAGAGCATGGGTGAGCCTTTTGCCCTTTTCCAAACTCTGCTCTCTCACTCCCCTGCTTGCGTTGTCCGAAATTCACACTCACTCACTGGTCTCCGTGTTAGTACTTTAAGCCTTTCCACAATAGGAGCAAGCAGATAACACTGTTACCTACTCTGCCGCCATCTTCTCCTACCTCTTCCTCCTACTATGCTTCTTAATTCCTGTGTCATCTCCTTCCTTTTCCCTCCTTTCCCCTCCCCCCTGACCTCCCCCCAAAATGTTCCCCATACCTATAATTCTTTTCCCACTCTCGTTGCCTACTTAGTCTGCTTTTGTTTCAATTCCCTAGCTTCTGTTATTGGTTGCTGTGATGCAGTTTTCATTTTAATGTTCATAGTTTTGATCCTCCTTCTCCTAAACAAGTCCCTTTAACATTTCATATAATAGTGGTTTGGATCCGATGAACTCCTTCAGTTTTACTTTGTCCTGGAAGCACTTTCTCTGTCCTTCTATTCTGAATGACAGCTTCACTGGACAGAGTAATTGTGGTTGTAGGTTTTTGCTTTTCATGACTTTGAATATTTCTTGCTAGTCCCTTCTTGCCTGCAGTTTCTTTTGAGAAATCAGCTGATAGTCTTATTGGGACCCCTTTGTACATAATTCTCTTCTCCCTTGCTGCTTTTAAGATTCTCTCTTTATCCTTAATTTTTGACATTTTGATTATAATGTGTCTTGGTGTTGTTCTCCCTGGGTCCAGTTTGTTTGGAACTCTCTGTGCTTCCTGGAGCTGTAATTCTATTTCCTTCCCGAAGTTAGGGAATTTCTGCTTTATTATTTTTTCACACAGTTTTTTGATTTCTAGTTCTTCTTCTTCACCTTCTGGCAGCCCTATGATTCGGATGTAGGCCTGCTTATAGCTGTCCGATAAGTTTCTGAGCCTCTCCTCATTTTCCTCACTTCTCATTTTCTCTTTCTGTACTTGTTGACTGTTTGTTCCTTCCCCATGTTCCGATTTGTTGATTTGATCCCTAGTCTTCTTGCCCTCACCACTAGTTTCATATGTGTTTTTGTTCATTTCAGCAGGACTAGCCTTCATTCCTTCCATGTCTTGTTTAAGATCTGCTATTAGGTCTGTAAGCATTTTTATATTCAAAGCTCTGAACTGAGCCTCAGAAAGATTTCCTATCTGCTGCTTCGTTATATTAGATATTTGCTGTTTGGTCAGCTGCATCACTGGGATCTCTATCATGATCTGTGCCATCCTGACTGTTCTTTGTTTACCTTTGTTTCGTTGGCAGGGCTGTCACACCTCCTACACTATAGGAGGTGGAGCCCCATGCACTCATCACAACCGGGCTTCCTGTATCACCATGCTGTGGCATTTTCTGAAGGGGTGGGGGTCCAAGATGGATTCCTGCTGGTCACTCTTCGCTGAGAGACCAGGAGCCTCCTCCTCTGTCCCCACACTTCCGGGCATCACAGTCCAAGGCAATGGAGGTCTGCCTTCTCCGGCTTTGGAATCGCAAGCAGATGGGTCTGGTCTGCAGCTGGGGGTGCTCTGCAGGTGCTTCTTGCCTCCCCCTAAATACTGGTGTCTGTGCTTACTGCTGTCCCACCTTTGTCGCTGCTGCTGCCACGGGCAGCACAGCTTGAACTTTCCTCCCCAGCTTCACCCCTCCTACCTGTCCAGATGAGAACCACTTTTTTATAACTTCATATGTTGGACTTCCATTTATTTTCTGGAACTTCTGGTTATTTCTTGTTTTTCCAGTAGTTGTAGTCCTTCTTAGTTGTGGAGGGAGATGGAGCGTGTCAGTCTAGGCCTCCATCTTGGCCTGAAGTCTCCTGTGTTTGTTTTCTTCGGTGTCCTAGGGAGATCTGTCACTCCTACTATGTAGTAAGGGGTGGAGCCTTAGGTATTTGTCAGTAATGGGCAACCTGTTTCACCACGTTTTGGTGTTAATGTGGGGGAAAGGTCTGAGAAGGAACAATGCTGCTTGCCCAGCACTCGCCCCTTTTCCAGGCACCTCTCCCACTTCCACACCTGACCAGCGCCCCTCTAGTTGCTGCCCTGTCTGTTGTTCCTAGAGTCGGTGGGTCTGTGGATGTTCTAGGTCCATGGGGGCCCTTAAACAAGCTGACTCTGCTTAGAGACTGGCAGTTTCCCCCTCTGTCCCAACCCCCACTGGTTTACACAGTCAGAAGCAATGAGGCTTGATTTTCCCCAGTGCTGGGACACTGAGCTGCACGGTCCGGTCAAGAGCTGGGAACACTCCCCAGGTGTCCCTCTTGACTTTCCAAAACGTGTAACTGTGTCTTCAGCATGCCCGCCACTATCGCCGCCACTGCCACCACCACACCGTGTCCTCTCCGACCTGGCTCCATCCCTCCCACCTGTCTGGATGAGTATTTCTTCTTTATATCTTTGTTTGCTTGACTTCCATGCCACTTGATTTTCTGGAACTTCTGGTTGTTTGCAGTTTTGAGGTAGTTGTATTTCTTCTTAGTTGTGGAGGGAGATGCAGCATGTCTGTCTATGCCTCCATCTTGTCCAGAAGTCCCATATATGACTTTTGACTCCGCAAAAACTTAACTAATACCCTTACTGATAATGTAAACAGTCAATTTACATATATTTCATATGTTTTTATATTTTGTATTGTATTCTTACACTAAATTAAGCTAGAGAGAAGAAAATGTTGTTAAGAAAATCATAAGAAAGGAAACTACATATATAGTATTTGTTGAAAAAAATCTGCAGGGTTCCAATATAGTAAAGAAGTACGTGAAAACTACACAAACTTTCTCCCAGGACCAATCTGAATTACAACTAAATTTTAGAGAAATCATCCTGCATAAACAACTGAACAATAGCTGGAGAGTAGAAGCCTTATAACCAAGGACAGACAGAAGAAACCACTTCACCACAATGAGACTGGTAGGGAGTGCAGAGGAGGTGTGAGAGGGCTGACTGGACTTCAGTGGTGGCAACTGAAGTTCTGTAGAGATATTTTAGTGACCAGGGGGACACCACTGAGAAGTGTGGGGTTTAAACCGCAGGCGTATCTCCCCAGCTTACAGCATGACAGCTGGAAAGGAACCAAGTAACATTCAGCTGTGTAAAGCAGCAGGGTTTCTATCTGCCAGGGGGATAGAGCTGGAGATGCAGCAAGCCTCTTAAAGAGCCAATGCACAAAACTTTATTTGCAGCCACTTACCCTGGGCTTTGGCAGACAGAGGGCAGAGAGGACTAGAGACACTGAGAAGAGTTTGGGGTTGGTGGCTCTGGGGAGAGAACTGAAGGAATAGCCTCCAGGATCCCAGTGCCTAAGTCATTCCCCATACTGCAGAAGTCATCTTTCTCAGGCAGAGCACTGTTCTCCATGTGGCATCAGCTTGAGGGAAAGCAAAGCCCCACCCACAGAAATTACTCTGTTTCACCCTGTGATTCTTAAGCTTGACTGCTGATTACAACTTAAGGCAATATCACTGATTAGTTTAACAACTAACGCAAAAAAAATATACAAAGAAGCAGCCAAAATGGGAAGACAAAGAAACAGACCCCAAGTGAAAGAACAAGAGAATTCTCCAGAAGAAGAAGTAGATTAAATGAAGACAATCAATTTATTAAATAGAGAGTTAAGAGTAATAATTATAAGGATATCAACAGCATGAAAAAAGACACAGAACCATAAAAAAAACCAGTCAGAAATAAAGAATTCAATATCTGAAATATACAATACACCAGAAAAAATAAACAGTAGGTTAGATAAAACAGAGGATCAAATAAGTGTTTTTGGAAGACAAGGTAGAAAAAAACACCCTGGCAGGGCAGCAAAAGGAAAAAAATAATTTAAAAAAAATAATGAGATCTTTTTTTTTTTTTAAGTATATTTTATTGATTATATTGTTACAGTAATTCCAATTTTTTTTCACCTTTGTTCCCCTCCACCCAATACCCCTTTTCCCTCCAGCAATCCCATCCCTCTTAGTTCATGTCTATGGGTCATGCATATAAGTTCTTTGGCTTCACCCTTTCCTATATTATTCTTAACTTCCCCCTGTCTATTTTGTACCAACCAATTATGCTTCTTTTTTTTTTTTAAGTATATTTTATTGATTATATTGTTACAATAGTTCCAATTTTTTTTCCCCTTTGCTCCCCTCCGCCCAGCACCCCCCTTCCCCAACAATCCACTCTCCAAGTCCATGCCCATGGGTCGTACATACAAGCTCTCCTGCCTCACCCTTTCATATATTCTTCTTCTTCTTTTTTTAAAATTAATTAATTAATTAGTTAAATATTTTAACAATAAAAAATAACAATTCCTCCCTCTCAGACTTAAGACCCTTTACAATCTTATAAAGGACAATGGATGAAGGTCTCGAGCTCCTCTAGCTGCTTCAAGCTGGACATGGTCGTCGTCCTACCTACCCGTGGGTCAAGAAATCCCTAATAAGAGTGGGGATGTGGAGGGGAGGGTGGCCTTCCCACAAGGGGAAGGATCGTGCAGACTCCAGGTTGGTTGGCTGTCTCTGGACAACGGCATGCTTGGTTTGACAGGCTGGCATCCTTGTTGTATTCTGGGTGCAACAGGGTTAAAGGACATCATTTAATCCGTAACCACTAGATGACAAAAGACAGGTATTAATTTTTCAATGTCCCACATTAGGGAAAAGAAGGGCTTCTTTGGAGGAAGGTGTGCCAGGTACATCTCACCTGTCCAAAACCCTTTTGCCCATTATACTTATTTTGGACTGAGGGAAATATTTTAGGTTTCCCCCATCTCAGGCCTCTGGGCTTTTTCTGTCCAAGCCATTAGGATAGAAAAGAGAAACCAGTTTTAAAGTGAAGCCCACAGACCACCCCGTTCTTCACCAACCCAGCCACTTAGTTCAGCCAAACCATTGAGTCTCAGGAGGCAGCAATGCAGACAGGATTAAGTGAGGCCTATGCATACAGATAACCACTCAGGTAATGAGATTGTAGGCTTATGCCCTTTGAAAACAGAAAACACATGTTAATTTATGTAACATAACCCACATACAAGTCTCTAAATCTGTAGGACTGTCTTATCGGAAGGAAAATCCTTGTCCTTCTAATATTCACTGAACTTGCATTTCTATTCTTTATATTTTTATTCCCCCCCCACTAAAAAATTTTCTGTTTGTTTGTTTTTCCACTACAGTTGTCTCACTTTTTTTCCCCCTCTTGCTTCCCTGCACCCTGCCCCCCCCACAGTCAGTCCCCACCCAGTTGTCCATGTCCATGGGTCATTCATACATGTTCTTTGACTAGACCCTTCCCCTTCTTACCCCTTCTCTCCCTCCCATCTCCCCCTTTGTTACTGTTAGTTTATTCCTTGTTTACATACCTCTGGTTCAATTTTGCTCATTTGTTTGTGTTGTTCATTAGTTTCCTGTAACAGGTGACAGCATAAGGTAATTTTCTTTTGTTGCCTGGCTTATTTTGCTAAGCATAATTCTCTCTAGTTCCAATCATGTTGTTGCAAATGGTAGAAGTTCCTTCTTTCTTTCAGTACTTATTCATTGTCATTTTCCCCCTTTGTACTCGTGTTCCTCTCTGTCTCTCTGTTTCTTCATCTTCTTAAAGCAGACCCTTTAGCATCTCTTGCAATGCTGGTTTGGTGGAGATGTATTCTTTTAGCCTTCTTTTGTCTTGGAAACTCCTTATTTCACCTTCCATTTTGAATGAAAGCCTTGCTGGGTAGAGTATTCTTGGTTGTAGGCCTTTGTTTTTCATTGCTTGGAATATTTTTTGCCATTCCCTTCTGGCTTGTAGTGTTTCTGCTGAGAAATGTGATGATAGCCTTATTGGAGCTCCCTTGTATGTTATTAGTTGTTTCTCTCTTGCTGCTTTTAGGATTCTCTCTTTGTCTTTGAATGTTGGCATTTTAATTATGATGTGTCTTGAAGTGGGCCTGTTGGGGTTCATCTTCATTGGGACCCTCTGTGCTTCCTGGACTTGCGTGACTCTTTCTCTCGTCATGTTAGGAAAGTTTTCTGTCATTAGTTTTTCAAAGAGGTTTTCTATCCCTTGCTCTTCTTCTTCTCCTTCTGGAATTCCTATGATACGGATATTATTACGTTTCATGTTGTCCTGCAGCTGTCTTAGAACCTCTTCAGTCTTGTTCAGTCTTTTTTCATTTTGTTGCATTGTCTGGGAGTTTTTGTGTAGGTTGTCCTCCAGCTCGCTGATCCGATCTTCTGCTTCCTCTAGCCTGCTTTTAATTCCTTCTACTGTGTTCTTCAATTCAGAGATCGTATTTTTCATTTCCTCCTGGCTCTTATTGATAGCTTCTATGTCCTTTTTCATGCTCACGTAATTTTCTGTGAGTTCCTTGTAGTTTTTCTGGAGTTCTTTGAAGTTTCCGCTGAGCTCATTCAGCTTCTCCATAATCCATGTTTTGAATTCCATATCTGATAGTTCGCTCCCCTCTATTTCATTTAGCACTCTTTCTGGGGATTCTACCTTTCCTTTTGATGGGAGGTTGTTTCTCTGTCTCCCCATTTTTTTGACTCCTATTGTTTGTTGGTGCTTCTTGGAATGATCTGCACTTCCTGGATCTGCCTCTGGTGGCGTCAGATCATGTACCAGTCTGGCCCTAGGCAGCCTGTTGGAGACTTCCAGGGATCTACTGCTGTTGTCTGTCTTCTTTGATTGTTAATCTATTCAATCTGTGATTAGCTGTCAGGCTTAAGGACTGTGGGTGTGGCAGCTTAATTCCTGTAGGCAGGGCTTTTGCTTCCCCTCAGGCTGACGCCACTTGGAGGGGAATGGTCTACCCGCAGTACTGGGGATGAGTCAGCACTGGGACCCAGTCGGCTGCTCCTCCAGTTCTCCCCTCAAAGCCACCGTGCCAAATTCTCCCCAAGTGTCTCCAGTCCTCTCTGCCTTCCCTCTGCTTGAGCCCAGGGTAAGTGGTGGCCAAAATATTTTCGTATGTGATCCACTTAAGAGCTCTTTTTCTCCTGCTGTTTCTCTCCGGCTAGCAAGAAAGCCTGTGGCTTTTCGCTTTTCACAGCTGATACTATTTTACTTTCCACTCTGTCGCTGTAGGCTGGGAAGCCCAGCTGGGGGTTTAGACCCTGCCCTTCTCAGGGGGAATCCCCGGCTGCTGAGCTGTTTCTCAGCCCCTTCAGCTGCCACCCGTGGGAGCCCAGCCAGCCCTTCCACGTCTCCGCACTCCCTACCGGTCACGTTGTGATGTAGCGGCCTTTTCTGTCTCTCCGTGGTTATAAGACTTCTCTCCAGCTGGTGTTCGGTTCGTTATTCCAGATGATTTCTCCAAAATTACATTGTAAATCCAGACTAGTTCTAGGAGGAAGTTAGTGTAGCTTCCACTTCCTCCTCCGCCATCTTGTTTCTCCCATAATGAGATCTTAAGAAACATTTTGGACAACATGAAGCATAACAACATGTGCATCATGGAATGCCAGGAGAAGAGATCAAGTAAGGGATCAAGAACCTATTTGAAGAAATAATTACTGCAAACTTCTCTAACATCGTGAAGAAAAAAAAACACACAAGTCAAGAAGGTAAGTGAATCACAAATGTGACTCAAAAAGACCTACACTGAGACACATCATAATTAAAATGACAAGGTTTAAAAACAAGGAGAGAATTCTGAAAGCCACAAGAGAAAAGCAGGTAGTTACATACAAGTGTGCACTTATTAGACTGTCATCTGATTTCTTAACAGAAACGTTTCAGGGAAAAAGGGAAAGGTGTGAGATATTCAAGGTGATTAAAAACAAGGGCCTACAACCGAGGCTACTTAAAGCAGCAAGTCTATCATTTAAAATAGAAGGAGAAATAAGGAGCTTCCCAGACAAGAAAAAGCTAAAAAGGTTTGCTAACACCAAACCAGTACTGCAACACATGTTAAAGGGCTTGCTTTAAAAAGAAGAAAAGAGAAAGAAAAAAACAAAGTATTCTAACAATAAAATGGCACTACATATGAATCTATCAAGAATCACCTTAGAGCAGTGTGAAGAGGAAGCGAGAACGACCCCTGGATCGGCCAAAGCCTACGTGCTGCTGCATCCCTGCGTCCAGCCCAAACGTCCCGCCACCGTCGCCATCATGCCCAAGAGAAAGGCTGAAGGGGATGCTAAAGGAGATAAAGCCAAAGTGAAGGACGAACCACAGAGAAGATCCGCCAGGTTATCGGCTAAACCTGCTCTCCAAAGCCAGAGCCCAAGCCTAAAAAGGCCCCTGCAAAGAAGGGAGAGAAGGTACCCAAAGGGAAAAAGGGGAAAGTTGATGTTGGCAAGGATGGGAATAACCCTGCAGAAAATGGAGATGCCAAAACAGACCAGGCACAGAAAGCTGAAGGTGCTGGAGATGCCAAGTGAAGCAAGTGCATTTTTGATAACTGTGTATTTCTGGTGACTGTACAGTTTGAAATACTATTTTTTATCAAGTTTTATAAAAATGCAGAATTTTGTTTTACTTTTTTTTTTAAGCTATGTTGTTAGCACACAGAACACTTCATTGTTGTTTGGGGGGGGGACATATAGTACTAATAGAATGTCTCCAAAGCTGGACTGACATGGGGGAAAAAACACCTTTCCCTTCTAGTTTTGAGAGAATTCCTCTTGGTTCCTAGGAGGAGGAATCATTTGGATGTTGACACACATAAGCCACCTTGGCACAAACACCTTGTGGTGTTGAAAAACTAAATTTCATTTTTATGTCCTTTTCTCCCTCTCCACTTTAAGCACAGACTTGACTCCCTTAAGCCCAGAGACCTGTTGGGATCTGGACACCCTTCCCCCCAACCCCCCAAAATTGGTTACCAGTATGTTGGGCAATCTGGACTTTTCAGTGTCACCATTGAGATTGCATCCCTCAAAAGAGTGGCAGTTCCTTTTTTAGATTGTGGATCTACGGATTGATGATTCTGCCATTTTCATTTCATTTCCTGAAAGTCAGGATCGGCTTGTGAAAAGTTGTTAAACAACATGCCTAATGTGAAATGTAAACCCTCACTCTAAACTTTCCCTGTTCAGAGCATCAAATGAAGACTTCATTGGGTTTTATAGTGGCTTTCTGATTTTGGTAGTCCATTGAAGAAGGGAGTTTGGAAGTTGTTGTATACTGTTAATGATTGTCTGCCCATGTCCTGCCTGAAATACCATGATTGTTTATGAAAAGTATCTTTAATAAAGCTGGATACAGTTTGTCTTGGAAAAAAAATAATCACCTTAAATGTAAAAGGCTTAAATGCTCCAATCAAAAAACATAGGGTAGCCGAATGGATAAGAAAACAAGACCCTTAAATATGCTGCCTCCAAGAGACCCATCTAAGATCAAAGATGCACACAGATTACTAGTAAAAGAATGGAAAAAGATATTTCATGTGAATGGAAAGAGAAAAGAAGTTAGGGTAGCAGTACTTATATCTGACAAAATAGACTTTAGTACAAAGGCTTTAGTAAGAGACAAAGGACACTACCTATGATAAAGGGAAGAATCCAACAAAAGTATATAACCCAAGACAGACAGGCTGTGTCTCTCTCCACAAATAAGAAGGAATACAACTATCTCAAAGCTAGAACTGACCAGAAGTTTCAGAAAATCAAACTGCATGGAAGTCCAGCAAACAAAGATATAAAGAAGAAAAACTCATCCAGACAGGTAGGAGGGGAGGAGCTGGGGTGGAGAGGATGCAGTGTGGTGGCCGCAGCAGCGGTAGCGGCAGCGGCAGCAGTGGCAGGCCGGCATAAAGCACAATCACATGTTTTAAAAAGTCAAGAGGGACACCTGGGGAGTGTTTCCAGCTCCTCACCGGACCTCACAGCTCATGGTCCCAGAATGAGGGAAAATCAAGCCTCATTGCTTCTTACTGCGCAGACCAGTGGGAGCTGGGATGGAGGCAGAAACTGCCGGTCTCAGCGGAGGCCACTTGTATAAAGGGAACATATGGTCCTAGAACATCCACAGACTGACCCACTCTGGGGACAACAGCCAGGGCAGCAGCTACAGGGCACCAGTCCCATACAGAAGTGGGGGAGGTGCCTGGAAGAGGGGAAAGTGCTGGGAAGGCGGCATTGTTCCCTCTTGAATCCCCCCCCATACAGCACCACAATGTGGTGAAACAGGTCGCTCTATACTGATGAATCCCTAAGGCTCAGCCCCTTACAATGTAATAGGAGCGACAGCTCTACCTGGGATGCGGAGGCAAACAAACACAGGAGCCTGTCAGAATGAGGAGACAGAGAATTATGACCTAAAAGAGTAAAAGGATCAAGGTTCCAGTGGGAGAACTAAGCGACAAGGAGATAGCCAACCTCACAGATGAAGAGATAGACAACGTAACAGACACAGAATTCAAAATACTGGTGATAAAGATTCTCACAGGATTGACAGATATGCTTGAGTATGGCAAACGCATAAGAGAAGAAGTGAAGGCTATGCTAAGTGAAACAAAGGAAAATCCACACAAAATCAATGTTGAAGGGAAGAAAACTGGGGCTCTAATCAATGATTTGGAACATAAGGAAGAAAAATAGTCAACCAGTGCAGAATGAGGAAGCAAGAATTGAAAAAAATGAGGAAAACTTCCTAAATTTTGCCAAGGAGATGGACATGCAGGTCCAGGAAGGACGGAGGGTCCCGGCCAAGCTGGACTGAGAGGGGACCACATCAGCATGCATCATGATTGAGATGCCACAGGTGAAAGATAAAGACAGAGTCCTGGGAGCAGCAAGAGAGAGGCAGAGTGTTGCCTACAAGGGGGTGCCTACAGGACTATCAGCTGATTTCTCAGAGGACACTTTGCAGGCAGGAAGGGACTGGCAAGCAGTATTCAACATGATGAAAAGCAACCTGCAACCAGGACTACTCTATCCAGCAAAGCTATCATTTGGAATGGAAGGGCAGATGAAGTGCTTCCCAGACAAGGTTAAGCTAAAAGAGTTCATCATCACCAAGCCATTATTATATGAATTGTCAAAGGGACTTACTTAAGAAAAAGATGATCAAATCTATTAACACTAAAATGACAACAAACACATCAACAACTGAATCTAAAAAATAAAAACAAAATCCAACTAAGCAAACCAAAATAGAAACAGAATTATAGGTATGGGGATCATTTGGAGGGTTATCAGCTGGGAGAGGGTAGGGGGATAAATGGGGTAGTGGTGCAGGGACTAAGAAGCATAATCAGTTGGTACAAAATAGACAGAGTGATGTTAAGAATAATATAGGAAAGGGTGAAGCCAAAGAACTTATATGCAGGACCCATTGACTTGAACTAAGGGGTCGGGTGTGACTGCTGGAGGGCAGGGGGATACTGGGCAGAGGGGTGCGAAGGGGAAAAGATTGAAACTATTGTAACAACATAATGAATTAAATATACTTAAAAAATAAAAAAATAAAAATAAAAAAGATATAACCTAGTAAACATTTATGCACCCAACATAGGAGCACCTAAATATGTGAAGCAAATCTTGATGGCTCTAAAGAGAGAGATGGACAGAAATACAGTCATAGTCAGGAGTTTAAATACCCCATTGAGTTCAATGGATAGATCTTCCAAATAAATAATTAACAAGACAGCAGGCTTAAATGACAAACTACACCAAATGGATTTAATTTTCCACCTGAGCATTTTACCCAAAGCAGCAGAATATACATACTTTTCATGTACACATGGAACATCTTCTAGGATAGACTACATGTTAGGACACAAAACAAGTCTAAATAAATTCAAGAACACTGAAATCATATCAAATATCTTCTCGAACCAAAATGCTATGAAACTAAAAATCAATCACAGGAACACTTTAAAACACGCAAAGACATGGAAGCTAAAAAACACGTTATTAAACAATGAATGGGTAGACAAAAAAAACAAGTAAGAAATCAACAGATAACCTGAAACAAATGAGGATGAGGACAAAACAATCCAATATCTGTGGAACAATGTGAAAGCAATCCTAAGAGGCAAGTTCATTGCATTATATGCCTATATATAAAGAAATAATCCCACCTGAAATAAAACAATCTAATTTTACACTTAATGGAACTTGAAAAAGAAAACAAAGAAAGCCCAAAGTGAATAGAAGGAAGGAAAGAATAAAGATCAGAACAGAAATAAAAGAAATAGAGTCTTAAAAATCATACTAAAGATCAGTGAATCCAAGAGTTGATTCTTTGAAGAGATAGACAAGATTGACAAACCTTTGACTAGACTCCTCAGGAAAAAAAGAGAGAGGAAATAAAATCAGAAGTGAAAGAAGATAAATGGCAACTGACACCAAAGAAATACAAAGAACTGTAAGAAAGTGTTATGACAAACTATATGCCAAAAAACTGGACAGTCTGAATGAAATGGATAAATTCCTAGGAACATTCAATGTTCCAAAACTAAAAAGGGAAGAATTAGAGAATCTGAATAGACAGATTACACCTAGTGAAATTGAAGCAGTTATCAAAAAAATAAAAATTAACATTAAAAAAAGCCCTGACTGATGGCTTCACAAGTGAATTTTACCAAACATTTCAAGAACTAGCACCTTTCTTACTCAAAAGTTTTGAAAAAATTTAAGAGGAAGGAAGCCTCTTAAACTCATTTTATGAGGCCAATATTATTCTAATTTCAAAACCAGATAGAGACACTACAAAAACAGAAAATTATAGGCCAATATCTCTGGTGAACACACACAATAAAGTCCTCAACAAAATATTAGCAAACCAATACAGCAATGCATCAAAAAGATCCTACACCATGATCAAGTGGGATTTATTCCAGGAATTAAGGTTGATACGCCATTCACAAATCAGTAAATGTAATTCACCACATAAACAAAATGAAGGATAAAAATCACATAATCATATCAATAGATGCAGAAAAAACATTTGGTAAAATCCAGCACTGATTGATGATAAAATGGGATTAGAGGAAACATACCTAAAGATAATAAAGGCCATATATGACAAACCCACTCCAAGCATCATACTAAACTGGCAAAAACCAGAAGTATTCCCCTTAAGACCAGGAACAAAACAGGGATGTCCACTTTTACCTCTTATTCAACATAGTACTGGTAGTTCTAGCCATAGCAATTAGACAAGAAGAAGAAATAAAAGGCATCTAAATTGGAAAGAAAGAAGTAAAACTGTCATTATTTGCAGATGGCGTGATACTGTACATAGAGAACCCCAAAGGTTCCACACAAAAAACTACTAGAACTAATAAATTCAGAAAAGTAGTAGGATACAAAATTAATATCCAGAAATCAGTTGTGTTTTTATATGCCAATAACAAACTAATGGAAAGGGAAATTAAGAAAATCCCATTCAAGAAGATGGCGGAGGAGTGAGGAGAGGCTGCGGTTTCAGGCTCCCGAGACCCGTCTGCAGTTTGGGCTAATTGCAGACAGAACATCTCAGTGAGCAGCTGGACACTGGCAGGAGTCAAGCCATGGCACTGCTGGATTAGAGAAAATCCATCTGGGAACAACCTGTTTAGTGACGATAGCAGAGGAAAAGGGGACGAAACAGGACTCCTGACTGGGGCGGCTGCATAAGCTGCAGCTGGAAGTACACAAAGGTTTTTTGGCGACCACAGGCTACCCCAGAGAGGAGTCGGGAGGAGAGCGGATCTCTGCTCACTGGCAGAGATGGGACTCGACCAAGTGGCATTGGCGCTGAAGGACAGGAGACAGCATGCTGCCGGGCAAGTGAGAGCATAATTCTCCTTTATATTTTTCTCTAGTGGACGGTGGAGAGGGGAGGAAAGTTTGGGGGTGGTAGGCCATTCTTGAGGAGCGCAGGCGCAGAGGCACACTCATCCACTCCCCAGCCCTACCCTTGGGTCAAGGGGGCGTGCATAGGGAAGTGCTCTCATTCACTGGCCCAGGTGTGCGGGGCCGTGAGTCCAGGTGTTCCTCGGACACTCCCCAACGGACATAAGATCAGTGCCCCAACGGGCACAAGGAGGGCCCACTGAACACGCAGAGGACTGTGCGCAGATACCCCTAGGCAGCTCCCGTGGGCGCCAGGCCCCAGGCCGGAAAGCAGACCACTAGCGCAGGCTCTGTTCGTGCCCGCCCAGATGGGTGAGGGAAGGCAGTCGGCTGAGACGCCCAAACAGCGGGAGGCAGCGACTGACAGAGGCTCACTTCCACTGTGCACAAGTGTCCTCGGCCCTGCCCTAAGAGGTGAGAGACCAACTCCCGGAGCTCGGCTCAGCGGGACTAAGGGCACCTGCAGCGTGCGAGCGCGAAAACACCTCAGCCAGGGGACAATAGGCGCCAATCACGGGGCAAGCTCTCAGCCGCCCCACCCGTGCAGGGACGTGTGAGGGGACACCTTAGCGCGAACACAGAAACACCTCTGCCCGGCAACAATAGGCGCCAACCGCAGGGCAAGCTCTTGGGCCGCTCACGCGTGCAGGGACGCGCACAGGGACACCTCGGCGCGAACACAGAAACACCTCAGCCCCGGCAACAATAGGCGCCACCTGCGGGGCAAACTCTCGGGCCGCCCCGCCTGTGCAGGGGCTCACGAGCAAGGACACCTCAACTGGCTCCAGCGGGCAGCAAGGGAGCGCGCTGTGCCGGCAACGGCGGGCGCGCACCATTGCGGCAACCGCGGGCGCACACCAGTGCTGCAAGAAACAAGAACCTCTGAACCGCCACACTAGGCCAGCTGTGGACGCAGAAAAAGAAGGCAACACACCAAGGCTAAAACGGAGTAAAAACATCGCTTTTTTTTTTCAATTTTTTTTCTATCTTTCTTCTTTCTTTCTTTCTTCTTTATTATTTCTATTCCTTCTTTATTCTTTTCTTTCTTCTCTTTTCTTGGGTTTATTTGGGAGTTTTTTGTGGGTTTTTTTTTTTCAATTTTTTCTCTCTCTTCTTTCTTTCTTCTATATTATTTCTTTTCTTTCATTCTTTCTTCTCTTTTCTTGGGTATTTTTGGGGAGGGTGTTTTTTTTTTCTCCCCTTCCAAAACGAATAAAAAACTTTATCTCTAACGTGTTGCATATAACCTCTCCTTCTCATCCTTTCTATTTAATCATTGTTTATTTGTTTGTGTGTCTAGTTTAGCCCCCGATCACTCTAAATAATAGAATATAATTACTATATAAACCCAATACAATCCCACTTTCTTACTATATTATGCATTTTTCCATCCTTTTCTTCTATTTTTATTAACATACAATGTAAATATTACCTACTGGCTTGCACAGTCTCAACTATTATTAATCTATTACCCCCTCTATCAAAAATTATATTTTCCCTCCCTAAAAACAACTCATCTATTCTTCTTATAGTATAAAAGCTCTAATCTCTTTACATTTATATTAATATGGGCTCGTTGGCTGACGATAATGGGATAGAGAGTGGGGGATATTTTTGAGGGTGTGGGTCTCCTGCCTGGGCTGTGTGTTTATGTTTTTAACAGCATCTCCACAAAAGAACTCAAGACAAAGCGGATAGAGTGACTCTCAACAAACTAGCCAGAAGGAAGATCCTACCAAAGAATATCTGAACTATAACCAAACAGCATAAACAAACGACATAAAGGGTAACTCAAGAACATCAGGCTCAGGATATCAAAGAGACTGCACCACTGAAACCCCCAGATCTCCTATAAAAAATCTTACACCACAAAAGAGGGAAGTCAAAGCAGACTACCCCACAAAAAAAAACAAATAAATAAATAAATAAAAACAAACAAAAAGTATCCAACATGGTAAGACGCAAAAATAACCCCTCAATGAAGAGAAAAGAGGAATCCTCAGAAAGAGAGATAGATGAAATAGACATAGCCCAAGTGTCAGACATGGAATTCAAAACAATGGTGGTAAAGAAGCTCAATATACTCAACATCATTAAAATCAACTATGACAACCTCCAAGGAAGTTACCAGCAGCTCCAAGGAAATTACAGGGAACTTGCAGAGAACTACACCAGCATAAAAAAAAGACATAGAAACTGTTAACAAGAACCAGGAAGAACTTAAGAATGCAATCTCTGAACTGAAAAACACAGTAGAATCAGTCAAAAGCAGACTAAATGAAGCAGAGGATCAGATTAGTGAGTTAGAAGATAATGTAGAGAAAACTCCCAGACAATACAGTAAAATGAAAAAAGATTGAAAAAATATGAATAAGATGTAAGGGAATTACAGGATATCATGAGAAAAATAATATCAGGATTATAGGAATTAGAGAGGGAGAAGAAAAGAAGCATGGAATTGAAAAACTGATAGGAGAAACAGTGACAGAAAATTTTTCGAATCTGATGAGAGAAAAAGTTATATAAGTTCAGGAAGCACAGAGAGTTCCAATGAAGAGGAACCCCCAAAAACCCACTCCAAGGCACATCATAATTAAAATGGCAACATTCCAAGACAAAGAGAGAATCCTAAAAGCAGCAAGAGAAAAACAGCAAATAACTTCAAAGGGAGCTCCGATAAGGCTATCGACCGATTTCTCAACAGAAACATTACAAGCAAGAAGGGAATGGTCAAAAATATTTCAAGCAATGAAAAACAAAGGCCTACAACCAAGAATACTCTACCCAGCAAGGCTCTAATTCAAAATAGAAGGTGAAATAAGGAATTTCTCAGACAAAGGAAGACTGAAAGAATACATCTCCAGCAAACCAGCATTGCAAGAGATGCTAAAGGGTGTGTTCTAAGAAAAAAGAAGAAAAGAACAAGAGAGGAGAGGAACAGGGGTACAAAGGGCAATGAATAAATACATGTCAATAATAACCTTAAATGTAAATGGATTAAATGCTCCAATTAGAAGACATAGGGTAGCAGAATGGATAAGAAAACAGGACCCATATATTTGCTGTGTACAAGAAACACACCTGAAAACAAAAGATTTACACAGACTGAAAGTAAAGGGATATAAAAAAATATTCCAAGCAAACGGACCGGAAAAAAAAGCCGGGATAGCAGTCCTCATATCAGACAAAATGGATTTCAAAGCAAGGGCAATAAAAAGAGACAAAGAAGGACATTTCATAATACTTAAAGGAACAATCCATCAAGAAGATATGACTTTGATAAACATATATGCACCCAACACAGGAGCACCAAATACATAAGGCAAATACTAGAAGACCACAAAAAGGATATCAACAACAACACACTCATAGTAGGGGACTTCAACACTCCATTATCAACAATAGACAGATCATCCAAGCAAAGAAACACCAAGGATATACAGGCATTGAACAACACACTAAACCACATGGATCTAACTGATATATATAGAACTTTTCACAACAAAGAAGCAAAATATACATTCTTTTCAAGTGCACATGGGACATTTTCAAAGATAGACCACATGATAGGTCACAAAACAAGCCTCAACAAATTCAAGAAAATTGAAATCATATCAAGCATCTTTTCAGATCACAATGCCTTGAAACTAGAAATCAACCTCAGAGAAAAAAATCAAAGACACCCAAACTCATGGAGACTGAATAACACGCTATTAAATAATGAATGGGTTAACAATGACATCAAAGAAGAAATCAAGAAATTTCTAGGAACTAATGATAATGAGCACACAACAGCCCAAAACCTGTGGGACACAGCAAAAGCAGTCCTGAGAGGGAAGTTCATAGCAATACAGGCATATCTGAAAAGGCTTGAAGAATCTCAAATAAAAAAACTAACCATAAAGCTATAAGAACTAGAACAACAACAACAAACAAAGCCTAGGGCAAGAAGAAGGAATGAAATCATCAAGATCAGAGCAGAATTAAATGACATAGAGACTAAACAAACAATCCAAAAGATCAACAAAACTAGGAGCTGGTTCTTCGAAAAAACAAACAAAATTGACAAGCCTCTAGCCAGTCTAATCAAGAAAAAAAGAGAGAAGACCCAAATAAACAAAATCATAAATGAAAGACCAGAAATCAGGACTGACACCTCAGAAATACAAATGATAGTTAGAAATCACTACAGACAACTGTATGACAAGAAATTTGACAACCTAGAAGAAATGGACAAATTTGTAGAAACATACAACCTTCCAAAACTGAATCAAGAAGAAGTGGAAAGTCTCAACTGACCAATAACAAAAAAGGAAATTGAAACAGTAATCCAAAATCTCCCTGCACACAAAAGCCCTGGACCGGATGGCTTCACAGGCGAATTTTACAAAACATTCAGGGAAGAACTAACTCCTACCCTCCTCAAACTATTCCAAAAAATCCAAGAAGAGGGAAAAATCCTAAACTCTTTCTATGAAGCCAGTATTACCCTAATCCCAAAACCAGGTCAAGACACAACAAAGAAAGAAAACTACAGGCCAATATCACTGATGAACATAGATGCTACAATCCTCAATAAAATTTTGGCAAACAGGATCCAGCAATACATCAAAAAGATCATACAACACGATCAAGTGGGATTCATCCCAGGGATGCAAGGATGGTTTAATATTCGCAAATCAATAAATATAATACATCACCTAAACAAAATGAAAGGCAAAAATCACATGATCATATCAATACATGCAGAAAAAGAATTTGATAAAGTACAACACCCATTTATGATGAAAACACTCGGCAAAATGGGAATAGAGGGAGCATACCTTAACATAATTAAGGCTCTATATGAGAAGTCTGAAGCCAAGCTCATACTCAATGGACAAAAACTGAAGGTATTCCTCCTGAAATCAGGAACTAGACAAGGCTCTCCACTCGCTCCACCCCTATTCAACATAGTGTTGGAAGTCCTAGCCACAGCAATCAGACAAGAAAAAAGAAATAAAAGGCATCCAAATTGGGAAAGAAGAAGTAAAACTACCATTATATGCAGATGACATGATAGTATACCTAGAAAACCCTATAAACCCCACTAAAAGACTAGTCGATATGATAAGTGAATTTGGCAAAATTCCAGGGTACAAAATAAATATACAGAAATCTAAGGCATTTCTGTACACCAACAATAAAATATCAGAAACAGAGACAAAAAAGGAAATACCATTTACTATAGCAACAAGAAAAATAAAGTACCTAGGAGTAAACTTAACCAAAGAGATAAAAGACCTGTACACTGAAAACTATGTAACATTCAAGAAAGAAATTAAGGAAGATACAAATAAATGGAAGCAAATACCATGTTCTTGGATGGGAAGAATCAACATCATCAAAATGCCCATACTACCCAAAGCAATTTACAGATTCAATGCAATCCCTATTAAAATGTCAACGACATATTTCACAAACCTAGAACAAATACTTCAAAAATTCATATGGAATCAAAAAAGACCGAGAATAGCAAAAGGAATCTTGAGACAGAAGAACACAGCAGGAGGAATCACAACACCAGATATCAAACAATAGTACAAAGCCACTGTGATCAAAACAGTCTGGTACTGGCATAAGAACAGACATATAGATCAATGGAACAGAATAGAGAGTCTAGAAATAAACCCAGGCCTCTATGGTCAACTAATAGTTGATAAAGGAGGAAGGAACATAAAATGGAGTGAGAAGAGCCTGTTTAACAAATGGTGCCGGGAGAACTGGACAGAGACTTGCAAAAAAATGAAACTAGACCACCAGCTTACACCACACACCAGAATAAACTCAAGATGGATCAAAGACTTAAATGTAAGCCGTGACACCATAAAAGTCCTGCAGGAAAACACAGGCAAGAAAATATCAGATATTTCAAGTAACAATATCTTCACGGTTACATCTACTAAGGTAATAGAAATAAAGGAAAAAATTTAAAAATGGGACTACATCAAACTAAAGAGTTTCTGCTCAGCAAAAGAAAACATCAGCAAGATGAAAAGGAAACCAACCATATGGGAAAACATATTTGCCAATGACATCACAGACAGAGGACTGATCTCCAAAATATATAAAGCGCTTATATGGTTCAACATCAAGAAAACAACCCAATTAAAAAATGGGCAAAGGAACTGAACGAACACTTCTCCGAAGAGGACATACAGAAGGTCTATAGACACATGAAAAAATGCTCAACATCATTAGCCATCAGGGAGATGCAAATAAAAACCACAATGAGATACCATTTTACACCAGTCAGACAGGCCATCATCAACAAATCAACAAACAAGTGCTGGTGAGGATGTGGAGAACCGGGAAACCTACTGCACTGTTGGTGGGAATGCAGACTAGTGCAGCCACTATGGAAAACAGTATGGAATTACCTAAAAAAACTAAAAATGGAACTGCCTTTTGAACCAGCAATTCTACTACTAGGATTATACTCGAAAAATTCTAAAACACTAATTCAAAAGAACTTATGCACCCCTATGTTCATAGCAGCCCTGTTTACAATAGCTAAGTGCTGGAAACATCCTAAGTGCCCATCTGTAGATGAGTGGATCAAAAACTGTGATACATTTACATAATGGAATACTATGTAGCAGAAAGAAAGAAGGAACTCCTGCCATTTGCAACAACATTCATGGAACTAGAGAGAATTATGCTTAGTGAAATAAGCCAGGGAAAGAAAAATACTATATGATATCACCTAATACAGGAAACTAAAGAACAACACAAACAAAAGAACTAAATAGAATAAAGAGCAGAATAGCAGTCAATAGGGGGGGAGGGGGGAGGGAGAGAAGAGGGATAAGTAAGGCAAGGGTTTAGTCAAAGAACGTATATAAATGACTCATGGACATGGACAACGGAGAGGAATATGATTGGGGGAGAGGGGGTGCGTTGGGTGGGGGAGAGAAATTAGGGGAAAAGAGGACAACTGTAATTGTAAAACCAAAATTAAAAAATAGAATGTTTCAAAAGGTTAGGGTACATGTGAACTTCAGAGACTAGGTATTTACAGATCACAGATTTTTAAAGTGGTTTTTAATCAATAAAAATACAAGCTTTTGGTGATTAAAAATGTTTTACTAAAGCCATGGATAAACTTTCTTATTCATTTGATCACTAAAAGATTTCTTTTTAATAAATCACTAAGAGTATTATATTATGGAAAAAAAAAAAGAAAATCCCATTCACAATTGCCACAAAAAGAATAAAATACCTAGGAATAAATCTAACCAAGTATGTAAAAGACCTCTACTTAGAAATTATAAGACACTGAGGAATAAATTGAAGAAGATACTGATATGTGGAATCACATACCACGTTCATGGATAAGAAGAATTAACGCTATTAAAACGTCCATACTACCCAAACCAAACTATAACTTCAATGTAATTCCTATCAATATTCCAATGACATATTTCACAGAACTAGAACAAATATTTCAAAAATTTATGTAAAATACAAAAGACCCCACAAACAATAGCTATTGTGAGAAAGACCAAAGTTGGAGGAATTACGCTACCTAACATGAAACTATACTATAAGGCCATAGTAATCAAAACAGCATGGTACTGGCATAAAAATAGACACACAGATCAATGTAACAGAATAGAGAGCCCAGAAATAAACCCACACCATCATAGTCAATTAATATTTGACAGCGGAAGCAAGCACATACAATGGGCTAAAGATAGTTTATTCAATAAATGATGTTGGGAAATTGGACAGATACATGCAGAAAATGAAACTAAACCACCTTCTTACACCACACACAAGAATCAATTCAAAATGGATCAAAGATCTAAATGTTAGACTTGAAACCATAAAAGTCATAGAAGAAAACATAGGGAGCAATATCTCGGACATTGATCATAGCAGTATTTTATTGGATATATCACCTCAGGTAAGGGAAACAAAAAAATATATACAAATGGGATTGCATCAAACTAAAATATTTTTGCATAACAAAGGAAATCATCAACAACAAAAAAAGGACAACCCACAGCATGGGAGAACATATTTGCCAATATATCTGATAAGGGGTTAAAATCCAAAATTTATAAAGAGCTTACAAAACTCAATACCAAAAAAACAAACAACTCCACTAAAAAAATGGGCAAAGGACCTGAAGAGCCACTTCTTGAAAGAGGACATACAAATGGCCAATAGACATATGAAAAAATGCTCAATGTTACTAATTATCAGAGAAATGCTGATTAAAACCACAATGAGATGTCATCTCACACCTATCAGAAAGGCTGTCATCAATAAATCAAGGAGAAACAAGATGGCAGAGGAGTAAGTGGAAGCAACACTAACTTCCTCCCAGAACTAGTCTGAATTTACAACGTAATTTTGGAGAAATCATCTGGAATAACCAACCGAACACCAGCTGGAGAGAAGTCTTATATCCATGGAGAGACAGAAAAGGCCGCTACATCACAACGTGACCGGTAGGGAGTGTGGAGACGCGGAAGAGGCTGGCTGGCGTCACACGGGTAGCAACTGAAGGGACTGAGAAACAGCTCAGCAGCCAGGAGTTCCCCCTGAGAAGGGCAGGGTCTAAACCCCCAGCTGGGCTTCCCAGCGTACAGCAACAGAGTGAAAAGTAAAATAGTATCCAGCTGAGAAAAGCGAAAAGCCACAGGGTTTCTTGCCAGCCGGAGAGAAACAGCTGGAAAAAAAGAGCTCTTAAGCGGATCACATATGAAAATATTCTGCCCCCACTTACCCTGGGCACAAGCAGAGGGAAGACAGAGAGGACAGGAAATGCTTGGGGAGAGTTTGGTGTGGTGACTTTGAGGGGAGAGCTGGGGAAGTGGCCGGCCAGGTCCCAGTGCTTACTCATCCCCAGTACTGCAAGCAGACCATTCCTGGCCAAGTGGCATCAGCCTGAGGGGAAGCAAAAGCCCTGCCTACAGGAATCAAGCTGCCACACCCACAGTCCTTAAGCCTGACGGCTAATCACAGATTGAATAGATTAACAACTAAAGGAGTCAGACAAAGGCAGTAGATCCCTTGAAGTCTCCAACAGGCTGCCTAGGCCCAGACTGGTACAGGATCTGATGCCACCAGGGGCAGATCCAGGAAGTGCAGATCATTCTAAGAAGCACCAACAAACAATAGGAGTCACAAAAATGGGGAGACAGAGAAACAACCCCCCCATTGAAAGGAAAGGTAGAGTCGCCAGAAAGAGTGCTAAATGAAATAGAGGGGAGCCAACTATCAGATATGGAATTGAAAGCATGGATTATGGAGAAGCTCAATGAGCTCCGCGGAAACTACAAAGAACTCCAGAAAAACTAAAGTGAACTCCAGAAGAACTATAAGGAACTTACTGAGAATTATACCAGCATCAAAAAGGACATGGAAGCTATCAATAAGAGCCAGGAGGAAATGAAGAATACGATCTCTGAATTGAAGAACACAGTAGAAGGAATTAAAAACAGGCTAGAGGAAGCAGAAGATCAGATCAGCGAGCTGGAGGACAATGTAGACTAAAACTCAGACAGTGCAACGAAACGAAAAAAGACTGAACAAGACTGAAGAGGCTCTAAGACAGCTGCAGGACAACATGAAACGTAATAATATCCGTATCATAGGAATTCCAGAAGGAGAAGAAGAAGAGCAAGGAATAGAAAACCTCTTTGAAAAACTAATGACAGAAAACTTCCCTAACATGAAGAGAGAAAGAATCATGCAAGTCCACGAAGCACAGAGGGTCCCAATGAAGATGAACCCCAACAGGCCCACTTCAAGACACATCATAATTAAAATGGCAACATTCAAAGACAAAGAGAGAATCCTAAAAGCAACAAGAGAGAAACAACTAATAACATACAAGGGAGCTCCAATAAGGCTATCATCAGATTTCTCAGCAGAAACACTACAAGCCAGAAGGGAATGGCAAAATATATTCCAAGTAATGAAAAACAAAGGCCTACAACCAAGGATACTCTACCTAGCAAGGCTCTCATTCAAAATGGAAGGTGAAATAAGGAGTTTCCAAGACAAAAGAAGGCTAAAAGAATACATCTCCACCAAACCAGCATTGCAAGAGATGCTAAAGGGTCTGCTTTAAGAAGATGAAGAAGCAGAGAGACAGAGAGGATCACGAGTACAAAGGGGGAAAATGACAATGAATAAGTACTGAAAGAAAGAAGGAACTTCTACCATTTGCAACGACATGATTGGAACTAGAGAGAATTATGCTTAGCGAAATAAGCCAGGCAGCAAAAGAAAATTACCTTATGCTATCACCTGTTACAGGAAACTAATGAACAACACAAACAAATGAGCAAAATTGAACCAGAGGTATGTAAACAAGGAATAAACTAACAGTAACAAAGGGGGAGATGGGAGGGAGAGAAGTGGTAAGAAGGGGAAGGGTCTAGTCAAAGAACATGTATAAATGACCCATGGACATGGACAACTGGGTGGAGACTGAATGTGGAAGAAGGGGGGCAGGGTGCAGGGAAGCAAGAGGGGGAGAAAAGTGAGACAACTGTAATGGAAAAACAAACAAACAGAAAAATTTTTAGTGGGGGGAAAAATAAAAATATAAAGAATAGAAATGCAAGTTCAGTGAATATTAGAAGGACAAGGATTTTCCTTCACACTGTAAATATTTTCTCCCTATCTGATCCCTCCAGAATTTGGCATTCTAAAGAAGTAAGTAATGACCTAAGTTTCTTTGCATAAAACTAATAAGACCAGTTGTTAATAGAGGTTTTTTGTTTTTTTGTTAACTCAGGCTTTGAATGGAATGTCATGCCTAAAGGAGACATGCTTGGGCTTTGGTTGTTACCAAAAAGCCCTGAGCAACTGGGACTGACTTTCAAAGGTAATAAAAGTCCACGAGATAAAAGGCCTGGTACCTTGGATGCATGAGCGGTCCATAGCAATCTTTCCAGGGAAGGAATGAAGGTTGTTTTCCTGAAAGATGGCTAGAAGGGACCTTAAGGCACAATGGAAAACCAGGAGGACCTGGAAAAGACAGGTGTTTACAGGCAAGGCTGAATGCCAGATATGTGGCTCAGCTTCTGTGCCCTGAAGGGCAGACTGAAGGTCACCCTAAATGTTCCTTGCGTAAGTTCCAGCAAAGCAGAACTAAAGATCATAAGTGATCATTTGCTGCTCTTGTTGTGTTTATGCAAATGAACAGGATAAATTAAAAATGAACTTAATGCAGTCCCTTTAATGACAAGGAGGGTAATCTTAGGGAGAAAAATCACGATTCAAGGAAGATCACAATGCCCAGTGGTAGACTATAAAGTAGTGCAGCTAACCGTCTTTAAAGTTTCTTTTCATTTAAAATTTGTTTTCATTTGACAGTTAAACTATGTCTGTGGCATTATCAAAGATGTTTAATTTACAGGCAAGAAGAATGTCAAATGCCTTGCAACTGGATGTCTTTCCGGTAAGACAGTCCTACAGATTTAGAGACTTGTATGTGGGTTATGTTACATAAATTAACATGTGTTTTCTGTTTTCAAAGGGCATAAGCCTACGATCTCATTACCTGAGTGATTGTCTGTACGTATAAACCTCACTTAATCCTGTCTGCATTGCTGCCTCCTGAGACTCAATGGTTTGACTGAACTAAGTGGCTGGGTTGGTGAAGAACGGGGTGGTCTGTGGGCTTCACTTTAAAACTGGTTTCTCTTTTCTATCCTAATGGCTTGGACAGAAAGAGCCCAGAGGCCTGAGAGGGGGAAAACCTAAAACATTTCCCTCAGTTCAAACTAAGTATAATGGGCAAAAGGGTTTTGGACAGGTGAGATGTACCTGGCATACCTTCCTCCAAAGAAGCCCTTCTTTTCCCTAATGTGGGACATTGAAAAATTAATACCTGTCTTTTGTCATCTAGTGGTTACGGATTGAATGATGTCCTTTAACTCTGTTGCCCCCAGAATACAACAAGGATGCCAGCCTGTTAAACCAAGCATGCTGTTGTCCAGAGACAGCCAACCAACCTGGAGTCTGCACGATCCTTCCCCATGTGGGAAGGCCACCCTCCCCTCCACACCCCCACTTTTATTAGGAATTTCTTGACCCAAGGGTAGGTAAGACAACGACCATGTCCAGCTTGAAGCATCTAGAGGAGCTCGAGACCTTCGTCCATTGTCCTTTATAAGATTGTAAAGGGTTTTAAGTCTGAGAGGGAGGGATTGTTGTTTTTTATTGTTAAAATATTTAACTAATTAATTAATTATCTTTTAAAAAAAGAAGAAGAATATATGAAAGGGCGAGGCAGGAGAGCTCGTATGTATGACCCATGGGCATGGACTTGGGGAGTGGATTGTTCGGGAAGGGGGGTGCTGGGCGGAGGAGAGCAAAGGGGAAAAAATTGGAACTATTGTAACAATATAATCAATAAAATATACTAAAAAAATAAATAAATAAATAGGCATGAGCAATGCAAAAATAAATAAATAAATCTACAAACAACAAGTGCTGGTGAGGATGTGGAGAGAGGGGAACCCTTTGCACTGTTGGTGGGAATGCAGATTGGTACAGTCACTATGAAAAGCAGTATGGAGATACCTCGAAATTAAAAATGTATCTGCCTTTTGACTCAGCTATTCCACTGCTGGGAATATATTCAAAGGAACCCAAAGCATTAATTTGAAAGAACATAAGCACCCCTTTGTTCACTGCAGCATTATTTACAATCACCAAGATAGGGAAGCAGCCCAAGTGTTCATCAATAGATGAGTGGATAAAACAACTATGGAACATTTACACAATGGAATACTACTCGGCTGTAATAATGAAGAAAATTTTACCTTTTGCGACAGCTTGGATGGACCTGGAGAACGTTATGCTGAGTAAAACAAGCTAGTCAGAGAAAGACAAATACCATATGATTTTACTCATATGTGGAATCTAATGAACAAACTGAACTAAAATGGGGACAGATTCATAGATGGAGAGCAAGATTTCAGCTAAGGAGGGGGAAGTTAGGAAGTAGAGGGATTGAGCATAAAAGAAAAAGAACTCATGGGTGGACGACAGTGTGATGATTTCTGGAAAAATACAATAAAGATTAAATTTAAAAGGATTAAAAATCTGCATATAAGTTGACCAGTGCAGTTCAAATTCATGTTTTCAGGGTTCAACTGTATACCATGTTCTACAGCTTGCTGCCCAAAGCAGATCCTAATTCTATATTACCTTAATGGCAGTTCTGATTTTGTCTCACAGCATGGACCACTATAAAGTGGAGGTAGGAGAAGTGTGAAACTTCAGCTGGTCAGAGATTTGTCCAGAGGTCAGCAGAAATAGGTCATATACCTAATTGGAAAAATCTGTCCTGATGTAGCCACCCAAATGTTAGTTTCCCTCTTTCTCAAAAGGAATGTGACCACAGGAGTCTGGAACAAACAATCCTGGGAGACAGGAGTTATTAGATGAGCCCGTCATTAAGCCCTTGACACCAAGTACAGTATTTACTTCATAAAGAAAACTGGCATTGTGGATTTCAAAGAAGGGTGGCAGCCTGATACCAGAGGGAAAGAATTTGCGTTGTCATGGCAACCATAAATTATACTGTATTGTTTGTGTCCAGAATTTAAGAGATTATTCTTGTGCTAAAGAAAAAGAAAGTGTCACCCCTTTCACTTCAACATCACCATCTCAGGACACCCACCACCTTCCTGTGAGAAATTTTTATCTGTTCATTTGTTATATGTCAGTTTGATATTTGTTGACTCACTAATCACCCTTTCTCCATTTTTCCCTCTTTTTCTTCCTTTTCTGTATCTGACCAGCACAGCCAGAAGGGGCCATTTGTCTTCCTGCAGATGGTACCAGTAAATCAAACTTATGGCTGATAGAAGCTGGAGCCCTCCCTACAAAACCTCCCAAGTTGGGAGGCGTCCTTCTCATGCCTTAGGACTGCTTCTTGGCTCTCTTTTCTATTACATCATTTTTCCCTCTGTTTTCTGATGATCTCAGTACATATTTGTCTTTTTCTAGTGGATTTTAAAGCACTGCAAAGACAGGGACTAATCATATTATCTTTGTACCCACACTGTCTGGCATGTGAAACTATCTGTAAATGATGGTGGAACTAAAGTTCCACAGATCAGATCCTGGCACCTTAATATCATGTCTATGTATCACCTCTAAAAATAGGGTTTGGAGAGTGAACAATTTTTTACACTCTAAGCTTAGATCTGTTTGACCCTCTGTAAAAACACTTTAGGCAATAGACAAAAATAATACTGCTTCATAACTGTACTGGACTGTGATTTTCAAATCAACTTTGACACAGTATCTCATCTGATTTCTTAACAACCTTCTAAGGAAATAAAACTTAGGCTAAATAGCTAACCCAAAGTCACAGAGCTATATAATAGTAGAGTTAGAACTACATCCTAGTCTTCTGATGCTCAATCCAGTAATCATTTCAATTTGGTATGTTACATCCTAAAAAAGACCTTTTTGGTCAACTCATCAATAAACTCAGAGAACAATTCTAAGGCTTGCCTCCCAGCATCCTCTCTGTCTTCCACCCATCCAATATGGCACTGGCACAGGAACAGTCCAATGATCATTTGGGAGCAAGCAAATAACAAAGCCTTGATAAATCAGAACAGAATGTCATGAGATCCAGCAATCCTATTTCTAGGAATGTATCCTAAGAGATCACCTAAATTCATAACAAACTGCTGATTTAAAAAGCTATGCTCTCCAAACAAAACATTACTGTGATCAGACATCAACAAATGTTTGGCAGTTTTCTTCCTCTGAAATAACTGGACAGGTGAATAAGATGTATGCACAAGGGTTCATACAGCTATGTTACAATGGGAAAACATTGGAAACTACCTAATTTCTAATAGGGAAAGAGGTAAAAAATGAAGGCACATATATATCATGGACTGTCATGAAATCAATAAAACCAATGGCACTATGATATTTTATTTTTTAGTATATTTTATTGATTATGCTGTAACAGTTGTCCCAATTTTTTCCCTTTGCCCCCTCCACCCAGTACCTCCCTTTTCACCAGCAATCCCACCCCACTTTGTTCATGCCCATAGGTCGTGCATGTAAGTTCTTTGGCTTCACCCTTTTCTATACTATTCTTAATATCCCCTTGTCTATTTTGTTTCTACCAATTATGCTTCTTGATCCCTGCACCATTTCCCCCCTTCTCCTTCCCCCTCCTAGCTGATAACCCTCCAAATGAACTCCATACCTATTATTCTTTCCCTGTTCTGGTTGTTTGCATAGTTTCTTTTTATTTTTGCTTTTATTTTTTAGTCAGTTGTTGATAGTTGTGAATTTGTTGTCATTTTACTGTTCATAGTTTTGATCTCCTTTCTCTTAAATAAATCCCTTTAACATTTTATATAATAATGGCTTGGTAATGATGAATTCCTTTAGCTTTACTTTGTCTGGGAAACACTTTATTTGCCCTTACATTCTAAATAATAGCTTTGCTGGATAGAGTAATATTGGTTGTAGGTCCTTGCTTTTCCTCACGTTGAATACTTCTTGCCTGTTTCTTCTTGCCTGCAAAGTTTCTTTTGAGAAATCAGCTGATAGTCTTACAAGTACCCCTTTGTAGGTAATTCTCCTCTTCTCTCTTATTGCTTTTAAGATTCTTTCTTTATCTTTAGCCTTTGGCATTTTAATTATGATGTGTCTTGGTTTGGTCATCTTTGAATCTAACTTATTTGGGACTCTGTGCTTGCTGGACTTGTATATCTATTTCCTTTGCCAAATTAAGGAAGTTTTCTTTCATTATTTTTTCAAATAAATTTTCAACTTTTTGCTCTTCCTCTTCTCCTTCTAGCACCCCTATGATTCAGATGTTGGTACATTTAAAGTTTTCCCAGCTGTTCCTAAGCCTCTCACTTTTTTTTTTTTAATGCTTGTTTCTTCTTTCTGTTCTGGGTGAATATTTATTTCTTCCTTTTGTTCAATATCATTGATTTGAATCCTGGCTTCCTTCCCATCATTGTTGGTTCCTTGTATATTTATCATTATTTCACTTTGTATAACTTTCACTTCCTTTATTTTGTGGCGGTACTCAATCAGTTCTCTGAGCATCCTGATCACCAGTGTTTTGAACACTGCATCTGATAGGTTGGCTATCTCTGTTTCACTTAGTTCTTTTTCTGGGGTTTTGTTCTGTTCTTTCATTTGGACCATATTTCTTTGCCTTCTCAAGTTGGCAGCCTCCCTGTGTTTGTTTCTGCATATTGGGTAGAGCTGCTTTGACTTCGTGTCTTGGTAGTATGGTCTAATGTAGTAGGTGTCATGTAGGGTCCAATGGCACAGCTTCCCTATCACCCAAGCTGGGTACTCAAGTTGTGCCCTTCATTTGGCTGACTATACCCTCCTCTTGTAGCTGAGCCTTGGTTGCTGTTGGCAGATAAATGAGAGGGATTTACCCAGGCCAGTCAGCTGCAAGGACTGGCTGTGACCACTGATCACCAACCTCCACCCTCAACCTCCACCCTCCATGGAGGATAAACTGTGCAGGAGCATGGTGGTTGTGTTCTGACATGGTCCGTAGCTGCCCACTGGGTGTGCTGGCCCTGGTGTTTCCCAAGGAGGTGCAGGCAAAGGTCACCCCTGACTTTTTTTTTTTTTTGCCTGGGGCATCCTGCCTGATCTATAAAGCAATCTGAGATGGCTGCTACTTGTGCTGGGCTTGGAGATTCCTAGCCTGGAACTCAACTGATGTCAGCTGTTGCTTGTTTGAGAGGATTTTGGAAGTTGTGAACCATAAGCCAAGATCAGCCATTCATCTGGAAAAGAAGCTTGGGTGGGCCCCTAAGTAGAGTCTCTGGGGATCTCCACGGTGGGTCAAACAGTGTTAGCCAGGTTGATGGAGTCTCAGATATGGCACAACCTTTCCGGCTCTGTGGGGAGAGGGTTTAGAAAAGGGACAATGACCTCCGCTCACCTTGATGCCAGACACTTCAGTTTCTCCCAGTACCTTTATGCCATTGCCTTTAAAGCTGATACCCCAGTGCTGGAGCTCAGAGGACGTGAGTCTGAATAGGTGAGTCTGTGTGTAGGTTCTTTAAGAGGAACTATCCAGGGCTCCAGAATTTTATTCTCCTGACTCAATTCCCACTGGCCTTTTCAGCCAGAAGTTGTGGGGATTTGTCTTCCTGGCACTGGAATCCTGGATTGGGGGTCCTGGTGTGGGACTGGGACTCCTTGCTCCTGAGATATCCCTCCCAAATTTTTATCCACCACATGTGGGTGAGAGACCAGCCTGTTCCACATCTGTGCCACTCCTACCTATCTCAATAGATGTGTTTTTTTTGATTCTGCAGTTGTCAGATTTCAATTCAACTCAACTTCTGACAGTTCTGGCTGATGGTTGTTCTATATTTTAGTTGTGATTTTGTTGTGTGAAGAGGTGAGCCATATCTACCTACACCACCATCTTGACCATATTTTCATACACTGTGAAGCATTTTAAAAAGCAAGATGCAAATCAACATTATGTATAGTATAACATCATTTTTGTAAAGTCAGTAAAGATATTTTTAAATGTTCACAATAGTAAAATTTGAAGCCTTGGGATTGGAAGGTAGAATGACACATGATCTTTATTTTTCCCACATATATTTTTCTGCAATGAATTATATTTTCCCTTAAATATATATATATATATAATTATTTTCAAAAAAATGAATTTCAACCCTGTCACTTATAATCAAATAATTTTCAACAAAGGTGTCAAAATAAAACCAAGAAGACAGACATCCCAATTAAAAAATGGGCAAAAGACCTGAACAAACACTTCTCCAAGAAGTATATACAGAGAACCCATAGACATATGAAAGAATGCTCAACATCACTAGCCATCAGAGAGATACAAATAAAAAAACACAATGAGATACCACTTTACACCAATCAGAATGGCCACCATCAACAAATCAACAAACAACAAGTGCTGGCAAGGATATGGAGAAATGGGAACCCTAGTGCACTGTTGGTGGGAACGCAGATGGGTGCAGCCACTGTGGAAAACAGTATGGAATTTCCTCAAAAAAATAAAAATGGAACTGCCTTTTGAACCAGCAATTCCACTGCTAGGATTATACCTGAGGAATCCTGAAACCCTAATTCGAAAAAACTTATGCACCTCTATGTTCATAGCAGCGTTGTTTACAATAACCAAGTGTTGGAAACAGCCTAAGTGCCCATCTATAGATGAGTGGATTAAAAAACTGTGGTACATTTACACAATGGAATACTGTCACGGACCTCTGACCAGCAGAGTCCACAGCATTGTGGATGATGGAATAAATGCACAGCGACTGCAAGAATCCTGTGGAGAAGAGGGGACAGAACCAGCCACTTTCTAGAGAAGAAAGCACAGTTTGCCCCTACCTTAACAGGCTTTTATTGATTTCTTAGGTGGATTACATCCAAGAAAATTGTGAATCATAGTGCCAATCATTACCTTATATGATTATTACTTTTACATATTAGAGAAAAGAATGTTACAAATGCATGGATAATAAGGATAACTTGTCTAGCCACACCCCGTTCCTAGAAATTGGCCCAGAATAGGCTCTAAGAGACTGGTTCAAGGTTACACGTGGAACATCTGTTGTTCTCAGCCCAAGATGAGTGAGTCCTTTAGCAGAAAGCAAGCTTTTTTAACTATTATATAAATGAAGGCCTGGTCCCCCGTGAGAAAATCGGTGTGTGGAGTGGGTCCTGCATGCAACCACACTCTCAGTGGTTTTCCACTCTGGGGCTGACCTACATTTGTCACCACCAAGCACCCCGGCTTCCCATAGAATACTATGCAGTAGAAGGAAAGAAGGAACTCCTGCCATTTTCAATAACATGGGTGGAACTAGAGAGAATTATGCTTAGTGAAATAAACCAGGCAACAAAAGAAAAATACCATATGATATTGCCTAATACAGGAGACTAATGAACAACACAAACAAACAAACAAAACTGAACCAGAGGCATGTAAACAATTACCGAGGGGTTGGGAGAGAAGGGGTGTAAGTAGGGGAAGGGTTTAGTAAAGGAACTAGTATAAATAACCCATGGACATGGATAATTGGGAGGGGATTGACTGTGGGAGAAGGGGTGGACTGGGTCGGGGGGAGCAATAGGGGAAAAAGTGAGAACTGTAAGAAGAAAACAATAAAAATAAATTTAAAAAATTAAAAATAGCTAAAAAGTAAACATAAAAATTTAATTAATAATAATAAAGTTGTACTATTATATTTTTAAAGGTGTCAATACATTTCATTGGCTCAGGAATAATCTTTTCAACAAATGATATGAAAACAAGTAGATATTCACATGCGAAAGAATGAATTTGGATCTCTACCTCACACTATATACAAAAATTAACTCAAAATGAACCCAAGACCTAAATATAAAAGCTAAAACTACAAAACTCTTGCCCTGCCTGGTGTGCCTCAGTTGGTTGGAGCATCATCCCATAGACCAAACGGTCACAGGTTTGATTCCCAATCAGGGCACAGCAATTCACATGTGGATCTCTGTAGCTGGGATGGTCTTTTGGAGTTGTCCAAATTTGATCCAACATATGTCAGCTTGTGTATTCTCATTGAGTATATGCTACTTACCACATCTTACTCTGCCTGAAAGGACATAAACTTGGGCAAGGCCACCTTTGGTTAAGACCAATGCCAAGAGAGGGACATAACTGTAAGCCATCAGATACCAATACTTCCAGCAGCTAGGCAGGATCAGGTTGGTGCACCACAATACCTACTACAGTTACTCACATAGCCAGACCTCAGAGAAACATTCAGAAGAGGTTTCCATCAATATTTTCACCATGTATCTCCCCACATTCTTTCATTGCTAGAATTAACAACTAGAAAGAGAAGTAAAGGACTCCCAGATTTGGGTCATGTGCAACTGGAGAACAAAAAATTCCCCTGGCTTGAACAAATAGGTAGGTGCTGGTGCAGTTTATTGAGATAGATAAGAAAAAGACTTGCATCAGGGAGAAATCTAGATTTTAGTCTTAAACAAGTTAAGTTTGAGGTGTTTGTAAAACATTCAAATGCAGATGTAAATTGAATACATGGGTATGCACTTAGAAAAGTCTGGGATATTGCTATTACTTCGGAGTTAGGATATATGTTGTGTTGAAAGCTATGGGAATGAATGAGCTCAGTTAAGGAGAATGTAGAAAGAGAAAACCTAGAGTTGAGCCTTCAGGAGACCTTCAACATTTAATGGCTGGATACACAAAAATGAGGAAATAGATGGAATAGTCAGAAAGGTAAGATGAATACTGTGAGAGCATCCTGTCACCAAAATCTATGGGAAGATAAATTTTTTAAATGAGAATGTGGTCAGTAGTATTAAATATTTTTGAGAGGTAAAACAAGTTGAAAACAGAAAATTTTCCATTGGACTTGACAACATGGGATGCTATTGGTGATCTTCGTGGAGCTGTTTTAGGAGCATTATGGGGACAGAAGTCCAGATTGGAGTGGGTTGAGGAATGAGTAGAAAGTGAAGAAATAGAGTTGGTAAGTATAGAAAACTCAAGAAGTTGGCTGTGATAAAATAGAGCAAAAAGATATAGTACAGTTAGCTGAAAAAATATGTGAGTTTACAGGATTTATTTTTTGTTTCCTTGTTTGTTTGGTTTTTAATATTTTAATGGAAGTATAACCTACATACTGGAAAGTACAAATCGGGTGTACACCTTGATGAATTCCCATAATCTTAACACACTCACGTAACCAGCGTCCAGATTTTTAAAAGAGAGAGAACACCTAAAGACTACATACTGTGTGATTCCAACTATATGACATTCTGGAAAAGGCCAAACTATGGAGAGAATAAAAAGATCAGTGGTTTCCAGTAGTAAGTGGAGAGGTAGGGATGAAGAGAGGATTTTTAATGGTTGATACATGTCATTATATATTTATCCAAACCCACAAAATGTACAACAACAAAAGTGAACCCTAATGTAAATTATGGACTTTGGGTGATAATGATGTGTCATTGTAGGCTCATTGATTGTACCAAATATGATACTCTGATGGGGGATGTTGATAACAGGTGAGGCTATGCATGTCTGTGGCAGGGGATTTATGTGAAATCTCTGTACTTTCCACTCAAGACTACTGTGAACCTAAAACTGCTCTTAAATTTAAAGTATATACTTTTATTTTTATTTTTAAATTATTTATTTATTTGCTTGTTTGTTTGTTTTTAGAGAGAGGGGAAAGGAGAAAGAGAGGGAGAGAAGCATCACTGTGTGGTTGCCTCTCACTTGCGCCCCCAACTGGGGACCTGATATGCAACCGAGTCATGTGCCCTGACTGGGAATCGAACCAGCGACACTTGGTTTGCAGGCTGACGCTCAATCCACTAAGCCACAGCAGCCAGGGCTTAAAGTATATATTTTTAAAAAGAGGGAGAGAGAACACCCCAGAAAAGCCCACCTGACATATTTCAGTAACTAGCCCCTGCAAAGATAACCATTATCCTAACTTCTAACACCAAGGAGTAATTCTCCTTATTTTTGAACTCTAATGAAATCAGTCAGTATGAAAACTCATGTGTGGCTTTTATCACTCCACATTGCTCATGTGTGTACTAGCAGTACATTCAGTCTAATGGCAGTATATTGCTTCATTGCATTAATTTATCCATTCTACTATTAAAAGGCATTAAGGTAATTTCCAGTTTGGGACTGTTATAAACCTGTGTGTGTATCTTTTTTAATATTCAAATATTTTTAATGTATTTCAAACCACTTTTCAAAAAGAATTCAAGCATTTTAAAACATAACTTTGTAAAAAAATACACAAATCTTATTTTTTTAAAAACCCACAGCTTAAAAAAAGACCACGCTATGGCCTGATCCTACAAAGTTAATATCATGAATTTCAGCAATTTATTAAGATTCTAAATATTCAAAAAATGTTTCTAGTTACATGCCCATAGATTGAATGTTACAATGAGAAAGTTGTTCAAAAAGTAATCCCCTCTGTCAATCTCCAAAAAAAATTTTGCCTAGCCCTGGCTACTGTGGCCCAGTGGATTGAGCATCGGCCTGCGAGCCAAGTGTCACTGGTTCGATTCCCAGTCAGGGCACATGACTACGTTGCACGTGGGTCCCCAGTTGGGGGCACAAGTGAGAGGCAACCACACATTGATGTTTCTCTCCCTCTCTTTCTCCTTTCTCCTCTATCTACAAATAAATAAATAAATAGACAAACAAACAAATAAATAAATAAATCTAATGAATGTTTAAAAATTTTTTTGCCTACTTGAACTAATCCATTAACTCATTTATGGTGACATTCCTTAAATGTTTGCTATAAAAGAAGCTTGCAGTTAAATACTGAACAGAGACTTATTTCCAGGTCATATGTGGACAAGCAACAAGTCAAATTCAAGCATTCTGGTTTTTAAAATTTTATTCAAGTGAAATTCACATAACATAAAATTAAATATTTTAAAGTGATCAAGTAAATGGCACTTAGTATGATCCCAATGTTATACAATAACCACCTATATCTTGGTTCCAAAACATTTTCATCACCCCAAAAGGAAAGCCTTGTGCTGATTAGGTAGATGCTCCCCATTCCTTCTTCTCCCTCCTTCTGCTCCTAACAACCACCAACCACCATTCAGTCTCTATAGATTTATTCTGGATATTTTATATAAATTCTGGATATTTTGTAGAAATGGTGTTATATAAAATTTAACCTTTTCTGTTCGGCTTTTTCTCACTTAGCATAGTGTTTCTGAGGTTCATCCATAATTGTAACCTACATTGGTACTTTATTCTTTTTTATAGCTAAATAATATGCCATTGTATGTATAAGCATACTACAATTTGTTTATTCATTGATGGACATTTATACCATTTCCACCTTTTGACTTTTATGAATTGTACTGCTATAAACATGAATATACATGTATTTGTTTGAGTACCTATTTTCGGTTCTTTTGTATATACACATAGGAGTGGAATTGCTGGGTCACAGGATAATTCTATGTTTAATTGCTTTGAGAAGCCACCAAACTATTTGGCACACTGGCTGAAGTATTTTACATTTCCACTAGCAATGTACAAGGCTTCCAATTTCTTTACATCCTCACCAATACCAGCATTTATTATTTCTCTCTCTCTCATAATATTTACCCAGTGAGTGTGAAGTGGTACCTCATTGTGGTTCTGATTTGCAATTCCCTAATGATTAATAATGTTGATACATTTTCAAGTGCTTGATGGCCATTTGTACAACTTGGATAAATGTTTATTCAAATCCTTTTTCTATTTTTAAGTATATTTTATTAATTATGTTGTTACAGTAGTCCCAATTTTTTTCCTTTGCTCCCCTCTGCCCAGTACCCTGCTTCCATCCAGTAATCCCACACCCCTTAGTTCATGTCCATGGGTCGTGCATATAGTTTTTTGGCTACAACTTTTTCTATATTATTCTTAACTTACCTCTGTCTATTTTGTCCCAACCGATTATGCTTCTTAATTCTCGCACCATTTCCACATATCTTCCCATTCCCCATCCCAGCTGATAACCCTCCAAATGATCCCTATACCTATCATTCTGTCCTATTCTGGTTTGCTTAGTTGGATTTTGTTTTTATTTTTTAGATTCAGTTGTTGATAGTTGTGAATTTGTTGTCATTTTAGTGTTCATAGTTTTGATCTTCCTTTTCTTAAATAAGCCCTTTAACATTTCATATAATAGTGGCTTGGTGATAATGAACTCTTTTAACTTTACCTTGTCTGGGAAGCACTTCATCTGCCCTTCCATTCTAAATGATAGCTTTGCTGGATAGAGTAATCTTGGTTGTAGGTCCTTGTTTTTCATCACATTGAATACTTCTTGCCAGTTCCTTCTTGCCTGCAAAGTTTCTTTTGAGAAATCAGCTGATAGTCTTATAGGCACCCCTTTGTAGGTAACTCTCTGCTTTTCTCTTGCTGCTCTGAAAATTCTCTCTTTAGCTTGAACCTTTGGCATTTTAATTATGATGTGTGCTGGTGTGGTCCTCCTTGGTTCTAGCTTACTTGGGACTCTCTGTGCTTCCTGGACGTGTATGCCTGTTTCCTTCACCAAATTTGGGAAGCTTTCCTTCATTATTTTTTCACATAAGCTTTCAATTTCTTGCTCTTCCTCTTCTCCTACTGGCACCCCTGTTGTTTGGATGTCAACATGTTTACAGTTGTCCCAGAGGTTCCTAAGCCTCTCCTCATTTATTTTTTCAATTTTTGCATCCCCTTTCTGTACTGGTTGACTGTTTTTTGTTTTTGTTTTTATATTCCAAATCATTGATTTAAACCCTGGTTTCCTTCCCTTCACCATTGGTTTTGTGTGGATTTTTCTTCATTTCACTTAGCATAGCCTTCACTTCTTCCCTTATGCATTTGCCATACTCAGGTATATCTGTCAAGGCTCTGAGTATCTTTATCACCAGTGTTTTGAATTCTGTGTCTGTTAGATTGACTATCTCTTCATCTGTTAGGTTGGCTATCTCCTTGTCGCTTAGTTCTCCCACTGAAACCTGGATTCATTCCCCCTTTTGGGCCAGAATTCTCCGTCTCCTCATCTTGACAGGCTCCTGTGTTTGTTTGTGTCTATGTCTTAGGTAGAGCTGTCACACCTATTACTTTGTAAGGGGCAGAGCCTTAGATATTCATCAGTACAGGGCAACCCATTTCACCACGTTGTGGTACTGTATGTGGGGGAGAGCTCTGAAGGGAACAATGCCACTTGCTCAGCACTTGCCCCTTTTCCAGGCACTTCTCCCACTTTCATATGGGACTGGCGCCTCTCTAGCTGTTGCCCTGGCTGTTGTTCCCAGAGTGGGTGATTCTGCAGACATTCTAGGACTGTGGGGGCTCTTTAAGCAAGTGGAGTCTGCTGTGAGACTGGCAATTTCTTCCTCCACCCCAACCCCCGCTGGTTTGCACAGTCAGAAACAATGAGGCTTGATTTTACCTGTCTCTGGACCATGAGCTGAGACATCTGGTCAGGAGCTGGGAACGCTCCCCAGGTGTCCCTCCCCACGCTTTTAAATGTGTGACTGCTTCCCCCCAGCCTGCCACTGCCACTGCCGCAGCCACTGCTGCTACCATCACACCATGTCCTCTCCACCCAGGCTCCGCCCTTCCTACCTTTCTGGATAATTATTTCTTCTTTATATCTTTGTTTGTTGGACTTCCATGCAGCTTGATTTTCTGGAACTTCTGGTTGTCTCTAATTTTGAGGTAGTTGTATTCTTTCTTCGTTGTGGAGAGAGACCCAGCGTGTCTGTGTAGGCCTCCATCTTGGCTCAAAGTCTCCTTTTTCTATTTTTTAATTGCGTTGTTTGACTGTTGAATTGTAAGAGTCCTTCATATATTCTGGACCCAAGACCCTTATTAGATGTATGATCTGCAAATATTTTCTCCCATTCTGTAAACTGGTTGTTTTTTTTTTTACTTCCTTAGTAATGTCCTTTGATGCTATTAAGATGATCACATGGGTTTTTTCTTCCTTCCATTAATTTAATGTGTTACATTGATTGACTTTTGTATGTTGAACCACCCTTGTATTCCTAGGATAAATGCCACTTGGTCATGGTGTGTAATCTGTTCGATTCAGTTTGCTAGTATTTTGTTGAGAGTTTTTGCATCTATATTCATAAGAGGTATTAGTAACAAACATTTCATTTTAAAGGGAAAAATAAGGGGGAAAATGTACCAATGCCCTTTAGTCAAGAACAAAATAGGAAAAAGGCAAAACTTACACCACTGCAGTTATAACTTTAAATAGTATTTTGTTATTACATTAGAATGTATAACTGGCCATATATTTTTCAGGGAAATTTTCCTCAAGAAGGATGCTGCTTAATCTATCCAAGATAGTTAAAAAGAACTACATCTTAAGCTCATCAAATCATCTAAGTAAGGGGCCAAGAAACAGTGTCGCAGAAGTTAAATTATTCATGTATAGTGACCTTTATGGTAAGTAGGAATTGTCACTTTCATTTTGTAACCATTCAACTGAAGCAATTTCCACTTCATCATTCCATCCTTTACTACCAGTCTCTAAGACTTCCTTACCAAAAAGCCCATACACAAAAATTTCCATTGCTTCTAACTAAAAGAGAATGTTCTCCTATTTAAAGCAATTTCTCCCCTATATTTTCTTTGGCAAGACTAGAAAACAACCAGACAGTATTTTATTACAAAAACCTTTCACATACTTGAAGTACAATGAACCAGGTTGATAAGTTCTTCAACATTTTCTTTGTTAGTGTTACCTCCCAAGACTTTTGGGCTACACTGTCCTGGACTGATACAAATTTTCTACACCTCTCAAGGCTATGAAATCAAAAGTATAATACATTGTCCTAATAGAAGGAAACTCCCAGGAAAAAGCAACTGTTGATTGTGAAAGTGAGTGTGATATTTTAAAGTTTGAAAAGTGACATGGAACTATCAAACCTATTTGAAATATTCAGCTTAAGAGTGATGTTGAGAGAAAGGAAAGTAAAAACGTGAAGAATAATCACTGAATTCACACACATGAGTCAATCATATTTAGTAAGTGGGTGGAACTATACATGGGTGGAAATAGGATGGTGAAAACTAGGGAGAAAAACCAGCAATAAAAAAATAAGTGTCAATTCAAAGTTCAGATGAACCATAACTGAATCAATTTAGATTCCTAAAAAATAATTTATGCAAGGATCTGCTATATATCAGGCTTAATATGACATGCTACTTCTGGTATCCATATGAGGAGGTGTTGAAGGGCTCAATATTTCAGTATTTTTCAGTGGTAATTTCAAGCTCTGTAGCTCCAGCTCTTTGACAGACTACTGGTTCTATCATATTTTGTCCCTTTGAACTTTTCCCACTTTTCTTTTCCTTTGGTGGTTCTTTCTCCTTGTTTTTATTCCCCGTGGCTGGTACAGGCCACTGCCTCCTCCTTCCTGTCCAGCCCCCTTCACAGCCACACCGACCCCACACCAGCCACAGTGCCTCCACATTGGCAATGACCACCACTGCTGCCACCATCTAAAGACAGTCAATAACTCCCTTTCACTTCCCCTTTCTCAGGCTCTCAGCGGCTGCAGTGGCAGTGGCAGTGGCAGTCATGTACAACATATTTTTGGTAAACTTATTTGCACTTCTGGTGAAAGCATGCTTAAACATGGAATCACTAGGTCACACAGTATATATATATATATATATTTAGCTTTACAAGACACTGCCAAAGAGTTTGTCAAACATTTGTACCAATTTATACTCTCACCAGCAATGAATGACAATTCAAGTTTCTCTTCATCCTCACCAACAGTTGATATTTTCTTTTTTTTTTTCTTTTTTTTCATTTTAGCCATTCTGGTGGATGTGTAGTGGTATATTATTGTGGTTTGGGTATTTGTGTGTATATGTGTGTGTCTTTCTTTTAATTATTTAAAAATAATTTTAGACTTATGAAAAACCTATTAAAAATAGTATGAAGAATTCCATATGCCCACCCCAGGATCCCCTAATGTAAACATATTATATACCCATAGTGTGACTATAGAAACCAGGAAATTAACATTGATAAATTATTATTCACTAATTTGTGGATCCTAATTGAATTTGCCAGTAGCTCTACTAACATCCTTTTTGTAGTCCTGGATCCAACTGCATTTAATTATCATGTCTGCTTAGTCTCCTCCAATTCATCACAGTTCCTAAGTCTTTGTCTTTTATGACTGTGGAAAGTTGAATAACGGCCCCCAAGATGTCCATGTTTTAATCTCTGGAACCTGTTAATTGTATCATATATGTCAAAAGGACTTTGAAGGCATAGTTAAGTTAAGGGACTTGAGATAGGGTGATTGCCCTGCATTATCCAGGCCCGATGTAATCACAAGGGTCCTTACAAGAGGAAGGCAAGTGGGAGGTCAGAATCAGTAGTATCAGAACTAACAATGGAGCAAGATGATGGAACAATGCAAAGAATGGATCAAGAACCATGGAATGCAAGTGGTTTCTAGAAGCTGAAACGAAGGAAATAGATTCTCTCCTTACAGCCTCCAAAAGGAATGCAACTTGCTGACACCTTAACTTTAGACTTCTGTCCTCCAGAATTATAAGTCACTAAATTTGTTTTAAGTCACTAAATTTGTGGTGATTTTACAGCACCAATAGGAAAGTAATATAATGATCTTGATATGTTTGAAGCGTACTAGTTTTGTTGAATGTCAATTTGAACTTGTTTGATGTTTTCTAATGATTCAATTGAGATTGTGCTGTTTTGTTTTGCAATACCACAGAAAAGATGTTCTGTCCTTTTCCGTTCATCATGTGAGGGGGTACATGAAATCAATATGCCCTATTACTGGTGGTGGTAACATTGACCACTTGCTTGTGGTAGTGTCTGCTACATTTTTCCACCATAAATGTTTTATTTTTCCTTTTGTAACATAAATATTTGAAGGGAGATACTTTGAGACCATATCCACATCCTGTTTCTCCTTAAACTTTTCCCACTACTTTGAGCATCCATCAATGTTTTTTTGCTTGCAATAAATATTACTGGGGTGTTTACCTAATGATGTTTATCTGTTTCCCTTATTGCTTCTATATTTATTAATTGAAATTCTTCTTAAGAAAAAGCTATCCCCCATTTTGTTTATGCACTTATTTACTTACATCAGTGTAGAATTTTATTCTATGTGTTTTAATCCATTTAATCCACTGCTTTCATTATTTATTTTGTCATTCAAGTTGCCCCAGATTTGACCACTGAGAGCTCCTTCATGTTGCTTACTCTATAAAGATATTAAGTTTTATTCTGAAATTTTTATTGTTTTACCTTTTATACTCATATCTGCAAACCATGTGAAACTCATTTTTGTGCAATATGAAGGGTCAACATACATTTTCCCCTATATAGATAACCAAGTGATCCAGCACCATCTATTGAAAAGACTATTCTTTCCCCCACTGAACTGCAATGTCATCTTTGACATAAATCTGATATGTGTGTATTTCTTCTCTTCCACAAATCTGTATATCTATTTGTATATCATTACCACACTGTCTAGATGAGTATACTTTAATGGTAAGACTTGAAATCAGTAAATATTCCATATTTTTATGTTTCAGAATAATTTTTTTTATATTTTAGGTCCTTGGAATTTTTATATAAATTTTTTAAATTTTATTTATTTACTTTTAGAGAGAGGGAAAGGGAGGGAGAAAGAGAGGGAGAGAAAAATCAATGTGTGGCCACCCCTCACTTTCCCCCAACTGGGGACCCAGCCTGCAACCCAGGCATGTGCCCCGACTAGGAAATGAACCCAGCAACCCTTTGTTTTGCAGGCCAGTACTCAAGCCACTGATTCAAACCGGCCAGGGCTTCATATAAATTTTAGAATCAACCTCTCAATTTTTACCAAAAAAATCTGCTGGAATATAGATTAGGATTACACTGAATCTATAGATCAATTTGTGGAGAATGGACATCTTATAAAAATACAATTCATTTCTGTGTACTGATCTTGTTCCCTTGAAACCTTGCCACCCTCACTTATTTTGCAGAGGAAGTAGCTCTGTTGCAGAGAAAAATTAAAGGAGTGAGTATAAAACAACCTGTCAAGACACTTGGACGTGGTAAGGAATAAGAAGGCATTTAGCTGAAGGGTTGTAAGAGTCTGAAGGACTTTTGTTTTTGTTGTTTGGTTATATAGTCTTCTTTTCTTACTTTTTAAATTTATTTTTATTGAATTCATTGAGGTGAAATTGGTTAGTAAAATTATATAAGTTTCAGGTGTGTAATTTTATAACATATTATCTGTATTTTTCTTGTGTGTTCACCGCCTGAAATCAAGTCTCCTTCCATCACCATTTATCCCCCCTATATTCTCTTCTACCTCTCCCCCAACTCCCTTTTCTTGTGGTAATCACCATACTGTTGTCTATATCTATGAGGTTTCTTTTTCTTAATCCCTTCATCTTTTTCACCCAGCCCCCCACAACATCCTTCACCTCTGACAGCTGTCAGTTTGTTCTATATTAATGAGTTTGTTTCCATTTTGTTAGTTTATTTTGTTCATTAGATTCTACATATAAGTGAAATCACATGGCATTCATCTTTCTCTTAGCATGTTCTCCAGGTCCTTCCATGCTGTCACAAGAGTAAGATTTCCTTCTCTATTATGGCCAAGGACTATCCCGTTGTGTAAATGTACCACATCTTTTTTATCCACTATTCTACTAATGGTCACAGGCTGCTTTCAGTCTTGGCTACTGTAAATAACATTGCAATGGACATAGGGGTGAATATATTCTTTTGAATCAGTGTTTCAATTTTTAAAAATTTTTAAAATTTAAATTATATTTTATTATTTATGCTATTACAGTTGTCCAAATTTTTTCTCCTTTACCCCCCTTCACCCTGACACCCCCACTCCCTCAGTCAGTCTCTACTTGTCCATGTTCACTGGTCATGCATGTATATTCCTTGGCTACTATATTCCTTATGCTGTACTTTACATCCCCATAACTATTCTGCAACTACTAATTTGTACTTCTTAACCCCTTCACGTTTTTTGCCGATCCCCCAAATCCCTCCCATTTGGCAACCATCAAAACGTTCTCTGTATCTATGATTGTGATTCTGTTTAGCATGTTTGTTTGTTTGTTTGTTTTAGATTCAATTATTTTTAAATATTTATTGTCATTTTATTGTTTATATTTTTTATCTTCTTATACAAGACACCTTAACATTTCATATAATACGGGCTTAGTGATGATGAACTCTTTTAACTTTACCTTGTATGGGAAGCATTTTATCTGTCTTTCCATTCTAAATGATAACTTTGCTGGGTAGAATAATCTTGGTTGTAGGCCCTTGCTTTTCATCACTTTGAATACTTCTTGCCAGTCCCTTCTAGCCTGCAGTTTCTTTTCAGAAATCAGCTGACAGTCTTGTCAGAGCTCCCCTGTAACTAACTGCTTCTCATTGCTACTTTCAAGATTTTCTCTTTGTATTAACCTTTGGCATAGTAATTATTATGTGTCTTGGTGTGGGCCTCTTTGTGTTCATCTTGTTTGGGACTCAATGTGCTTCCTGGACTTCTATGTCTTTTTTTTCACCAAGTTAGGGGAGTTTTCTGTCACTATTTTTTCAAATACGTTTTCAATTTCTTGCTCTCTCTTTTCTCATTCTGACACCCCCATGATGTGAATGTTGTTACATTTGAAGTTTTCCTAGAGGCTCCTCACACTACTCTCATTTTTCTGGATTCTTTTGTCTTCTTGCTGGTCTGATTTGGTGTTTTTTGCTTCCTTATATTTCAAATTGATGATTCAATTACTGACATTATCTACTTAATTGTTGATTTCTTGTAAATTGTTTTTCAATTCAGTTACTGGATCATTCATTTCTGACTGGTTCATTTTTATGGTCTCCATGTCCTTTAAAAAAATTATTTTAACATATATTTCATTAATTATGTTGTTACAGTAGTCCCAATTTTTTTCCTCTTTGCTCCCCTCTGCCCAGTATCCCCCTGCCCTCCAGTAATCCCACACCCCTTAATTCATGTCCATATGTTGTGCATGTAAGTTCTTTGGCTTCACCCTTTCCTATATTATTCTTAACATCCCTCTGTCTAGTTTGTACCAACCAATTATGCTTCATAGTCCCTGCACCATTTCCCAATTACTCCCACTCCCCTTCCAAGCTGATAACCCTCCAAATGATCCCCATACCTATTATTCTGTTCCTAGTCTGGTTTGCTTAGTTGGATTTTGTTTTTATTTTTTAGATTCAGTTGTTGATAGTTGTGAGTTTGTTGTCATTTTAGTGTTCATAGTTTTGACCTTCTTTTTCTTCATTAAGTCCCTTTGACATTTTATATAATAATGACTTGGTAATGATGAGCTCCTTTAGCTTCATCTTGTCTGGGAAGCACTTCATCTGCCTTTTCATTCCAAATTATAGCTTTGCTGGATAGAGTAATCCTGGTTGCAGGTTGCCTTTCATCACATTGAATACTCCTTGCCAGTCCCTTCCTGCCTGCAAAGTGTCCTCTGAGAAATCAGCTGATAGTCCTATAGGCACCCCGCTGTAGGCAACTCTCTGCCTCTCTCTTGCTGCCCCCAGGACTCTGTCTTTATCTTTCACCTTTGGCATCTCAATGATGATGCGTCCTGGTATGGTTCCCTCTGAGTCCAGCTTGCCCTGGACCCACCATGCTTCCTGGACCTGTATGTCCATCTCCTTTGCAAAATTTGTGAAGTTTTCCTCAATTTTTCAATTCTTGCTTTCACATTCTGCACTGGTTGACTTTTTTTTTCCCCCTTATGTTCTAAATCATTGATGTGAACCCTTGTTTCCTTCCCTTCACCATTGGTTTTGTGTAGATTTTCCTTCGTTTTACTTAGCATAGCATTCACTTCTTCTCTCTCGTGCATTTGCCGTACTCAAGTATATCTGTCAAGCCTGTGAGCATCTTTATCACTAGTGTTTTGAACTCTGCATCTGTTAGATTGTCTATCTCCTGATCTGTTAGGTTGACTATCTCCTCGTCACTTAGTTGTCCCACTGGAACCTTGATCCATTTCCCCTTTTGGGCCATATTTCCCTGTCTCCTCATTCTGACAGGCTCCTGTGTTTGTTTGCCTCCGCATCCCAGGTAGAGCTGTCACTCCTGTTACGTTGTAAGGGGCTGAGCATTAGAGAATCATCAGTACAGGGCTACCTGTTTCACCACGTTGTGGTGCTGTATGTTGTGGGGGGATCCGACAGGGAACAATGCTTCCAGCCTAGTACTTACCTCTTTTCCAGACACCTCTCTCACTTCTGTATGGGACTTGCGCCCCTCTAGCTGCTGCCCTGGCCAATGTTCCCAGAGTGGGTGGGTCTGTGGATGTTCTAGGACCATGGGGGCCTTTTAAACAAGCAGACTCTGCTGAGACTGGCAGTTTCTGCCTCCACCCCAACCCCCACTGGTCTGCATAGTCAGAAACAATGAGGCTTGATTATCCCTGGTGCTGGGACCATGAGCTTCGAGGTCCAGTGAGGAGCTTGGAACACTCCCCAGGTGTCCATTCTGACTTTTTAAAACATGTGACTGCACGTTCCTCTGGCCCACCGCTGATGCCACTGCTGCCACTGCTCCCGCCACCATACGATGTCCTCTCTGCCCTGGCTCTGCCACTCCTACCTGTCTGGATGAGTATTTCTTTTCTATATCTTTGTTTGCCAAACTTCCATGTAGTTTGATTTTCTGGAACTTCTGGTTGTTTCTAGTTTTGAGGTAGTTGTATTGCTTTTTAGTTGTGGAGGGAGATACAGCCTGTCTGTCTACACCTCCATCTTGTTCAGAAATCTAATATCTGTTTTATTTTAAATCATGATAGACACTGCCATCTTTTTATTTTAAATATATTTTATTGATATGCTATTTCAGTTATCCCAATTTTCCCCCTTTTCCTCCCTCCAACCAGTACCCCTCATTCCCTCTGGCAATCCCACCCTTAGTTTATTTCCATGGGCCATGCATATAAATTCTTTGGCTACTCCATTTCCTATACTGTTCTTAAAATGCCCCTGCATATTCTGTACCTATCACTTGATACTTCTTAATCCCTGCATTTCCCCCCCATTCCCCCCTTCCCCCTCCCTACTGGTAACCATTCAAATAATCTTCATTTCTATGATTCTGTTTCTGTTCTGCTTGTTTGCTTAGGGTTTTTTTTTTTTTAGATTCAATTTTTGATAGTTGTGAATTTATTGCCATTTTAATGTTCATATTTTTGATTTTTTTTTTTTTTACTTAAATAAGTCCCTTTAACATTTCATATAACAATGGTTTGGTGGTGATGAAATCTGTTAGCTTTACCTTATCTGAGAAACACTTTTTCTGCCCTTCTATTCTAAATGATATCTTTGCTGGATAGAGTAATCTTGGTAATAGGTTCTTGCTTTTTATCACTTTGAACACCTCTTGCCAGTCCCTTCTAGCCCCCAAAGTTTCTATTGAGAAATCAGTTGGTAGTCTTATGGGAACTACTTTGTAGGTAACTTTTTGCATTTCTCTTGCCGCTTTTAAGATTATGTCTTTATATTTAACCTTTGGCATAGTAATTATGTTGTGTCTTGGTGTAGACCTCTTTGGGTTCATCTTGTTTGGGACTCTCTGTGCTTCCTGGACTTGTACGTCTATTTCCCCCACAAAATTATGACAATTTTCTTCTATAATTTTTTCAAATACATTTTTAATTTTTGCTCTTTCTCTTCTCCTTCTGGCACCTCTATGATTCAAATGTTGGCATGTTTAAAGTTGTCCTTGAAGCTCCATACCCTATCCTTTTTTTGATTCTTTTTTCTTCTTTTCTGATTGATTTTTTCTTTCTTTGTTGCAAATCATTGATTTGATTCTCAGCTTCCTCCACTCTATTGTTAATTCCCTATAAATTTTTCTTTATTTCATTTAGTGTAATTTTATTTTTTTCCTGGGTCTTTTTTATGCTATTTAAATACCCAATGAATTCCTTTAGCATCACTAAGTTCCTTGGGCATCCTTATAACCAGTGTATTGAACTCTGCATCTAGTAGATTTCTTGTCTTCCTTTTGTTTAGTTCTTTTTCTGGAGTTTTGTTCTGCTCTTTCATTTGGGCCATGTTTCTTTGTCTCCTCATTTGGTAACCTCCCTGTGTTTGTTTCTATGTATTCAGTAGAGCTGCTATGTTTCCCAGCTTTGATAGGGTGGGCTAATGTAGTAGGTGTCCTGTAGGGTTCAGTGGCACAGCCTCCCCTTTCATCCAAGCTGGGTGCTCAAGATTTGCCTACCATATGGGCTGTGTCTACCCTCCTCTTGTAGTTGAAACTTCATTGGTGTTGGCAGGTCATTGGGAGGGATTTACCCAGGCTTATCAGCTGCAAGAACTGGCTGTGACCATTGATCATCAAATTCCAACCACCATGTACGATCAGCTGTACAGGGGCCCACTCCACAAAACAGGACTTACTTCAGTAGGGCTCTTGTTATTGCTGAGTCCTCCCTTTGAGTGTGTTGCTTGTTGAGGTGGTTGGGTAGTGATTCTCTGACATGATTTGTAGGTGTCTAGTGGGAGCACAGGCTCTGGGGCCTCCCAGGAGGTGTAGGCCAAGGTCAGTCACCATCTGTGTTCTGTCCAGGGCAACCCAGCATAAGCTAAAAAGCGATCTGCAGGTGGCTGCTACTCATACTAGGCTTGGAGGTGCCCAAGCAAGGCCAAGCGGTAAACTAAGGCCAGCTGCTGCTAGTGCCAGGCCTGGGGCCACCGACCAATATGTATAGGGCTCTCTAAGGTCAGATGTTGCTTTTTTTGATAGAGAATTTAATAAAATCTGAATCATGGGCAAAGATCAGCCATTCATATAGAAAGGATAGTGAAAATGCTTGGGTGGGCCAGAGATTGGGTGGGACGGAGCCTTAGAGAATCACCAGGTTGGGGCAAACACTGTGAGCTAGTTTGATGGAGTCTCAGATATGGAGCCTGCCAGCCAGCTCTGTGATGAAGGACTCAGAAAAGGAACAATGGCCCCTGCCCGTACTTCTGTCTGGAAGAAAGTTGTTCCCCCAGCTCTCACCCTGATGCCAGACAATTCAGTTCCTCCCCATATACCTCTGGTGCCTTTCAAGCTGCTGCCCCATAGTGGAGCTCAGAGGGAGTAAGTCTAAATAACTCTGTACATGGACCCTTTAAGAATAACTGCCTGATACTCTAGCAGTTTGTCTTCCATAGCCTTAATACCCACTGGTTTTTACAGCTAGAATTTATCACTTATCTTCCTGACATTGTAACTCTGGGCTGGGAACCCTAGTGTGGGGCTGGGACCCCCTCACTCCTCTAAAATCCCTCCTGATTTTTATTCACCATAGGAGGGTGTTGGAACAGCCTATTTTACATATCTGCCCTTCCTACCAGTCTAGATATGGTTTCTTCTTTATTTCAATATTTGTACATCTTCCATTCAGCTCAATTTCTGGTGGTTCTGAATAATGGTTGTTCTGTAGTTTAGTTGTAATTTTGATGTGGTTGTGCAAGGAGGTGAGGCTTGTTTACATATCCTGCCATCTTTACCAGAAGTCTTGGGTTTCTTAATATATATTCCCAGAAGTGCTAACACAAGGTCAAAAGGCAGTTCCATTAAATTTTTATGAGGAAATACTATACTGCTTTCCACAGTGGTTGCACCACTCTGCATTCCAACCAACAGTGCACTAGGGTTCCCCTTTCTCCACATCCTCACCAACACTTGTTGTTTGTTGTTTTATTGATGATAGTCATTTGTTTTATATTAATGGAAGAGTATGAAACATGTTAAAAAGCTGAAAGACACTATGGAAAGGGAATATTTTAATATAAAGGAAAAAGTCATTGAATCATCAATAATCTAAGGATGGTTTACAGTTTTGCTATTGAAAACACCACACACATCCATGGACACACATGCTCACATGCACTTCTCTACCCTCTACCTCCCAATATTTATATCACAATTATTGTTAAAATTTATATTAATAATTTACATTATTATGACTATGTCAATATCATTTATTGCTAAACCAGGTAGTGTACTATGATTATATTTCTTTTCTTCTATTACACATCCCTTTTTCTCTATAGTTCGTGCTTTAAAATTTTTTGTTGATTTTCTATTTGTCTATTATCAATATTCTTTTAATTTCCCTCTCTCCAGAATATTGGTTTTTTGCATTACCAGACATCTGGGATTCTGTCAGTTCCTTTTTTTTTTTTACATGGAAATATCTCTCCTGCAGGCCTCCATCTTTTTGCTCCAGTATGGACTGATTGCCCTCTAGCTCTGCTGCACAGCTGTCATCTTAGTGCTTCTTTCATTTCCTTGTGATAAATCTCCTGTTTCCTGGGTCCCAAATGTTCCCATCTCCTTGAGCATTTCCTCTAGTCACTTCCTGAGAAGAGGTACACAGGAGTTGCTTTATAACACGTTGTATGTCTGAAAACTACTTTATTCAATCCCAAATCTCCATTAATATTTCTTCTGGATATAAAATTCTTATTTAAAAAGAATTTCCCCTTAGAATTTTCAAAACACTTTCCCATTATATTCTAAATTTCAGGGTAGCCATTAAAAAGTCTCAAGCCATTCTGATTCCCAAATTCTTTTTATTTAAGTTGTTTTTTCATTTCTGACACCTTCCACTGTCTTTTCTTATCCCCAGTATTCTGAGTTCTCATGCTGCTTTACCATAATCTAGGGTTCTTTTGTTTTTTTTTTTCATTAATTAAGCTGGGCACTTGTTGGGCCCGTGTAATCTGGACCCTAATGTCTTTCATTCCTGGGAAACTTACACTGTTTCTATTACAATTTTCTCCTATTCATTTATTTTCTCTTTTCTTCTTCCTAGAACTCTTATTGATTAAATTTTGGTTACTCAGATTAATTCTCTAATGTTTATCATCATCTCTCTCTGATTTTCCATGACTTTATATTTTTGCTTTCTTGCTGGGTAAAAGTCTTTATTTTACAACTATTTCAGTGAATTAAAATTTTTGAGTTATGCTTTAATTACTAATTGCTCTTTCTTGTTTTCTATTTTTTTATTTTTAAGCATCTATTTGTGTTTATTGTATGAAATATCTTCCAAAAGATATTAATTCTTGCTTTTTAAGTGTCCTGCTTTATGCGTTGTCTGTTTTCTTTGAGTTCTCTCACTCTGTATGTATGTGTATGTGTGTTTGTTCTTTCTTTCATGTTAAAGAATTTTCTTGGATGCCACTTGAAAGGGAATGGTCTGCCTGCAGTATGGGGAATGAGTCAGCACTGGGACCCAGTCAGCTGCTCCCTCAGTTCTCTCCTCAAAGCCACAGCCCCAAATTCTCCCCAAGCATCTCTAGTCCTCTCTGCCCTCCCTCTGCTTGAGTCCAGGGCACGAATTTTAGGGGAGGCCTCAGGGGAAGGTCTCAATAGAACGTTCATCAACTTTCCAGCAATGAAAAAAAAAAAGTTCCTGAGTAAGAATGAAAACAAACAAAAAGAAATAATAGAAGACAGCAAACAATGATAAGACATCTCTAACATCAACAACAACTCTATAATTCAGAATTGTATATCCAGTAAAAATATACTCCAAAAGAAAAGAAAAAGCCAGTATATTTACAGATAATTGAAAGATAAATTTTGTTAAGAAAATTTGTGTTCAGGATCTGAATTTAAATTAATAATAAAAAATTTTCACTAAAAAATAAAAAGAATTTCCTCAAATGCCTGGTGATCCTCCATTGTCTAGTTATATTTTAAAATTAAAGTTTTTTAAAATTTTGTTTCAGATACAGTTTACATTCAATATTATTTTGTATTAGTTTCAGGTGTACAGCATGACAGTTAGATAATCATATACTTTAAGAAGTGTTCTCCCCGATATTTCCAGTACCCACCTGGAATCTTACATAGTTATTAGAATATTATTCAACGTATTCCCTATACTGTTCTTTACATCCCCATGATGATTTTGTAACTACCAATTTGTACTTATGAATCCCCTCACCTTTTTCACCTAGTGTCCCAACCCCCCTCCCCTCTGGCAACCATCAGTCTGTTTTTTGCGTCTGCGAGTCTATTTTAATTTTGTTTGTTCATTTATTTTGTTCTTTAGATTTCACATTTAGGTGAACCATATGGTATTTGTCTTTCTCTGACTGACTTATTTTACTTAGTATAGTATCTTCTAGGTCCATGCATGCTATCAGATCTCGTTCTTTTTTATAACCAAGTAATATTCTACTGTGTATATGTACCACAACTTTTTTATCCACTCATCTATTGATGGGCATTTGAGTTGCTTCCATATCTTGACTATAGTAAATAACACTACAATGAATATAGCAGTGCGTATATCCTTTTTAATTAGTGTTTTGATTTTCTTGGCATATATACCCAGAAGTGGAATCATTGCGTCATAAGGCCATTCAAGTTTTATTGTTGTTGTTGTTGTTTTATTTTTAGAGAGAGGGAAAGGGAGAAAGAAAAGGAAAGAAACATTGATGTGGGAGAGAAACATAGATTGGTTGCCCCTCTCACGCCCCCAAGTAGGGACCTGGCCCGCAACCCAGGCATGTGCCCTGTCTGGGAAAAGAACCAGCAATGCTTTGGTTTGCAGGCCAATGCTCAGTTCACCGAACCACAGCAGCCAGGGTTTTAGTTTTAATTTTTTGAGGTAACTAAATACTGTTTTCCACCAATCTGCATTCCTTCCAACAGTGCACAAAGGTTCCCTTTTATCCACATTCTTGCCACCACTTTTTGTTTGTGTATTTATTGATCATAGCCATTTTGACAGATGTGAGTGATATCTCATTGTGGTTTTAATTTGTATTTCTCTGATGATTAGTGATCTTGAGCATTTTTTACATATCTATTGGCCATCTTTATGTCCTCTTTGGAGAAGTATCTATTCTGGTCCTCCTTCATAAATTGAAGTTCTTCTAAAGTTTAGTAACTGGTAGCCTTTTCTGGAGATGATTGGGAAGGAACCCAGAACTTTTTTGGAGGGTGACAATAGTCAGTATCAACAATACTCATTTTGCATGATTCCTACATGAATAAGTTTCAGTTACCACTAGTATCTCAACTGCACAATTCAAACTTCAATTTCCACAATATATTTAACTGAGAGTAATTGTCTAAAGTGTAGACTGCACTGTTAGCTCCTCAGCCCACAAATCACTATGTAAATAACAGAGGTACATCAAGACCATGTCACTTCTTTCAAAGACTATTGGTGATTGGTCACTGTGAATCTATTATTTGGACACAGCATGCACTGTACTTGTGTTGCTTCCTTGTTTCCCTGCTTCCCAGGGAAAAACCCGCATGACATTTACAAAACTGTATAATCAAAACAGGAAATTGGCAAACGAAGATAAATGTATGGCAAATAAATGAAAAGTGAAAATGCTGTAAGTAAAACTTGGTCTGATTTGAAAATAGCAACAGCAAAGCAAATATAGGATGAGACCTAGGACCGCATCAACAACATTGGACAACTTCAATTAATATTACAAAAAACAAGTTAAATTTGTATCAACACCTTTTAGTTTAAATTGCACTGAAAACAAAGCTGCTTATGATTGAAATGAAATGTTTACTTCTGCTTTGGGTTAAAGACTATAATTTGAAAATAAAATCCCCATGAGTTTGGCTACTGTTGAGGCAAAAGCATTGTTACTACCAGTAAATGATACTTTAATTATTTCAAAATTTGGCATAGATTGACTAATGTTAATTTATCAGATGAAGCTACTTGCACAGATGAGGATAATGCTATCAAATTTGCACCAAGATTTCAAGTATTTGTTAAAGGAGGTGATTCTAATGATCATTAGTTATTTAATGTTGATAAGACTAGTGTTTTTTGAAAGACAACTCCATCAATGACTTATATGACAAAAAATAAAGGGTCATGCAGTGGTCATAAAGGAGAGATTATGGTAATGCACCCATACAAATTTAGTAAAGACAAACTTACCAACATAAACAAGGAAAATGGCTGACATAAAGGATGAAGGTGTCTCAAAGGAAGTGATGCTGGTTAAAAACTTCACATTAAAGGAACTCTGAGATGTTTCACAAGATTGAAAATGTGAAGGCTAAAACGTTGGAAGTTGATTTCAAGTTAGAAAAGGGTATGACAATTTCTGTTAACTCATAGAAAAGATGCTTGTTCCATATCAAATTATATTATGAGAAGAAGGTAAACACTGTTCAAACTACTTGAGTAGTACTTTTAGAAAAAACATAAAACAATTTAATTCTCAATGTTCTTAATGTTTTAAATAGCAATGTACTAAATACATAGAGAAGGAAAACTCTGACTCCAAAAACCTCCGCTGCCTTGCGGCATACCTCTTCAGGGGAAAGGCTAAGGGAGTAAACCCCGACAGAAAATCCGGAGCCGGAGTCCCTAAGGTGGTTTGACGTTGTAGTCAACACCGGCAACTCCTGCAGCGCACCTGAAGCCAAGCTGTATTGACTCCGTCTTTCCCTTGGACCCTTCAGCTGCGAAGAGAGGGGGGGTCTGCTGCTTGGGCAACAGCAGACCCTCCATATCACCCTGCCCAGGCTCTGTAGCTTCAGCTTCACTGGAGAGGACACTCCAGCGTCATCACAAGATGTCGATTCAACACGGGAGGAGACAGATACCGCGTCACTACTCCCGAGTTGGACTGCACAGCCATTCTCGGCGGTGCAGATAGACTCTTAAGAAGCTACACCATCATCTCTCGAGACGGACGGCTGCCGACGACTAAATACATATCAGTTTTAGTATTTCATCATTTCCCTATACATTTATACCTGACAGTAAGAGAGATTTTAATTTTTAGACAAAAAGTTTTAAAGGTCATGAAATAATTGTAATTTTTCCCATTGATTGTTATGATCACTTTGCAGGGTTTCAGCTTGCAATAGTGATTTATGTGCTCCCCATCTACTATGAAAACAAGGACTACCTGTATCTGTAGAACTCTCTGGGTTATTCAGTTTCTCTGGAGAGCAATTCTCCATTCCCTTGCTTGGTGACTAGAGTAGTTCCACCTTATCCACAAGGGATATGTTCTAAGACACCCACTAGATACCTGAAACCCTGAATAGTACAGAAGCCTATAAATAGTATGTTTTTTATACATACCTATATTAAAGTTTAATTTATAAATTAGGCACAGTAAGAAATTATCAATAATAACTACTAATAGTGTAGAACAATTATAAGTACATACTGTCATAAAAGTTATATGAATGGCTGTGGCCAGTGTGGCTCAGTTGGTTGCGTATCATCCCACAAAGCAAAAAGTCACTGGTTTGATTCCCAATCAGGGCATAAGCCTGGGCTGCAGTTCCAGTCCCTGCCAGAGATCACATCCATGTTCTCACCCTCTCTTTTTCCCTCCCTTCCCCACTCTCCATAATAAATAAATAATTTTTAAAATCTTTGTAATATCTTTATTTACTTATTTTATATTTTTAACATGTTTTATTAATTATACTGTTACAGTTGTCCCAATTTCCCTTCCTTTGCTCCCCTCCACCCGGTGGCCCCCCTCCCTCCAGTTGTCCCCCCGTTTTAGTCCATGTCCATTGGTTGTGCATACAGTTCTTCTCAACCTCTTCCTGTCAACTCCATTCCCTCCTACTATGCTTAATTCCTGTACCATCTCCCTCCCTTATCCCCTTCCTCCTCCCTGATGACCTCCTCCCATTATGTTTCCCATACCTATAGTTCTTTTTCCACTCTCGTTGCCTATTTAGTTTGCCTTTGTTTCAATTCCCTAGCTCGTGTTGTTGGTTCTTGTGATGCAGTTTTCATTTTAATGTTCATAGTTTTGATCCTTCTTTTTCTAAACCAGTCCCTCTAACATCTCATATAATACTGGTTTGAATCTAATGAACTCTTTCAGTTTTATTTTGTCCTGGAAGCACTTTCTTTGCCCCTCTGTTCTGAATGATAGTTTCACTGGATAGAGTATTTGGGGCTGTAGGTTTTAGATTTTCATTACTTTGAACATTTCTTGCCAGTCCCTTCTTGCCTGCAGGGTCTCCCTTGAGAAGTCAGAAGATAGTCTAATTGGGACTCCTTTGTACATGATCCTTATCTTCTCTCTTGCTGCTTTTAAGATTCTTTATCTTTAACTTTTGACAATTTGATTATTATGTGTCTTGGAGTGGTTCTCCCTGGGTCCAGTTTTTCTGGAACTCTCTGTGCTTCCTGGACCTCTAAGTCTATTTCCTTCCCCAAGTTTGGGAAGTTCTGCTTTATTATATTTTTACTTAATTTTTCAATTTCTAGTTCTTCTTTGCCCTCTGGCAATCCTATAATTTGTATTTCGATCTCTTATAGCTGTCCCAGAGGTTTCTGATCCTCTTCTCACTTTCCTTGCTTTCTATTTCCTCTTTCCGCACTCGTTGACCGTTTGTTCCTTCCCTATGTTCCAGTTTGTTGATTTGATCTCTGGATTTTATTTACTCACCACTTGTCTCGTATGTGTTTTTGTTCTTTTCAGTATGAGCGATTTTCAATCCTTTCTCATCTTTTTCCTAATCTTTTGTTAATTCTGTAAGCCATCTTATAACAATAGCTCTGAACTGAGCCTCTGCCACGTTTCTTATTTGTTCTTCTGTCAGATTCTTCATCTGTTGCCTGGAGAACTGCATCATCAGGATTTCTATAGTTGTCTGACTCATTTTGACAGATTTGCATTTTGCTTTGCTTCTTGGGCCAGCTATAGGGGGCGGAGCCTGTGTACTCATCACAACCCAGTGACCGGCAGCGATCCGCAACCTTTTTCACCGTGCTGTGGCGCTTTGTCATCACTACCCGGCGACTGGTGGCGATCTGCAACCTATTTCGCAGTGCTGCGGCTCTTTGTCATCACTACCCGGCGACCGGCAACGATCTGCAAACTTTTTTGCGGCGCTGTGGCGCTTCGTGTGGGGGCGGGGGTCCAAGATGGATTTCTGCCATTATTCTCTGCTGGGAGACCGGGGTCCATCTTCCCACCCTCTGGGCCTCACCATCCGAGACAATACGATGGCTGCTTTTACAAGCGTTGGGGTCACAAGCTGCTAGGGCTCAACTGCAGCTGTGATTGCTCTCCCTGCTGCTGTCCCTGGTGCTACCGCAAACAGCACCGCCCACTTTTGCTCTTCCTACCTGTCTGACGAGCTCCGCTGGTTTATAACTTTGTACGTTGGACTGCGGTGTAGTTTTATTTTCTGGAATTTCTATTAATCTTTTGTTTTGAGGTAGTTGTATTCCTTTCTAGTTGTAGAGGGAGACTGAGCATGTCAATCTTGGCCGGAGTGTGTCATAAATGACTAATTTTTAAAGAATTATGTGAATGGCTTTGGGGCCATTATTAAGTAAAATGAGGGTTACTTGATCACATGCACTGTGATACCCCAACAGTTGATATGATAACCCAGATGGCTACTAAATGACTAACAGGAAGGGAGTATGTGCATCTAGGAGACATTGAACAAATAAATTATTCATGTCTGAGTGCGACAGAGTGGAAGGAATGAGATTTCATTCTGATACTCAAAATGGCTTAAATTTAAAAGTCATGAGCCCTGGCTGGTGTGGCTCAGTGGATTGAGCACCAGCCTGTGAACCAAAGGGTCACCAGTTTGATTCCCAGTTATGGCACATGCCTGAGTTGTGGGCCAGGTCCCCAGTTTGGGGAGTGCAAGAGGCAACTTATTGATGTCTATCTCCTCTCTTTCTCCCTCTCTTTCCCCCTCTCTAAAAAGAAATAAGTAAAATCTTTTTTAAAAATTCATGAATTTTTTTATTTCGGGAATTTTCCATTTAGTATTTTCATACTGCAGTTGATCATGAGTAACAGAAACCACAGAAAGTAAAACCACATATGAAGGAGTACTACTGTATATATATGGTTGCTAACATGCTCAGATTTAAATAGCATAAGAGGTAAGGAGGGTCTCAACATTCAATATGTAGACTGTTAATTAATCTCACTGTTTTCATATGGTATCTGCTCTGTGCCTGATATCTCCAAAATCAAACTCTCTTCGAGATTCAAGGCTGTTACATCTTTTTATGCAGGCTTTCAGGCAAAATTCTTATTCCCAGCTGTAAGAATTTCCCATCCCAACTTAATTCATTAATTAGCATCTCCAATGCCTGACCATGTCTGGAATTCTGTAGGTCAATTTGGTAGCTTCACATCAGCATTATCATTTTTATAGAATTGATATTTAGTCATTTATAAGTATATTTTATTGATTATGCTATTATAGTTGTACCAATTGTCCCCCATTGCCAACCTCTGCCTAGTTCCCCTCTTCCATGTAACAATCCCACTTCCCTTAGTTCATGTCCATGGGTCATGCATATAAATTTTTTGGCTACTACATTTCCCATATTACTCTTAACACCCTCCTCTCTATTTTGTACTTACCAATTATGCTGCTTAATCACTGCAACTTTTCCCCATTCTCTACCCGCTTCCTCCCAGCTGATAACTCTCCAAATGATCTCCATATCTATGATTATGTTCCTGTTCTAGCTGTTTGCTTAGTTTTTTGTTTTGTTTTTTATTACATTCAGTTGTAGATAGTTGTGAGTTTGTTGTCATTTTAACGTTCATAGATTTGATCTTCTTTTTCTTAAGTAAGACCCTTTAACATTTTATAAAATAATGGCTGGTGTTGGTGACCTCCTTTAGTTTTATTTTTCTGGGAAACATTTTACCTGCCCTTCAATTGGGAATGATGATTTTTCTGGATAAAGTAATGTATGCTGTAGGTCCTTGCTTTTCATCACTTTGAATACTTCTTGCCAGGGCCTTCTTATCTGCAAAGTTTCTTTAGAGAAATCAGCTGATAGTCTTATAGGCACCCCTTTGTAGATAACACACTTCTTTTCCCTTGCTGCTTTTAATTTTTGGCATTTTAATTATAATGTGTCTTGATGTGGTCATCTTTGGTTCCAACTTGCTTGCTGGACTTGTATCTCTATTTCCTTCATCTAATTAGGGAAGTTCTACTTCATTATTTTTTCATGTAACTTTTCAATTTTTTTGCACTTCATTTTCTCCTTCTGGCACTCCTATTACTCGCATGTTGGCACATTTAAAGTTGTCCCAGAGGTTCCTAAGCATCTCCTCATTTTTTCAATTCTTGTTTCCTCCTTCTGTATGGGTTGAATATTTCTTTCTTTCTTATCTTCAAAATCATTTTTTTGAATCCTGGCTTCCTTCTCTTCACTGTTGTTTCCCTGTGGGTTTTTCTTTTCTTTTATTTCTTTAGGTGATTTATATACTTAATTATTTATTTATCTATTTATTTATATTTGGTGGGGGACCACTGCTCTATAACAATTTCCCCCCTCTCAGACCTAAGACCCTTTATTACCTTATAAAAGACAATGGGCAAAACTCTCACGCTCCTCTAGCTGCTTCAATTTGGACATGGTTGTCATCTTACCTACCTTTGGATCCAGAAATCCCTAGTAAGAGTGGGAGTGTGAAGGGGATGGTAGCCTTCCCACATGGGGAAGGATCTTGCAGACTCCAGGCCGGTTGGCTGTCCCCAGGCAATAGCATGCTCAGTTTAACAAGCTGGCATTCTTCTTGTATTCTGGGAGCAACAGATTTGACAACAGGGTTAAAAGACATCATTAAATCCATAACCACTGGATGACAAAAGTCAGGGATTAATTTTTCAATGTACCGCATTAGGGAAAAAAAAAGGCTTCTTTGGAGGAAGGTGTGCAATGCACGTCACACCTGTCCAAAGCCCTTTTGCCCACTACACTTAATTTGGTCTGAGGGGAATATTTTAGGTTTCCCCCCTCTCAGAACTCTGGACCCTTTCTGTCCAACCCATTACGACAGAAAAGAGAAAGAGAGAGAGCAGTTTTAAAGTGAAGCCCACAGACCATCCCATATTTCACCAACCCAACCACTTAGTTCAGCCAAACCATTGAGTCTTAGGAGGTGGCGATGTAGACAGGATTAAGTGAGGCCTATATGTACAGACAATCGCTCAGGTAATTAGACCATAGCCTTATGCTCTATGTAAACAAAACACACATGTTAATTTATGCAACATAACCCACAAACCAGTCTCTAAATCTGCGAAATTGTCTTATGGGTAAGACCTGCAGTTGAAAGGCTTTTGACATTCTTCATGTCTGTAAATTAAGCATATTTGATGATGTCACAAACCTAGTTTAACTTTCAAATGAAAACAAACTTTAAATGAAAATAAACTTTAAAAACAGTGCAATAGTTTATAGTCTACCACTGAGCATTGTGATTTTTCCTTCAATTGCGATTTTTTTCTTACCATTACTCTCCTTGTAATTAAAGGGATTGCATTCAGTACAGCTTTAATGTATCCTGTTCATTTGCATGAACACAAAAAGAGCAGCAAATGATTACATATGATCTTTAAGTCTGCTTTGCTGGAACTTACACAGGGAACCTTTAGGTTAACTTTAATACTGCTCTCTGGGAACAGAAGCTGAGCTACACACCTGCCATTGTGCCTTGCCTGTAAACACCTGCCTTTTCCAAGTTCATCGGGTTTTCCATTGTGCCTTAAGGTTTCTTCTAGCCATCTTTCAGGAAAGTGACCTTTGTTACTTCCCTGGAAAAATTACCATGAACCTCACAACCAACTAAGGTACCAGGCCTTTTTTCTCATGGGCTTTTGTTACCTTTGAATGTCAATCCCAGTCCTCAGGGCTCTCTCGTAAAAATCAGAGCCCATACATGCCTCCTCTAGGCATGCCATTCCAGTCAAAGTTTTGGATAACAAAACCTCTATTAACAACTGGTCTTATTAATTTTATGCAAAGAACCTCATGCCATTACTTACTTCTTCAGAATGCCAAATTCTGGAGGGATCAGGTAGGGAGAAAATTATAGTTTGAGGAAAAATCCTTTTCCTTCTAATATTCACTAAGATTGCATTTCCATGCTTTACACTTTCTTTTGTTCACTTTCTTACATATGAATTTTTTGTGGAGGGGGGTGTTGGTGACTTCCATATTTATTTATTTATTTATTTATTTATTTATTTATTTATTTATTTGCTTTTCTTTTTTTCCCACTAAAATATTTTATTTTTCTATTACAGTCTTCCCACTTATTTCCCCATTAATTCCCCTGACCTGGCCCACCCCTTCTCCCACAATCAGTCCCCACCAGGTTATCCATGTCCATGGACCATTTATACATGTTTTTTGAATAGATCCTTCCCCTTCTTACCCTTGTTATCTCCCACTGCCCTCTCCCCTTGTGGCTGTTAGTCTGCTACTTTTTTACATGCGTCTGGTCTAATTTTGCTCCTTTGTTTCTATTGTTCATTAGTTTCCTTTATTAATTGATATCATATGGTACTCATCTTTCATTGCCTGGCTTATTTCACTAAGCACAATTGTCTCTAGTTCCATCCATGTTGTCACAAATGGTAGGAGTTGCTTCTTTCAGCTACAGCCTACTCCATTGTGTAAATGTACCACATTTTTTGATCCACTCATCTACAGAGGGGCACTTAGCTCGTTTACAGCATTTGGCTATTATAAATAGTGCTGCTATAAACATAGGGGACATAGGTTCTTCTAAATTGGTGTTTCAGGATTCTTTGGGTACAATCCTTGCAATGAATTGCTAATTCAAAAGGCAGTTCCATTTTTAGTTTTTTGAGGAAATTCAATACTGTTTTCCATAGCACCTGTACCACTCTGCATTCCCACCAGCAGTGCACTGGAGTTCCCTTTTCTGTATATCCTCACCACCACATGATTGTTGATCTTGATGATGGCCATTATGATCAGGGTGAGGTGGTATCTCATTGTGGTTTTTATTTGCATCTCTCTAATGCTACGGATGTTGAGAATTCTTTCAAAACCTATGGACCTTCTGTATGTCCTCCTTGGTGAACTGCTTGTTCATGTCTTTTGCCTATTATTTAATTGGGTCATCCATCTTCTTGGAGTTGAGTTGTATAAGTTCTTTATATATTTTGGAGATCGATCTTTTGTCTGAAGTATTGGCAAATATATTTTCCCATATGGTTTGTTCCCTTTTCATCTTGCTGACGTTTCCTTTTCCTGAGAAAAAATGCTTTAGTTTGATGTAGTCTCATTTGTTTATTATTTCCCTTCCCTTAGAAGATATATTGGTTAAAATATTGCTACATGGGATATCTGAAATTTTCCTGCCAATGTTTTCCTCTAGGATGTCTATGGTGTCACGGCTTACATTTAAGTCCTTTATCCATCGTGAGTTTATCTGGTGGATGGTGTAAGTTGGTGGTCTAGTTTCATATTTTTTGCATGTCCCTGTCCAGTTCTCCCAGCACCATTTGTTGAAGAGGCTCTTCTCACTGTATTTTATGTTTCTTCCCTCCTTGTAACATATTAGTTGACCATATAGACCTGAGTTTATTTCTGTTCCATTGATCTATGTCTGTTCTTATGGCAGTACCAGACTGTTTTGATTACAGTGGCCTTGTAGTAGAGTTTGGTATCAGTTATTGTGATTCTTCCTGCTGTGTTCTTACTCAAGATTGTTGTGGCTATTTGGGGTAATTTTTTGGTTCCATATAAATTTCTGAAATATTTGTTCTAGATCTGTGAAATACAACACTGATATTTTAACAGTGATTTCATTGAATCTATAAATTGCTTTCGGTAGTATGTACACGTTAATAATGTTGATTATTCCAATCCATGAAAATGGCCTATGCTTCCACTTATTTGTATTTTTCTTAATTTCTTTCTTCAGTGTTATGTAGATTTATGAGTACACGTCTTTTACCTCCTTAGTTAAGTTTATTCCTAGGTACTTCATTTTTCTTGTTGCTATAGTAAATGGGATTTTTTTCTAGTTTCTATATCTGATATTTTATTGTCGGTATACAAAAATGCCTTCAATTTCTAAATATTGACTTTATACCCTGCTATTTTGCCAAATTCACTTATTAGGTCAAATGATTTTTTGATGGAGTTTATAGGGTTTTCTATGTACACTATCATGTCATCTGCAAATAATGACAGTTTCACCTCCTCTTTTCCAATTTGGATTCCTTTTATTTTTTTCTTGTCTGATTGCTGTAACTAAACTTCCAAGACTATGTTGAATAGGAGTGGAGATAGTGGACATCCTTGTCTTGTTCCTGACCTCAGGGGGAATGCTTTCAGTTTTTTTTCCATTGAGTATGATGTTGGCTTCAGGTTTCTCATATATGTCCTTTATTATGTTGAGGTATGCTCCCTGTATTCCCATTTTGCCAAGTGTTTTCATCATAAATGGGTGTTGTACTTTATCAAATGCTTTTTCAGCCTCTTCGTACAATGTTTGTCTTTCAATTTGTTTATGTATTGTGTCACATTTATTGGTTTGTGAATACAAAACCATCCTTGAATCCCTTGGAAAAATCGCACTCGATCATGGTGTACAATCTTTCTAATGGATAACGTTTGCCAATTTTTTTTGAGAATTTTAGCAGCTATGTTCATCATCAATATTGGCCTGTAATTTTCTTTCTTTGTTGTGTTTTGACCTGGTTTTAAAATTAGGGTAATACTGGCTTCACAGAAAGAGTTTGGGAGTCCTCCCTCTTCTTGGATTTTTAAAAATATTTTGTGGAGAATAGGAGTTAGTTCTTTCCTGAATGTTTACTAAAAATCACCTATGAAGCCAGGGCTTTCTTTTCCCAGTAGTTTTTTTAAATTACTGCTTCAATTTCACTAGTTGTTATTGGCGTGTTCAGGCTTTCTGCTTCCTCGTGATTCAGTTTTAGAAGATTATATGTTCCCAGGAACTTGTTCATTTTATCTAGGTTTCAAATTTCTTGTGACACAGTTGTTCATAGCACTTTCTTACAATCCTTTGTATTTCTTTGGTAAGAGTTGTGATTTCTCCTTCTTTTCTGATTTCGTTTACTTGGGTTCTTTCTGTCTCTCTCTGTTTTTTTCTTTTTGATGAGCCTGGTTAAAAGCTTGTCAATTTTGTTTATCTTTTTAAAGTACCAGCTCCTGGTTTTATTGATTTTTTGAATTGTTTGTTTAGTCTCTATGTCATTTAATTCTGTCCTGATCTTTTTGATTTCCTTCCTTCTACTCACTGTGGGCTTTGTTTGTTGTTATTCCTCTAATTCTTGTAGATGTAGGGTTAGATTTTTTATTTGAGATTCTTCTATCCTTTTCAGGTAGGCCTGTATTGCTATGAACTTTTCTCTCAGTACTGCTTTAACTGTACCCCATAGGATTTAGTTTTTTGTGTGTTCATTATCATTCGTTTCCAGAAATTTCTTGATTTCTTCCTTGATGTCATTGTTAACCCACTCATTATTGAATAGCATGTTATTCATTCTTCATGAGTTTGAATGTTTTTGAGTTTTTTTCCTTGAGGTTGATTTACAGTTTCAAGCCACTGTAGTCTGAGAAGATGCTTGATATAATTTCAATTTTCTTGAATTCTTTGAAGCTTGTTTTCAGTCCTACCATGTGGTCTATTTTTGAAACTGTTCCATGTGCACTTGAAAAGAATGTATATTTTGCTTCTTTAGGGTGAAAAGTTTAAATATATATATAATCAATTAAGTCCATTTGATCTAGAGTATGTGCAATGCCTCAATACCCTTAGTGTTTCTTTACTTCAAAAATCTGTCCATTGTTGACAATGGGGTATTAAAGTCCTCGGTTATTAGTGTGTTGCTATCTACATCCTTTCTGAAGTCTTCAAGGTTTTCCTTACATATTTGGGTTCTCCTCTGTTGAGTGCATATATGTTTACTAGGGTTACATCATCTTGATGGATTTTTCCCTTAAGTATCATGAAATGTTCTTCTTTGTCACTTTTTATGGCTTTCACTGTGGAATCTGTTTTGTCTGATATAAGTATTGCTACTCCAGCTTTTTATTTCATATCCATTTGCTTGACATACATTTTTCCATCCCTTCACTTTCAGTGTATGTAGATCTTTTGTTTTGAGATGGGTCTCTTGTAGACAGCATCTATGTAGGTCATGCTTTCTAATCCATTCAGCTACCGTATGTCTTTTGATTTGTGCATTTTATCCATTTTCATTTAAGGTTATTATTGTCAGGTATTTAGTCATTGTCATTTTACTCCTTTGTACTTGTGTTCCTTTCTATTTCTCTCTGTTTCTTCATCTTCTTAAAGCAGACCCTTTAGCATCTCTTGCAATGCTGGTTTGGTGGAGATGTATTCTTTTAGCCTTCTTTTGTCTTGGAAACTCCTTATTTCACCTTCCATTTTGAATGAGAGCCTTGCTGGGTAGAGTATTCTTGGTTGTAGGCCTTTGTTTTTTATTGCTTGGGATATTTTTTGCCATTCCCTTCTGGCTTGTAGTGTTTCTGCTGAGAAATCTGATGATAGCCTTATTGGAGCTCCCTTGTCCATTATTAGCTGTTTCTCTTTTGCTACTTTTAGGATTCTCTCTTTGTATTTCAATGTATCCATTTTAATTATGTTGTGCTTGGAGTGGGCCTTTTTGAGTTCATCTTCATTGAGACCCTCTGTGCTTCCAGACTTGCGTGACTTTTTCTCTCACCAAGTTAGGGAAGCTTTCTGCCATTACCTTTTCAAACAGGTTTTCTATCTCTTGCTCCTCTTCTTCTTTAGGTATTCCTATGATAAGGATATTATGTTTCATGTTGTCCTGCAGCTCTCTTAAAACCTCTTCATTCTTTTTCACTCTTTTTTCATTTTGTTGCACTGTCCGGGAATTTTTTTCTACGCTGTCCTCCAGCTTACTGATCTGATCTTCTGCTTCCTCTAGCCTACTTTTAATTTCTTCTACTATGTTCTTCAATTCAGAAATTGTATTCTTCATTTCTTCCTGGTTCTTATTGATAGCTTGGATGTCCTTTTTCATGCTGGTGTAATTCTCAGTAAGTTCCTGTCGTTTCCCTGGAGTTCTTTGTAGTTTTCTTTGAGCTCGCTGATCTCATTGAGCTTCTCTATAATCCATGTTTTGAATTCCATGTCTGATGCTTTGCTTCCCTGTATTTCATTTAGCACTCTTTCTGGGGATTCCTCCTTTCCTTCTGATAGTTGGTTGTTTCTCAGTCTCCCCATTTTTGTGACTCTTTGTTTGTTGCTGCTTCTTATATTGATGTGCACTTCCTGGATCTGACCTGGGTGGCATCAGATCGTGTACCAGCCTGGGCCTAGGCAACCTGTTGCAGACTACCAGAGATCTACTGTCTTTGTCTGTCTCCTTTAGTTGTTAATCTATTCAATCTGTGATCAGCAGTCAGGGTTATGCACCGAGGGTGGGGCAGATTAATTCCTGTGGATAGGGCGTTTGCTTCCCCTGAGGCTGATGCTACTTGGAAGCAATGGTCTGCCTGCAGTATGGAAAATATGTCAGCACTGGTACCCAGTCACTGCCCCCTCAGTTCTCGCCTCAAAGCCACTGCCCTAAACTCTCCTTAAGTGTCTCTAGTCCTCTCTGCCCTCCCTGTGCTTAAGCTCAGGGTAAGTGCGTCCCACAATATTTTCGTCTGTGATCGCTTTAATAGCTCTTTGTCTCCAGCTGTTTCTTTCAGGTCAGTAAAAAACTGTAGTTTCACTTTTCACATGCAAAAAACTAGGTTTTCACTTTTCACAGCTGGATTCTATTTTACTTTTCGTTATGGTGCTATAGGCTGGGAAGCTCAGCTTGGGGTTTATACCCTGCCCTTTTCAGGGGGAACCCCCAGCTGCTGAGCTGTTTCTCAGTCCCTTGTCACACGTGTGAGCCCAGCCAGCCCTTTCAAATCTCCGCACGTCCTACTAGTCATGTGATGAAGTGGCCTTTTCTGTCTCTCTGTGGATATGAGACTTCTCTCCAGCTAATGTTCAGTTGGTTATTCTAGATAACTTCTCCACAATTGTTATAATTTCAGATTGGTCCTGGAGGGACGTTAGTGTATCTTCCATTTTCTCCTCTAACATCTTGTATTTCTCTGATTGGTTTTTTTTCTTTATTTCACTTAGTGTAACCTTTAATACTTACTTTATGTTTTTGTACTCAATGAGTTCTCTGAGCATCCTGATCACTAGTGTTTTGAACTATGTATCTGATAGGTTGGCTATCTCCACTTCACTTAGCTCTTTTTCTGGGGTTCTGTTCTGTTACTTCATTTTGGCCGTATTCATTTGTCTCCTCAATTTGGCAGCATCCTTGTGTTTGTTTCTGTGTGTTATGTAGAGCTGCTTTGATTTCCTCTTAGTGCACCTGTTATGTGTAGCAGAGCCTTAGGTATTTGCCAGAGTGGAACAAGCATTTCACTGCTTTCTGGCTGTGTTGGGGGAGGGCTCAGAGAGGGGAAAATACTGCTACCTGTCTTCTGCATGTTTTCCTGGCACTTTCCCCATTTCCAGTCACTTCATCTTCTTCCCATATGCAACCGGGGCCCTTCCAGCTGTTGCCCTGGTGAGGAATCCCAGAGTGAGTATGTTTGCATACGTTCTAAGTCCATGCATGCCCTTTAAATGGACTCTCCTGAAAAAGGTAGTTTCTTCCAACCATCCCAACATCCACTGGTTTTCACAGCTGGAAATTATGGGGCTTTATTTTCCCAGCACTGGAACCCTGTGTTGTGCAGTCTGACATGGGACCGAGATTGCTTACTCCCAAGGTATACCTCCTTATCTGTATATACCACACGAGTGTGGGACCACCTGTTCCACCACTGTCACTGCCTCTCCATGCCACAATGTCTCTTCACCTCGCCACCCTTCCTACCTGTCTGGATAGATGTGGCTTCTTTAAACTCTTGGTTTTCAGACTTCCACACAGTTCTATTTTCTGGAAGTTCTGGGTGTTATTTGCTTTGAGATTAGTTGTAGTTCTTGTGGTTTCACGAGGAGGCAAAGCATGTCTATATATGCCTTCATTTTGACCAGAAGTAGTATTTAGCCTTTTCAGCTCTGCTAACTCCTCCACCTGTTTCCCATCTTCCAAGAATGTGTTAACATCTTATTCTCTGATCTTTTTTTGTTTTTTGGTCTCATGGATTTATACTCTTAAAAAATTTACTCAAATGACCAATGGACATAGACAACAGGGTGGGGGTTGACTGTGGGTGAAGGGTTGGGCAGGGTGGGAGGGGAGCAATGTGTGAAAATGGGACAACTGTAATGCAAAAACAATAAATAAATACATACATACATACAGAAATGAAATACATATTCAATAGTAAAAAAATTTACTCCAATTTTGGTAGGTTTTAATGAAGGAATAAGTATTCAATGCGTTACATTTAACTGAAATAATCTATTATCATAAATTTACAATAAAGTTTGTCTTATTTTGTAACTTCTTTAGCAGTGCTTGGGTGCTTTGGCTAAAGACCAAGAAAGTAGAGAATAGGATTCATCCAGAAATACGTCTTTACCAGTCAGGTGTAGCAAAATGTCAGAGGCATAAGAGAATTTGTGGAAGTCAAAAATGGTGAAATGGTGAATCATACAACATAAGCTGAGTAAAAATAAAAAGAGTTGATAAGCTGAGAGAAAATTAAGGGATCAATATACTGAAGGTGTTGATTTGGTCAAAAAATGGTCATAATGGGAATAGTTAGATAAGTAATCAAGAAGAGGAGGGAACTGTGGTCATACAGTTATATGTTTGAGTTACTTATCTGGAGATTTAAAAGTCATGGGTGACCCCAGGGGTTCCGGCCAAGATGGAGGTATATAGGTAGACATGCTGCATCTCCCTTCACAACTAAGAAGGAATACAACTACCACAAAACCATAAAAAACAACCAGAAGTACCAGAAAATTGACCTGAATGGAAGTCCATCAAACAAAGAAGTAAAGAAAAAATACTTATCCAGACAGGTAGGACAGGTGGAGACAGGGCAGAGAGGACAAGGTGTAGATGTAGTGGTGGCGGTGCAATGATTGTGGCTGGTTAGTGGGAAGTCAGCCACATATTATAAAAGTCAGGACAAAAATCTGGGAAAGGATCCCAACCCTAGATCAGCCCACACAGTCCATGGTTCCAGCACTGGGGAAAATAAAGCCACATTGCTTCTTACTGTGAAAACCAGTGGGGGTCAGAGCAGAGGAATAAACTGCTGGTCTTTCAGCAGTCTGCTTCTTAAGAAAGCCCCCACCACCACCACGGTCCTAGAATGTCTGGGAACCATCACCACGCAACAGCAAGAGGGGCACCAGTCACATAAGGGAAGTGGGAGTAGTGCCTGGAAAATGGGGAAGTACTGAGCAAGCAGCACTATACATTCTCTGACCCCTCCCCCACATACAGCACCACAACATGGTGAAACAGGTCATGTCTGCAACATAACAGATGTGACAGCTATACCTAAGACACAGAGGCAAACACAGAAGGCTGTCAAGTTAAGAAGACAAAAAGTATGGCCCAAAGGAGAGAGCAGATAAGGTTACAGTGGGAGAACTGAGTGATGAGGAGATAGCGAACCTAACATATGCAGAACTCAAAACACTGGGTGATCACAATGCTCACAGACTTGACAAACAAGATTGAGTATGACAAATGGATAAGGGAAGAAATGAAGGCTATGCTAAGTGAAATAAAGGAAAATCCACACAAAACCAGTGGTGAAGGGAAGGAAACGAGGGTCCAAATCAATGATTTGGAACATAAGGAAGAAATAAACAGTCAACCAGTACAGACTGAAGAAACAAGAACTGAGAAAAAGAAGGAGAGGATTAGGAACCTCTGGGACAATTTTAAACATGCCAACATCTGAATCATAGGGATGCCAGGAGAACAGAAAGAGTAAGAAATCAAAAACATATGAGAAAAAATAATGAAGAAAAATTCCCTAATTTGGTGAAGGAAATAGACAAGTCCAGGAGGCACAGAGAGTCCCAAACAAGCTAGACCCAAAGAAGACCACACCAAGAAACATCATAATTAAAATACCAAAAATTAAAGATGAGGCTGTGTTGCCTCCAACGCCCTGGCTCAGTTGTAAACTATTCTGTCTAGCAGAAGTTTCACAACCACAGCAGAACAAATCTATCCAGGACACAGTATTTTGTCTGGGGGAAAAAAGGAAGTGGCTATTCCCTCTAGTAGAGAAAGCACAAGACCTCCATCCCTCATGCTTTTTATTGAGAAGTGTATACATGGGAGGTACAAGGTAAAAATTTATAAATCCTCAATAGCTTTTAGGTGCCTGGATTACAGTTGACAATTACAGATCACAAGTATTAATATAGAGGGCACAGTGACAGGTCTGTGTCAGGGTCTAATAAACATCTTGATGCCACACTGGCATTAGGTACAAGGTTTCATACATTCCTTGCTAGAGATTGTTTATAGTTCACTAAGAGATAAGAAAATCTGAGCAAGCTTGAAAGCATAATAAGCATTCTTTAAATCCAATTCCCATGGAAGCCCTCTGAATGGCCTTTGGTCCTGTCTCCCGCACAGCCTTCCAGTGTTCTGTTCAGACTTAAAGACTTCCCGAGGTGAGGGGAAGCCTTGCTCATGGACAGGACTACAATTCCTGAAACCATAAGGAGTGGTTCCCCACATTAAGATAAAGAGAGCATCTTAAAAGCAGCAAGAGAAAAGAAGAGTGTTACCTACAAAGCGGTGCCTATAAGGCTATAAACTGATTTCTCAAAAGGAACTTTGCAAGCAAGAAGGGACTGAAAAGAAGTATTCAAAGTGATGAAAAGCAAGGACCTACAATCAAGACTACTCTATCCAGCAAAGCTATCATTTAGAATGGAAGGGCAGATAAAGTGCTTCCCAGACAAGGTAAAGCAAAAGGAGTTCATCATCACCAAGCCATTATTATAAGAAATGTTAAAGAAACTTATTTAAGAAAAAAAAGATAAAAAATTATGAATATTAAAAGGACAATAAACTCACAATTATCAACAACAGAATCTGAGAAATAAAAACAAAAACAAACCAAGTCAATAACTAGAATAGGAACAAAATCATAGACATGCAGAGCATTTGAAGAGGTATCAGCTGGGAGGGGGGGAGGGGGAGAAAGGAGGAAATGGTGCAGGGATTAAGAAGCATAATTGGTAGATACAAAATAGATAGGGGGACATTAAGAATAGTCCAGGAAGACCCTGGCTGCTGTGGCTCAGTGGATTGAGCATCAGCCTGCGAGCCAAGTGTCACTGGTTCGATTCCCAGTCAGGGCACGTGACTAGGTTGCACGTCAAGGTCCCCAGTTGGGGCGTAAGTCAGAGGCAACCACACAGTGATGTTTCTCTCTCTCTTTTTCTCCTTTGCCCTCTCTCTAGAAATAAAAATAAATAAATAAACAAACAAGCAAATAAATAAAACATTAAAAAAAAGAAATAATAGTCCAGGAAAGGGTGAAGCCAAAGAAATTATGTGCATGACCCATGGACATGAACTAAGGGGGGGATGGGTTTGCCGGAAGAAAGAGGGGTACAGGACGGAAGCGAGCAACAGGAAAAGAAATTAAAACAACTGTAACAGCATTATGAAAAATATATACCTGAAAAAAAGTCATGAACAGTGACAAGGGGGGAGGGGGGAGGGAGAGAAGGGGGTAAGAAAAGGAAGGGTCTACTCAAAGAGCAGGTATAAATGACAAATGGACCTGGACAATGGGGTGGGGACTAACTGTGGAAGAAGGGGTGGGCTGGGTGGAGGGGAGCAATGGGGGAAGGGGTGGGACAACTGTAATAGAAAAACAAACAAAAATTATTAGTTGGGGGAAAAATGAAAGGAAAATAGCTTAATAAATGAGGCAGCAAATTTCTCCTCCCCCCAAAAAAACCCTCACATGTAGGAAAGTGAACACAAGAAAATGTAAAGTATGGAAATGCAATTTTAGTGAACATTGGAAAGACAAGGATTTTCCTTCACACTATATTTTTCTCCCTACCTGATCCCTCCAGATTTGGCATTCCAAAGAAGTAAGTAATGACATAGGGTTCCTTGCATAAAACTAGTAAGACCCATTCTTAATAGAGGTTCTGTTAACAAAGACTTTGACTGGAATGTCATGCCTAAAGGAGGCATGCTTGGGCTCCAGTTGTTACCAAAAAGCCCTGAGGAACTGGGATTGACTTTCGAAGGTAATAAAAGCCCACGAGAAAAAAGGCCTGGTAACTTGGCTGGTTGTGCCGTTCATGGAAATCTCTCCAGGGAAGGAACAAAGGTTGCTTTCCTGAAAGATGGCTAAAAGGAACCTTAAGGCACAATGGAAAACCTAAAAGACTTCAAAAAGACACATGTTTGCAGGCTAGGCTGAATGGGAGGTATGTGACTCAGCTTCAGTGCCCTGAAGGGCAGTCTGAAAGTCACCCTAAAGGTTTCTTGAGTCAGTTCCAGCAGAGCAGACTTAAAGATCATATGTGATCACTTGCTGCTCTGGTTGTGTTTATGCAAATGAACAGAATAAACTAAAACTGGACTTAATGCAGTCCCTTTAATGACAAGGAGGGTAATCATAAGTAGAAAGATCATGATTCAAGGAAAATCAAAGTGCTCAGTGGTAGACTATAAAGTAGTGCAGCTAACAGTCTTATATGTTTATTTTCATTTAAAATTTGTTTTCATTTGAAAGTTAAACTAGGTCTGTGGCATCATCAAAGATACTTAATTTACAGGCAAGAAGAATGTCAAATGCCTTGCAACTGGATGTCTTCCTATTAAGAGAGTCTCACAGATCTAGAGACTGTTTTGTGGGTTATGTTATGTATATTAACATGTGTGTTCCGTTTCATAGAGCATTAGCCTATGATCGAATTACCTGAGTGATTGTCTGTATGTATAGGTCTCACTTAATCCTGTCTGCATTGCTGCCTCCTGACACTCAATGGTTTGACTGAACTAAGTGGTTGGGCTAGTGAAGTATGGGGTGGACTGTGGGCTTCCCTTTAAAACTCATTTCTCTTTTCTGTCCTAATGGCTTGGACAGTAAGGGCCCAGAGTTCTGAGAGGGGGGAAACCTAAAATATTCCCCTCAGCCCAAACTAAGTATAGTGGGCAAAAGGGTTTTGGACAGGTGTGGCGTGCATTGCACACCTTCCTCCAAAGAAGCCTTATTTTTTTCCCCTAATGTGGGACATTGAAAAATTAGTCCCTGACTTTTGCCATCTAGTGGTTATGGATTTAATGATGCCTTTTAACCCTTTTGCCAGATCTGTTGTCCCAGAATACAATAAGGATGCCAGCTCTGAAACCGAGCATGCCATTGCCCAGGGACAGCCAAGTGAAATGGAGTCTGCAACATCCTTCCCCATGAGGGAAGGCCATCTGCATCTCCACACCCTCACTCTTACTAGGAATTTCTGGAACCAATGATAGGTAGGACAAAAACCATGTCCAGCTTGAAGCAGCTAGACGAGCATGAGATATACGAACAATGTCCTTTATAAGATTATGAAGGGTCTTAAATCACAGAGGGGGCAACTGTTACAGAGCAGGGGTCCCCTCTAAAAAATTAATTAATTAATTTTAAAAATATCTATATATTCCAGCCAAGATGGAGGCCTAGACTTACAAGCTCCATTTCCCTCCACAACTACCGAAAAACCAGAAAGAATCAGAAGTTCCAGAAAATAAAGCTACATGGAAGTCCAACATATAAAGTTATAAACAAGTGGTGCTTGTCCGGACAGGTAGGAGGGGTGAAACCTGGATGGAGAGTTCAAGCTGTGGTAGCAGCGGCAGCTGCAGCAACGGTGGCAGAATGGCAGTAAGCACAGACACCCATATATAAAAAGAGGTGAGAAGCACTTGGGGAGCACCTCGGCTACAGCCCTAACCCATCAGTTCACAATTCCAATGCCAGGGAAGGCAGACCCCCATTGCCTCAGACTCTGAGGGCCAGAAGGCGTAGTGACAGAGGAGGAGGCTCCCAGTCTCTCAGCGGAGAATGAGTGGCCGGAATCCATCTTGGACTCCCGCTCCCACAAAAAAATGCCACACTGAGGTAAAAAGGGTCACCCGGCAGTGACAAGTGCATGGGGCTCCTCCCCCTATAGCATAGGAGGTGGGACAGCCCCACCCAGGAAGCAAAGGTACACACAAAACTGCCAGGATGGCACAGATAATGATAGAGATCCCGGTGACAAAACTGACCAGCCAACAAATATCTAATCTAATGGCTCAGCAGATATAAAATCTTTCTGAGGCGCAGCTAAAACCTTTGGTTATATGAATGCTTACAGAATTAGCAACAGATCTTAAACAAGACGAGGAAGCAACGAAGGCTATTCCTGCTGAAATGAATGAAAACACATATGAAACTAGTGGTAAGGGAAAGAAAACTGGAGACCAAATCAACAAATCGGAACATAGGGAAGGAACAATCAATCAAACAGTGCAGAAAGAGGAAACAAAAAGTGAGGAAAATGAGAAGATGCTCAGAAATCTCTGGGACATTATAAGTGGGTCAATATTCAAATCATAGGGTTATCAAAAGGTGAAGAACTAGAAATTGAAAAATTATGTGCAAAAATAATGAAGCAGAACTTCCTGAACTTAGGGAAGGAAATAGACTTACAGCTCCAGGAAGCACAGAGAGTTCCAAAAAATCTGGATCCACTCAAAACCATATCAAGATACGTTATAATCAAAATGTCAAAAATTAAGGATAAAGAGAGAATCTTAAAAGCAGCAAGAAAGAAGAAGAGAATTACGTACAAAGGGGACCCAATAAGACTATCAGCAATTTCTCAAAAGAAATGCTCCAGGCAAGAAGGGACTGGCAAGAACTATTCAAAGTAATGAAAATCAAAAATCTATAACCACGATTACTCTATCCAGCAAAGCTGTCATTCAAAATAGAAGGGCAGAGAAAGTGCTTCCAGGGCAAAATAAAACTGAAGGAGCTCATCAGATCCAAACTGTGGTTATATGACATGTTAAAGGGACTTGTTTAGGAGAAGGAGGATCAAAACTATGAAAATTAAAATGAAAACTATCACAACAACCAACAACAGCAGCTAGGGAATTGAAACAAAGGCAAACTAAGTAGGCAGCGAGAGTGGGAAAAGAATTATAGGTATGTGGAACATTTTGGAGAGAGGTCACCGGGGAGGAGGAAGGGGGAAAAGGGAAGGAGATAGTACAGGAATTAAGAAGCATGGTAGGAGGAAGATGTTGAGAAGAACTTTATGCACAACCAATGGGCATGGACTAAGGGGGGAGACAACTGGAGGGAGCGGCGTCACGGGGTAGATGGGAACAAAGGGAAAAAAAATTGGGACAACTGTAACAGCCTAATAAACCATATTTTAAAAATAATAAAAATAAAATAGAACATATAGGCAGTACGGCAGAATGTTCCCGGCCCACCCACATGCCAGAGCGGGGGATCGCTGCCAGCCTGTGCACGTGCCAGCCAGCACAAGGGACTGCCCCACCCACCAGTATGGGAGAATGGTCCTGACACACACACCCCAGTGCTCATCCACCACCGGGTCCCCTGCCACCTGGCAGAACAAAATCGCATTTCCCACGCTCAACCTAGGCTCAGCTGAAAGTGAAAAGAACTAAAGGAGCTTTGGATAACTTTGAACGATGGTTCTGGAGAGAAAACTGGAGGAACAGCAGACCAGATCCCAGGGAAGAATCAATCTCAGTGTTACAGGAGAAATCTCATAAGCAGACTACTCACCTCCAAGAGGCATAAGCCAGAGACAACTCAACAACTGTCAGAAGTGGGCAGAGTGACTCTCAGTCAGCTAATTTAAAGGAAGGACCCAACAAAAAGCAACACAACAAACAAAACCAAAATACTACTAGAGAGTCCAATAAAAGGCAAAAGGGTGTCCCAAGAGCATCAAGTTAAGGAGATCAAGGAGTCTCCACCACTGAAAAACACAGATTCCTACCACAGAAGGTCACACCACAAAGACAGTAAATAAAAGCAGATCAATCTAAAAAGATGAAACGATCAAGACCAGCACCCAAAATAGGGATATAGAGTAACACCTCACCACATAGAAACGATCAAGACCAGCACCCAAAATAGGGATATAGAGTAACACCTCACCCAGAAGAAGGGATAGATGAAATAGAGGCAAGCAAACTATCAGACATGGAATTCAAAACAATAGTAATGAGGAAGCTCGGGCCTGGCTGCTGTGGCTCAGTGGATTGAGCGTCAGCCTGCGAACCAATTGTTGCTGGTTTGATTCCCAGTCAGGGCACATGACCAGGTTGCACACCAGGTCCCAAGTTGGGGATGCATGAGAGGCAACCACACACTGATGTTTCTCTTTCTCTCTTTCTCCTTTCCCCTCTCTCTCTAAAAAAAAAAAAAAAACAGATAAATAAATAAATAAATAAATAAAAATTTAAAAATCGATCAATCAATAAAATAAAATAAAATGGAACGCCAATCAACGCTCCTGAACCGAGGTACAACATCATTTGCAAGGAGCCTTCTCAAAAAAAAAAAAAAAAAAAAAAAATATATATATATATATATATATAGAATTGAGGAAGCCCAATGAACGCAACAAACTCAAAGAAAATTAAAATGAACTCCAGGGGAACAACAAAGAAATCAAGGGAAACTACAAAAAATCTACAGGGAAGATACAAGGAACTTACTGAGAACTACACCAGCATAAAAAAGGACATAGAAACTATAAACAAGAACCAGGAAGAAATGAAGAATACAATTTCTGAACTGAAGAATGCAGTAGAATCAATCAAAAATAGGCAAAACAAAGCAGAGGATCAGATCAGTGAGTTAGAGGACATCATAGAAAAAAATTCCCAGACTGCAACAAAATGAAAAAAGACTGAAAATGAATGAAGAGGTGTTAAGAGAGCTGCAAGACAACATGAAACAAAACAATATCCGTATCTTATGGATACAATAAGGAAAAGAAGATGATCATGGGATAGAAAACCTGACTGAAAAAGTAATGACAGAAAATTTTCCTAACCTGATAAGAGAAAAAGTCATGCATGTCCAGGAAGCACAGAGGGTCCCAATAAAGACTAACCTAAAAGGCCCACTCCAAGGCACATCATAATTAAAATGGCAACATTCAAAGACAAAGAGAGAATCCTAAAGACAGCAAGAGAAAAACAGCAAATAACATACAAGGGAGCTCCAGTAAGACTATCAACTCATTTCTCAACAGAAACACTACAAGCCAGAAGGGAATGTTAAAAAATATTTCAAGCAATGAAAAACAAAGACATACAACCAAGACTACTCTGTCCAGTGAGGCTCTCTTTCAAAATAGAGGGTGAAATAAGGAGTTTTCCACTTCCAGCCAAGATGGAGGCTTAGACTGACATGCTCTGTCTCCCTCCACAACTAAGTAGGAATACAACTACCTCAAAACCAAAGATAAACAGAAATTCCAGAAAATAAAACTACATGGAAGGCCAACATATGAAGTTATAAACCACTGGTACTAGTCTGGACGGGTATGAGGGGCGAAACTGGAGCGGAAAAATCAGGGTGCTGTCTGTGCTAGCAGCGGGGACAGTGGTGGGACTGCGAGAAATGCCAGGGGAGCAATCCTGGCTGCAGTCGAGACCTGTCAGCTTGCGATTCCAATGCTGGGGAAGGTAGTCCCCCATTACCTCCAACTGTGAGGCCCAGAGGGCGTGGGGATAGAGGAAGAGACTCCTGGTCTCTCAGAAGAGAGTAATGGCAGGAATACATCTTGGACCCCCAACCCCACACAAAGCACCACAGAGCGGTGAAAAAGGTGGCTGGTCGCCGGATAGTGAGGGGTGCATGGGGCTCCACCCACTACAGCCTGCCCAGGAAGCAAAGGTAAACAGAAAACTGTCAGGTGAAGCAGACCATGATTGAAATCCCAGTGACGTAGCTCACCAGGCAGCAGATGAGGGACCTAACCAATGAGCAAATAGGAAGTCTTTCTGAGGCTCAGTTCAGAACTATAGTCATAAGGTGGCTTAAAGAATTAACAACAAAAGGTTTGGAACAAGACAGGGAAGGAATGAAAGCTAGTCATACTGAAACAAACCAAAACACATACAAGACAAGTGGTGAGGAAATGAAAACCAGAGATCAAATCAACAAATCAGAACACAGGGAAAGAATAGTCAACCAGTGCAGAAAGAGGAAACAAAAAGGGAGGAATAAGAGAAGAGGCTCAGAAACCTCTGGGACAGCTATAAGCAAATGAACATCCGAATTATAGGATTGCCAGAAGGCGAAGAAGAACTAGAAATAGAAAACTTATGTGAAAAAATGATGAAGTAGAACTTCCTGAACTTGGGGAAGGAAATAGACTTACAGCTCCAGGAAGCACAGAGAGTTCCAGAAAAACAGGACCCAGGTCAGGGAAGCAAGTCTTGCTCTTCACTGCTTGCTCTACAACTCTGCTTTTGGAACACCTATACAGTACTCCCTCACTTATCGTGGGTATTACATTCTAGACCGCCCCCCCCATGAAGTAGGAACCTTACATTTATTCTACACTCTTACATCTACGTAACTTTAACAACATACGTAGGTATACAGTACCGCAAAATCCCACGATATAGCAAAAAATCCATGATAAATAAATATATTTTAAAATCCCGCGATACAGTGAGGCCATAATAAGTGAACCGCGATATAGGTACTTCACCCTTTGCTGCCTTTACCAACATATTTATTACTTTCTTCAGATGAAATCAATCAAACTAGAATGGATGAATACTGTACAGCCATGTGTATGCATAAGCTTAGTCCACTTCCCAATATGTAGACTGTCTTATGATAAAGCTTCCATGAATATATTTCATTTCAAAAGCAGGAATTGCACACAAATTGATCTTTTATCATTCTGATCTTCCCTGAGGAGTTTCCAAGCCTAAATATAATGGAAGAAGTCACAACGTAAAAATATAGATGTGACAGTCAAAATCAAAAACATGTACATCAAAAGAAAACATAATAGACACTGCTGGCAGGTAAGTGAATTGGTACAACTTTCATGGAGGGCAGTCTGGAAAATGTATTAAAAGCATTTCAAATATGCTTACCATGTCGCCCAGGAATCCCACTAACAATTTATCCAAAGGAAATAAACATGTATGGGCAAAGAGATTTTGCTACGATTGTATTTATCTGTTTTAATTATTATAGTAGAAGGTTGGAAGCCACACAAATGTCCAATAATAAAGGACTGATATATTGATATGATGAAATACTATGCATTGAAAATTGTGTTCTTAAAGAATATTTAATGTCATAGGAAGTACTCAGGTTATAATTAGATAAAGGAAGACATAAAATTGTGCTCACAGGATAGTTTTAATTAAAATAAGTAGACGTACTCATTAACTCAGCAAATATTTATTAAACATCTAATATGTGCTGGGTACAGAGACAGATTCTAGGAATATGGCAGTGGGTTAAACAGGTACAGTTTTTGCCCTCATGGAGGAAAAAGGACTGGAAGGATTGAGTCAATTTTAATTTTTTTATTGATACCTCTATATCTTCTGTAAAACATAACATTTCTTAATCAAAGATTTTTCAAAATCTTCCTTCAGATTGCAGCCAGTTACTATATGCTTGTGAAGCCTAATACATAAAAGCATCTTGAATTTAAAGAATGCTTCATATTTTGGGCTCCTTCCATGGCCGTCACTTATTTGATCCTCATAACAATCTTGTGGAAATAGGTAAGACAAGAATTACCATGCCCACTGTATAGATAAAAAGACTGAGGCAGAAAAAGCAAGTGATTGCCCTGAAAAGTAGAGTGAGTTGGGGCTAGAATCATAGCCCTAGGGTCAGGTTTTAGGGCTAGTTCTACCTGTTTCCCTCAAGGTGTTGTGAAGAAAAAGGGCCTCCTAGGGCTTTGCCCCAATTCTCTTCCAGACACCCATCCACTCTCCTTTTTTCAAGTACCTGGATATGGTGGAATTCTCAAATAAGCAAAAGGAATTGCCAAATCATTTCATCTTTTTGCCTCTCAAATATGTGAAACCACAGAAGATAAAGGACCTTGGAAAGCATTTCAGCCTCCCATCCAAGTTGAGATTACCTTCAGGGTACATAACCCTGTTTCTGATCTGCCTTTCCATCTCTCTCTGCCAGGTACAGGTACCCCCTTGTCCCCTCCCTGCCCACTTCTTTCAGGAAGCCTGCTAGGTGCTGTTTGATTAAAGAAAAAATATAGAACTTATATCTTCAGGCTAGTAATGGACTCATGCCTGAATAGTAAAATTCCCATGACGTTGCATTTTAACTAGTAACTCTGAAGACACCAACTCCAAAGAAACTGGAATTTCAAGCAACACAGCAGGTTAGTAAGGGAGGTATCTCTGGTCAGAATCATATTTTGGCAGCTGTGCTAAAGATTTTATAAAACCTAGGCAAGCTTCTTTCCTTTTCCTACTTCCTGCATATAAGTTCAGCCCCATCCTCAGGGAGCTGGTTCTGCAGGAGGGGAGGACTGAAGATCCAGGCCTACAGCTACCTGCTTTTCTGGCCTCTGTCAAAGGCTAGCATGCTGCCAGGCGCAGTGCTCTCAATCACTCAGGAGGATGCAAGGAAGCCTGATAAGGAGGGCAAGGGATGAGCTGCTAGTGGGAAGATTTCCAGTCCTTCCAAGACAAAAGCAAATCCAATTCCTATGTATTCACCTCCCAGTTCCAGCTTCCATCCACCCTGGCTTCCTTGGGACAATGGAAAATCTGAGCCCTTTGTTGTCAGCATCTTTGCTTTGGTTCTCATCTCTACTTGAGCTTGCTGTTGCTGTTGCTGTTGCTGCTTAGGACCACCCTCCATCCATCATCACATCTTGCTCCGTTTACTGCAAGGGAAAATTGAGATTTTGTTGCTCTGGTTCTGCTTCCCTGCTTTTATTTCAGAACTTGCCCCCTGAGGCATACAGCCCTTCCTTCCTTCCACTCACCCCTGTACCCTCATGGCTTCTCCTCAAACCTAAAGCTGTGTTCTGAAGCATCATTTTGGAATCAAAAACACTGAAACTCAGAGTTAGGTCAGGCCTGACTTGATGGTGACTGACTGCAGTGGTCACCTGCCTGGTATGGTTTCAAATGACATTAAGACAAGATTCCCTGTCCAGAACTATATCCCCCCATTGCTTGTCAAGACAATAATAATAACTAATATTTATAATCAAATGCATGCCAGCCACTGTGCTAAGCAATTTACTTTCATAAGTCATTTAATCCTTAAAAAGCCTATGTAATAAGCACTACTATTATCTCCATTGTACATTTTTTCATGTCTAGATGGTAGGCTGAGCACAAACATTTAAGTCTTCTCCCTCCAGAGCCCTCATTAAAATAGTACAGAAATTTTAAGATGTGTAAACTCACCACAATAAGGATATCAGGAGGGGAGCCATCAGTGGATAAGAAATTTAAATAAATTTCCAGAATCAGAAAGCATCTGGAGGAGTGCAAATTGATGAAGCAGAGTGAAGCAAACAATCAGTTTAAACTACATGTGGAAGTGCTGCAGCTAAAGAGGCAGCCTGCCTACCTTGTAAACCTTAGAGGATCTGGCCTCAGAGAGTACAAGTATGACACAGAATAGCAGTAAGAAGTGAGGCTGAAAACAGGACCTCAAAAGTGAAGGTCTGCACAAAGAAGAGTGGACCCCCACCCCTACATGGAGACAACCTAGCAGCCAAATATTTACTTGCTGGCCTGAATACAAAGGGTTTCTACTATACAGAAATTGAACAAAGTATCTAGCGAGAATTAGGGTAGCTAGTTGCGTGTTAGTGCCTGAGAGTTAAGTCTTCTGCAGTCTGGTATCTGGACCCATCTCCAACCCTGTGAACCCACAGAAGATTCATAATCAGCTCCCCTCCTATCATCCTTAAGCAAAATCTGCCCATTGACAAGGTCTGCTCATACACCCAGCTCCCATTCAGACCCTCTATTGCTCCATTTAAAAAGATAAACAGGAAACAAAGGAGCATTAGCCATATGAGAAAATGCTGAAACATTAAACAGAAATTGCAAGATAAATGGAACAAGCAGAATTAATTTAGGGAAATAAAGGTAGCTTTAGATAAAACTTCAAATAGTATCTACAGTGAACTTTGAGAATGTATTTATGTTCTGTAAAACAACAATAGAGACCTGGCTGGTGTGACTAAGTGGATTGAGTGCCAGCCTGCTAACCAAAGGGTTGTTGGTTCAATTCCCAAACAGGACACATGCCTGGGGTATGGGACAGGTCCCTGGTTGGGCGTGCAAGAGGGAAGACACATTGATGTTTCTCTTCCTCTCTTTCTTCCTCCCTTCCTCTCTCTCTAAAAATGAACAAATAAAATCTTTTTTAAAAAATAGAAAGATATAAAAGAATAAGTTGAGCTCTTTGCAAAACTTATCAAACCTTTGTATATTTCTTTGATTTTTGAACCATGTGGGAGATATTGCTTATTTGAAATAAATACGTGAGTTTATATTTAAATGATGAGCTCTTAGAAATTAAAAAAAATATGTAATTGGCAAAGTAAAGTCATAGTGTTGCAGATGGAGACAGAATCCAGTCTCTTGGTGGTCATGAACAAAGAACTGAAGAGACTACATAAATAGAGTTAAGCAAAGAAGTGAAGTAGTGAGATTTATTAAGAAAAGTACACTACCCAAGATAAGGAAGCTGACCACCTCTAACCAGAGAATGGCTCCCTTCCACCAAAATGGTGCAGGCTTTATTGGGTCCCATAATTCTCCTTGATTGCCCACACAGGGGAGGAAACAACAATGTTAATTTATTACAATAAGGCAAAGGTGAAATAGCGGTCAACTGAAGCTCTGGCACAAGCATGGCTCCTTGCTGGGTGTCACAAGGTGATTCTTGGAAATCAGAATGCTGACTGCTGACAGCTGCAGTGTCTCAGGACTTCCTTGTTCCTATTCTATCTCCTGCCTCAACTTCCCCCTGAGAGACATGGTTTTCAAAAATTTCTTTTTGGGGTTGCCAAGGGAGGATGATCAATCTTCTGTAGCTACTTCCTGCTAGACCCTGACTGCTGAAAGCATGAAACTTTTTCCCTATTTTGTCTAGAGGTTGAAGATAAGTCTCTGAGACAGGCATGAACACTGTGTGTTGGAAAGTATCAGTATCAAATTCCTTAGGGATTGGTTGAAAATCCAGGAGCATCATCATCTTGATGTGGAACTGTTCAAGTCAAGATGACAACTAATAGGTTAAAGATGCACAGGCCAAAGATTAGAATTAAGATGATAATTATAATAGGTCCTAATAGAGGTAGAAACTAAGTTACTGAGGGAATGTATCCCTTAATGGTATCCCAGAGTTTCTGGGTTCCCAGGATATAATCCTTTTAACCGTGTTGCTTGCTGTAATAGTTTGTTCTGTTTACAGCACAAACCCCACTCTCCCGGGCCAATAAGTAATCTAGAGCAAGTCTATTATTTATTACCATGTGTGCTAGTGAATCAAGAGACTTCTAGAGCAATTTGCTTGCTACCTCAGCAATAGCAGAAATAGTTGTTATATTCTTTGTATTTCCAGGAGGAAGAAGTTAGAAAACAAGTACAGTTTTTGGTGTTATTTGGGATGGTAGTAAATTTCCCTGAAGTTATCATTATATTCCAACAGGAACTTGTATATTACAATGGGTTGCTGAGATATAATTATACCCAAAACCTAGGTGTGCATTGTTAAATTCCCAAACTTGGGTGTACAACTTGTCTTACAGGACTTAGAAAAGTTCTGTGCTATGTTGGTATAGTTTGGCCCCAAACATTCCTCACCCACTCTATTGTGGTCGGTGATATCAAACCCAGCAATTGCTAGAAGTATTGCCCCAGAGCAAATCCTGGGTAATTTGGAAAAGAGAGTTATTGACTCAAGGAGTAGCAATAGTGCAGATGGTTAGCGATATAAATGAATAAAGAAGTTTCATATTACTTATCTTTAAGGTTTCTTCTTTTTGAACAAGAGTTTGAGTTCTTCTAAGGGTTCACAGGCATAGGGGGAATCTAGATTCTTCTGCTGGTCTGGGGGAGAAACTGAGTTAACAGGGGCTGGTTTTACTCTAGGAGTATGGACCCAACTATCTAAACCTAGAAGCTTCACAGCCATGGGGGTACTTAGGACAACTTTGTAGAGTCCCTTCCATTTAGTGCTAAGTTGATTTGTAAGGGATCCCTCTTTCCAAGTTTTGAGAAGTACCCAATCCCCGGGAGATACAGTGGCCTAAAATTTTCTTTTGGGAGTGGGTAATTCCTGTAGTGCTTTTTGTACCTGTCTTAAGTTTATTTATACTTAACTGCTTGATGGGTCTCTATTATCAAATATCAGATCTAGAGTTAAGAAAGGCCTACCATATAGCATCTCAAATGGGCTGAGTCTAGTGTTGGCCTTAGGGGAGCCCCTGATTCTCATGAGTGCTATAGGTAGTAATTTAACCCAATTTTCAGAATTTTCCTGACAGAACTTTACCAATGCCCTTTTCAAGGTTTAATTTGCTTACGCTACTTTCCCACAGGAATGAGGTCGCCAAGCAGAGTGAAGGTAATATTTTATGCCTAGTGCCTCAGAGATTAATTGAATGATCTTAGATATAAAGGATGGCTCATTACCACTTTGTAGGGAGCATGGGAGACCAAATCAGGGTATTATTTCCTTTAGGACAGCTTTTGCTACTTCTGTGACCTTCTCCATCCTTGTCAGAAAAGCCTCAATCCATCCAGTAAAGGTATCTATCAGAACTAATAAGTATATCCTCTATAGAGAGGCATTTTGGTAAAGTCAATCTGCCATTCTTCTCCCAGATAGGTCCCTCTTCACTGAATAGGCTCTAAAAGTGGGGAAAGGGATGGCTTTTGTCCTGGGTTGTAGGCACAAAGAGTACAAGCCTGGCAGATATCCTTTAAGGTTGTTGCTATTCCTTTGCCCATTAATAATTTATTAACCGTTGTTTTTGAATCCCTTCCTATGTGGAAGGAGTCATGCAAAGCCTTTAAGAATTTCCACTGGGCGGGCCTGGGGAAGGAATATTTTGTAGCCAGTGTATATCCAAGGTCCTTCATGGATGTCCCTTTGCCCTGAAACCCCAGATGTATAGTTGGGCTTGATATCTGAGCTGTTCACAGAGGGGAATGAGGTCAGTTGTTTGGCATTCCTAGTGCTGCCTTCTTTGCCTCTTACTATGCCCTTCTATTTCCTTGGGAGATAGGGGACATATCCTTCTGGTGACCTTTGAAATGCACGGCTGCCATTTGCTCAAGGGAGCTTAACTGCTTCCAATAGATTTAGAATTTCTGGTCCATGTTTAATGGGGGAATTCCATACGGCAACATGAGCATGCAGAAAAAATAAGGCATATTTATAATCTATATAAATATTAATCTTTTGTCCTTGTGTTGAAATGAGAGCTTGAGTAAGGGCCATAATTTCAGCCTTTTGGGCCAAGGTCGAGGGTGAAAGGAGTTGTGCCTCAATGGTGCCATATAAACTAACTACAACATATCTTGCCTTTCACTGCCAATCTATATAAAGCTGCTTCCATCAAATCCTAGAAGATTTCTTGTAGATATAGACTAGCTTATTCTAAAATTAATATGGAAAGACTAAGAAAATAGAAAAGCCAAGACAATACCTGGAAAAAAAAAGAAGAAAGTTAGAGGAATCACCCTGAATAATTTTAAGATTTATATAAATCTAAGTATTCAAGACAGTGTGGTATTGGTGAAGAGATAGGCGCATAGATCAATGGGACAGAAGAGAGTCTAGACAGAGACTTATAAAAAGAGATAAGGTGCAAAGGCAATTCAAAGGAGAAAACAGTCTTTCAACAACTAATGCTGGAACAATAGGATAACTGTGTGTTTGAAAAAGAGCCTTGATCTAAATCTCATACTTTATATAAAAATTAATTAAAATGGATATTAAATTTAAATATGAAACCTAAAATTATAAACTTTTAGAAGACATAGGAGAAAATCTTAATGAACTTAGAGTTAGGAAAACAGTTTTTAGACATGGCTTCAAAAGACCGATCCGTAAAATAAAAAATTGATAAAGTGGACTTCATCAAAATATAAAGCAAAATGTAAAACTCTGTGAAAAACAATGTGAAGAGCATAAAAGGGCAATCTGCAAACTGGAAGAAAAACACTTGCAAATTACATATCTGACAAAGGACTTGTATCCAGAATATATGAGTATAAAGAACTCTTAAAACTCAATAATAAGACTTATGGAAACAAACTAATTTTTTTTTAATGAGCAAAAGATTTGAAGTGTCCCTTCACAAAATAAAATATAAAAATGGCTTATAAACACATTAAAATGGTCATTCAGGAAATGGGAATTAAAACTGCAAGCAATAATATACCTCTACACAGCCACTTGAATTTAAATTTAAAAATACCAATACCATCCTGACTGGTGTGACTCAGTGGGTTTAGTTATTGTCCCATGGACTGAAAGGTTACTGGTTCAATTTCAGATCAGGGCACATGCCTGGGTTGTGGGCTAAGTTCCCATTTGAGGGAATGTGAGAGGCAACTGATCGATGCTTCTCTCACACATCAATATTTCTTTCCCTCTTTTTCTCCCTCCTTTCCCCTCTCTCTAAAATAAATAAATATCATAAAAACAAAAAAATAAAATACCAGTACCAAGATTTGGCAAGGATGAGGAGCAATTGAAACTCATTGCTCATTGGTGGGATTTTAAAATGACACAACTACTTTGGAAAGCGCTTTGGCAGTGTCTGATAAAGTTAAACATAAACCTATCATATGATCTAGACTTTTCACTCCTAGAGAGAAGGGAAAAACATATGTCCACACAAAAACATGTACACAGATGTTCTTAGAAGCATTATTTACAACTGTAAAAAAATTAGAAATAACTCTAGTGCCCACTGAAAGCAAATAAATAAACAAATTGAGGTATAGCCATACTGTTACAGGACCCCTGGGCTGTTCCAATTGAAACCTAGCACCCATGGGCTGTTTTGTTAGGGGCCCGATTGCCCACCGCCAAAATTATAACTCTGAATATTATATTTGAGTGAAAAGAAAAATTGTTTATTTAACAGTTACACATATCCTTGCCTCCCCTCTACCAAACCTAACCAGTTTGGGGGGGGGGGGTCAGAAACAGCGTTTCCCTACTTCCTAGGAACAGTTCAGCTTTACCAGCAGCTGCCAATCACTCAATCTGATTGGGGAGGTCCTTTCTGTGCTGTGGTGCCCTCCAGCTCTCAATGCAGGACCACCTGGATTCTCAGCCTCCTTGCAAACTGTCTTCTTTCTGTAAACCGCGTGGATCTCCTCTCCTTCTCCAGAGCACCTCTGCGAACACTCACCAGCGAGGGAGACAGCCCCAGAGCGTGCCCCCCCTAAGGTGTTCGCAGCTGCCTATATATCCCTGACTGCGTCCTCTGATGCAGTGCGTGTTGCCAATAGTTCTGACCATTCACAGAACCCCACCTAGGCTCTGTGTGCTTTCCATACCATCACCTGGTTCAAGACTCCTCCCATCCACCTGAGGCTTTGGATGCATTAAAGCAATTTACATAATGAAAGACACCGGCCATCAGTCTCAGGCATGTGGAGGCATTCTGAAAGCTGCTTCCTTCTCCCCATCCCCCAGCCACAAACTCCGGGGATTTTTGGACTCCCCTGTTTCTGTAACAAAAAGACAAAAATTGTTTATTTAACAGTTATATAGATTTAGATTATTTGCGGATTTCTGCCATTAAGTCTTATGTTCCTTAAAACACCCACACACACATTTTTCTGCCTCCCCCTACCAAACCAGGCTAGTTTTAGAAAAGTTAAGAGAAACCGTTTCCCTACTTTCTAGACACAGTTCAGCTTTACCGGTAGCTACCAATCATTCAATTCTGATTGGGGAGGCCTTGTCTGTGTTAAGGGGCTCGCCAGCTTTTAATCCAGAACTGCGTAGATTCCCAGCCTTTCCTTTCCAAAACCACAAAGGTATTCCCCCTTCAAGCCGCAAGGCGTTCTCTCCTATTCAAAGCAGCATTGTGTACCTCTCTTTTCCAATCTGCATGGAGAACCCCTTCACCAAAACCGTATGGAGAACCTTCCTTTTCAAAACTGCATGGTCAGTCCCATTAAAATGTCTGCCGCTTATTTTTAAATCCCTGACTGCATCCTGTGACGCAGCTGGCATGGTCCCTAGTTCTGACCATTCACAGAACCTCACGCAGGCTCTGTGTGCTTTTTTCATACCATCCCCTCGTCCAAGACCCCTCCTAGCTCCTTGAGGCCTTGGAAACATCCAACCATTTGCATAACAAAGACACTAGCCCCTAGCCTCAGGCATGTGAAGGCATCCTGAAAGCTGCTTCCTTCTCCCCATCACCCAGCCACAAGCTCTGGGGTTTTTGGACAACCCCCTTCTGTAACAATACCATAGGTTACTACCCAGCAATAAAAAGTAATTGACTACTGATTCATGCAACGACATGGATGAATCTCTAAATATGATGTGTAAAAGAAGCCAGACACAAACTATACATATTGTATTGTTCCAGTTACACAAAATTGTAATCCATAGTGACACAGAGTGGGTCAGTGGTTGCCCAGGAATGGGAAAAATGAATTATAAAGGTCCCAAGGAAACTTTTAGGGGTGTTGGATATGTTTAATATCTTGATTATGGTGGTGGTCTAACAGAAGTATACATATGTCATAACTTAATAAATTGTGTACGTACATTACACATGTGCAATTTATTGTAGTTCACTTATTTCTTAATAAAGCAGTTTTAAAAGATTATAAAATTACACTAACATAATTTTAAAAGTCACACATGAAAAGATACATACAAATGATTCCATTATATGAAGTTTGAGACCATAAAATATTTTAATTTATTTTAAAATCAGAAGGAAAAATGAAGTTTTAGGTCAAAGAAAATACTTTAATATATGATATTAATATATTTGTCTTTACACTAATATAGCCATAAAATATCATTTTGTTCTTTTTTTATGAAGGAAGGGCCCACCAAAGAAAAAGTGCCTAAGGTCCATGAAATCATAGTACATCCCTATCTGCAGTGAATTTACAAATTTACGATAATATAAACATTGTATATTTGTTGTCAACTTTTAGAATCAATCTACAAAGCATGGGAGATATCATAGTTATAGAAGAGAATGTAAATGTTATCAACCTTAACACTGTAAAAGTAATTTCATATTTGACAGAAACTAGAGGTAGAAGGGGAAAAGGAGTGGAGTGCAGGGTAAAGACTTGAAAGTTCCAGCTGATAAAAGTGGGGTCTGAAGAGATGCTGTCTATAGTTGATAGAACAATATATAAGGGTTTATGTACATTATTTAATGTTATGAAACTATTTAGTAATAGAGCTACAATATTATACACCTATATTATGAGGTGTGGAAAAATGGAAGTGGGTGTTTTTGAACACTGCAATGTCATCTATCTTAGTAGAAATCCAATAGATGAATATCTCAAATTTATAAATCAAGAAAAGAAAACAAAGTATATTATTTAGAGAAATAGAGGTCAGTCAGCAGAATAATTAAAAGAGAAAGGTTAAAAGTAGCAGCTTTGTGGGACTGAATGTTGAGGGGACTGCAGCAAAAGATTCTGCTTCTTATTGTTTTATTAGTTTTCTTTTAAACAGGAACATGTGTGACTTTAATAAAAATGAAGTCAACTTTTCTCACTCCTGTTATTCTCTGCTTGAGCACTATATGTATCCTTAACTGCTCTCATCCCAACTTGTAATTATATTAATTATGCATGTGATTCAGTTAATGGTTTTTCCCCCATTACACTGTAGACTCCATGAGGATAAGAACAGTCTGTCTTTTTCACTATTCTATACCCATTGCCTGGCACAGAAGGTGGCCCAGGAATCAGGGTCCCACCACACCTATCACCCTGAGAACTCCACATTCAAAGGCCTCTCTAAAATTCCTCTCTAGGATCAAGGGGCAGATAAGGCGGAAAACATCCCGTTGTGGAAAAGCAGTGCCCTCCCAAGAGAGAAGAGTAGGCACGGGTATTAGAGAAGAAAGGACCTATATCCAAATAGTACCAAAGACAGACCTCTAAATCTTTCTTGTGGGGGTGTGAGCTGGGACAAATCAGTTGTGTGCTTATCCCTCCAGCACTGAAATCCTCTTAAAAAGAACATCAAAGAGTGCCTTGAAGAGGGAAATAAATTCTAAATGGGCCTCCTGCAGAAAGTGTAAGAAAGGGAAAATAGAAACATCTCTTAGCCTAGCCAATTTGAGCCTCCCACATTTTGACACCTACTGGGGAATGAATGAGTTGGCCTCCTCTCAGTAGGCCTGAACTTGTGCCTGCCAGCAAGCAGAGTTGGATCCAGTAGATGCAGTTGTTTTAGTGGACAAATCTGAAGAAGAGTCTGGAAACTTCTTTTTGGATAGCTGTAGATTATCTTGGGGTCAGAACAAGAGAGCCTGGGGCTGGGAGCAGGGGAAGCAGGTTGTCATAATCTTATAAGGCCACTTCCCTAAGACCCTGGGGGATCCTGTGGGGAATGGTTTGGGCATACTTGTTTACTTGACCTGTGAGGTCTCTCCTTCTTGACCTTAGCCTCATATCTGGCCACTGGAAAATCATGAGTAGGGAGATTTTGAGGTTCAGACAACTCCAGGGAATCCCCTTGGGCCGGCTGGGCTTTTCTGGAGAAAACGTTCTTCTCATGAGGGGAAACCAAAGAAGTGGAGCATGGGAAAAAAATCAATGAAGAATTATAGGTGCTGCTGCTGGAGGAGTTGGGAGGGAGCAAGATAGCTCACAGAGAGAAAGTCCAGTTTAGCAGGCTTAGAATCCCAGCTCCTGCAAATTGCTCCTCCCCTTTTCCAGGGAGGCCACTTCAGCTTTGTCTACCCAGTACCTGGAAACTGCCTCTGACCAGATTCTCAGGTCTGTGTGAGTTCTCAACAGGTGATGCAGTCACTCAGAATCTTTCTGAAATAAGTCAAAATCAGGAGTTTCTTTGATCCATTTTGAACTAGTGCTGCATGTAGCAGTTTTTTTTCAGCTCCTCCTCAGAAGACAACTGACAGATTCATTCAAGTGAGGAAAAGATTGGGAGCTGTAAGTAGACAAATGAACGCTGAAGCCGTTTTTCATAAGTGGGGAGAGCTTGGAGTGGAAAGCATGAAAAATGCTCCTCCAGTGCTAGGCATGTTTCTCAGGGACTAGGGCAAAGGCAGGATACAGTGTTCCTGCTCTCACAGTGATTGAAAAAGCTGGTGGTAGCACACAGCTCATTGCTGGGTTGGCAGGTCACACTGCCCTCACTACCACCTTCCAACAACTTTAGGACAACAGGGAGTTTAAATTCTTAGAACACAGCTTCCCTGAATTCCTCAGCCCCCAGACACTGGAGAGCAGCAATGGCACTCCAATCCTGGCAGTGATGTCTCTAAGCCAACAGCTTTACTACATACAAATAATTCAGAGCCTGATGTTGGTTTTTTTCCAATGTCTAACTGGTTTCTTCCCAGCTCCTGCACTTGGCCTGGCTTCCTTTTCTTTCCAAGTTGGTCACCAAATACCCAAAAGGAATCCTATATTTGAAATAACCTCCCTCTCCAATCTCTGAAGACAGTGGAGTAGTTAAGTCAGATTGCCAGGATTTGCTGCCCAATTCTGCCATTTGCCAGCTCTGCAGCCTTCCACAACTTACATATCTTTTATGTGCCAGTTTTTCATTTCTAAAATGAGAGTGACAACAATACTTAACTCATAGAGTTGTGAGGATTAAATGAGACAGATAACGGGTTCACTAATGTTAGCTATTATCATTTGGAACGAAAGCTCCTTTTTTTTTTTTTTTTTTTTTTGCTTGCACTTTCCTGTTCCTCTGGTTTTGAATACCTACTCTTCCTTTCTGTAACTAATTTCTTCATTCTTTTACAGACATTGCAAGCCTTTCAATGCTATATTTTCTTAAACAAGAGATTTCCTTTGATCATTCCCATCTCCCATAGACTCCAACCCTTGGCAATCATTGGCTAACCAGAGTTGGAAGCGCCTTTTATAAATCATTTGGTTTGTTATTTTTTGTAGATGTCAAAAATCCGAGGAAGAAAGATAAAGTGAGTTAATAAAGATCATACTGAACTAGAACCTCAGTCTAGCCTTATAGATATTAGCAACATCAGAGGCCTACCACATTTAATTCTCGTAAATCAACATGTACCTGGTAAGGTTCTACTGTGCATGTATATGTTTGTGTGTGCATGTGTAATATTAGGCTAGATGCCAGATGCTAAGAGGGTTACAAATATGATTTCAACTCACTTGTCCTGCTGGAAACATTGAATCTCATGGGGTTGTGAGATGCTGTATGTCTTGGGAAGGGGGAAGCTCTCCATTCCTTTATTTTATATATAGATTTCAATCTATAAATATCAGTCTAGTTTTATGTACAATTATTTTATATATAGTTTTTCATATGTATTGTTATATATGTGTGAATATTCATATATACATATATGTATATATAATCAAAATTAGTTTCACTTGAAGAGCTAAGTAAACTCCCCACTTTTTCAAATAGCATCCTTCTGCCCTAATACAGTGGGCATATCTATGCTAAATGATGGGGCTTATATATTATCATAACTGGAGCTACAATATAATTAGCTTGGGAGACAGGGCCCTCTGGCCCTAATGTAGCCAGCAGGTTCTCACTGTAAAAGAAGATGAAAGATAGGTCCCAGTATTCTGGCTGGGAGCTAAGTAAAGGACAATTGAAAGAAGAAGAAAAAAGGAGTATAAGTCTCTGTGAGATCTGGAAGGTAGAGCAGACCTACTGATTACTCATGGAAGGCTCAGCCTGGATCAGAGGTAGAAGATGCTCTTAGAAAAAATGAGAGGCTTTTCTGAGAGCTGGATAGTAACCAAGAATAGATTGGTGTGACCTAATAGTCCTGAATCAGGAAATCCCTGAGCAACACAAAACTGAACACTAGGTCTTTTGATAAAAAATGATGTACAAAATGTATTTGTCCTCATAAAATCTTTATGTATTGAGAAAGACGTGGTAATAATTTTTTATGGCTTATTCTAAAAAGGTGTCCAGCCAATTAGAAGGTGCCATGCTCCTGAGGTTGTGTTTCTAGGAAGGCAGGAAGCTGCTGAGTTTGATGCCAATTTCCTTACCTTCAGTAAATTAGCAACACCCTAAGGCTGTCTTGTCTTACTGGAAGCCTTATTCAGGTAGCAGATGACTAAATTCTCTTGTAACCTGAGACTAAATAGGATACAGTGAAATTCTAGGTCAGAACCCTGTGATGACTGAATGAAAGGAGGAAGAAAGGAAAGTAGGGAAAGGAAGGGAAGGGGCAGTGTGTTACACAAGTTTTAGCATGCAAACAGTTGGCCTCAGATACTCTCCTTTCTAGGTTCTCATGATGACACACCTTTCTGGCTTGCCTCATACCTTGTGCTTTCTCAGTCTGCTTCACTACTGCTTTTTCTCTCCTCTACCACTAAGTATTTGACCCACTCCAAGGCTCAACCCTAAACTCCTCTCATTCTCTTCCAAGATAATTACATCTAGTTCCATAGCTCTGAATACAAGGGGAGTAACTAAAACAACCAGAATTTATTTATAAAAATATTGCTTATTATTATTATATGTTTAAACTTCAGTCACCTTCAAAGTACTCTCCATTTGATGGAACACACCTACTGAGACATTTTTTCCACTGCTCAAAACAGTTTTTGAACTTGTTGATTTTGATGCCTTTTACTGCTTCTGCGGTTTTTTGTTTCACTTCTTCCACATCAGCAAAACATTTCCCTTTGAGGAGTTTTTTCATCCAGGAAAAAAAAAAAAGTCAATTGGAGAGAGATTGGGTAAATAGGGAGGGTGGGGCACAAGGGTCATGCTGTTTCTGGTCAAAAACTGATAAACATTCAGGATGATGTGGAGAGGTGCACTTGTAAATCACCCATCATGAAATGGGCAAACATATTGAAAGAGTCTTCAAAAAAATTCACTGAAGCCAATCACAGCCTCTCACAATGCCAGCTGGTACACTGACTGATACAGATGGATTCCCAGAACACTCACCTAGTGGGGGAAACTTGTACTACAAGGGACCCACTCTCCAGAAGATAATTCCAGTTTTATGGGGTCCCCCCTTGTAGCTAATAAGATAAGCACCTCCAAATTTCCATGTCTGCCCCTCACCTTCTCTTTGGGCTCTCAATTTATGGCATATAGAACAGACTCTGGAATCGGACAGACTGAGTTTGAATCCTAGCTCTACCTCTTATTATGTGACCATGAGCAAGTTGTTTACCCTTTTTTACTTTATTTCTTCTTCTGTAAAGTGGGATAATAATAACACCTGATCTCACAGATTTGATTTAAGAATTAAATAATGTAATATGTATAAGGCATCTCGAACAATATTTGGCACAAAATAAGCATTAATAAATGTTAGTTGTTGTAGTATTATTATTATTAATTCTGACCGTCTACTTGGCATCTCCTCATGGTATCACATAGGCATTTCAGACTTAACATAACTAAAACAAAGCTCTTAAGTTCTACCCCCCAAATCATTCCTTCCCACTTTTCCTCATCTTTAGTACATGCACCACCAATTATCCAGTTGCTCAGAAAAAAATCCAACTGTCATCCTTTTTGTCACTCTTTTACCTTGTCTCTTACATTCAATCCTTCAACAGAGCTTACCAAGCTCCCAAATATATCCAGCATCTATCCACTTCTCTCTGTCTCCATTGCTGCCACCATAGCCCCAGCCAGACATATGTCTCACCTGGATCCTTTCTCCACACAAATGCCAATGATCTAATTAAGGCAGTTATTCAGATCATGTCACTCTCCTGCTTAAAACTGTTTAATGGTTTTCTATTGGATTTGGACTAGAAGCTAAACTCTCACTATAGCCTGTAAGGGTCATGATTCAGGTTTTTGTCTCTTTCCAAACTCACCTCCACATTCACTGGTCTTTAGGTTCTTAGTTCACACTAAACTAGTTCAAGTCTCTGGGCCTTTGTACTAACTGTACCTTCTACCTAGAATGACCTTCCCCGAAATCCTCATATGACTGGTTCCGTCTATCATTCAGAATTCAGATTAAATGTGACAATGTCGCTTCCTCAGAAAACATTGTTGTACTACTTAATCTAAAGTAGCTTCCTCCACCCTGACTAGTGTGGCTCAGTTGGTTGGGCATCTTCCTGCAAAGCAAAAGGTCACATGTTGACTCCCAGTTAGGGCACATGCCAGGGTTGTGGTTTCAGACCATTTTTGGCCAGGTCCTGTGGAAGAGGCAACCAATAGATATTTCTACTCACATTGATGTTTTTCTCCCTTTCATTGTCCCTCCATTCCCCCTCTCTATAAAAATAAATAAAGTATTAAAAAGATAAAGTAACTTCCTCCATCACTGTTTTATTTTCTTCACAGCACTTATCAATATCTAAAAATGTCTTATTTGTTCACTTGTTGAAGAGATTTTGTCTCCCCTCCTCTCTGGAGTGTGTGCTCCATTGGAGTAGAAAACTTGTCTGTCCTTTTCACCAGTTTATCTTCAGTGCCTAAGAGCATAGTAGTTAAGGAATTTATTTTTAAATTGTGCTAAAATATACATAACATAAAATTTACCATTTTCATAATGTTTAGGTTTATAGTTCAATGACACTAAGTACATTTATATTGTTCAGTAACCATCACTATTATCCATCTCCAAAGCTCTTTTCATTTCTTAAAACTGAAACTCTGTACTCAAAAAAAAAAACCAATAACTTGACTTCCAGCCAAGATGGAGGCCTACACAGACACGCTGGGTCTCCCTCCACAACTAAGAAGGAACACAACTATCTCAAAACTAGAGACAACCAGAAGTTCCAGAAAATTGAGCTACATGGAAGTCCGACAAACAGCGATATAAAGAAGAAATACTCATCCAGACAGGAAGGAGGGACGGAGCCTGGGTGAACAGGATGTGGTGTAAAGGTGGTGGTAGCGGTGGTAGTGGCAGGCCAGCAGAAAGCTCAGTCACACATTTTTAGAAGTTGGGAGAAGCCCTGGCTGCTGTGGCTCAGTGGATTGAGCATTGGTCTGTAAGCCAAGTATCACTGGTTTGATTCCCAGTCAGGGCATATGAGTAGGTTGCACGTCAGGTCCCCAGTTGGGGTCACAAGTGAGAGGCAACCACACAGTGATGTTTTTCTCCCTCTCTCCTTCCTCGTCTCTCTAAAAATAAGTAAATAAACAAACATATAAATTATTATTATTTTTTTAATTGGGAGGAACACCTGGGGAGCACTCTCAGTACTAGACCAGACCACGCAGCTCACGGACCCAGCACTGGGGAAAATAAAGCCTCGTTGCTTCTGACCATGAGAACCAGTGGGGAACCAGAGGAAGGAACTGTCAGTCTCTCAGCAGAGTCTGCTTGTTTAAAGGGACCCCATGATCCTAGAACATCTCCAAACCCACGTACTCTGGGAAAAACAGCCAGGGCAACAGCTAGAGAAGCACGAGTCTCAAACGGAAGTGGGAGAAGTGCCTGGAAAAGGGGCGAGTACTGAGCAACTGGCATTGTTCCCTCTCTGATCCCTCCCCCACATACAGTGCCACAATATGGTGAAATGGGTCTCCCTGTACTGACAAATACCTAAGGCTCCACCTCTTACAACATAACAAGTAAAACAGCTCTACAGAAGACACAGACTTAAATGAACACAGGAGCCTGTCAAGATAAGGAGACAGAGGAGAATGGTCCAAAAGGGGGAATGGATCAAGGTTCCAGTGAGAGAACTAAGCAATGAGGAGATAGCCAACCTAACAGATGTAGAGTTCAAAACACTGGTGATAAAGATGCTCAAAGGTTTCACAGATATGCTTGAGTATGGCAAATGCATAAGGGAAGAAGTGAAGGCTATGCTAAGTGAAATGAAGGAAAATCCACACAAAACCAATGATGAAGGGAAGAAAACTGGGGTTCAAATCAATGATTTGGAACATAAGGAAGAAAACAACAGTAACCAGTACAGAATGAGGAAACAAGAATTTAAAAAAAAACAAGGAGGGGCCTAGAAACCTCTGGGACAACTTTAAACATGCCAGCATCCAAACCAGAAGGGTGTTAGAAGGAGAAGAGGAAGAGCAAGAAATTGAAAGTTTGTGTGAGAAAATAATGAAGGAAAACTCCCCAAATTTGGCAAAAGAAATAGACATACAAGTACAGGAAGCACAGAGAGTCCCAAAGAAGCTGGACCCAAAAAGGACCATACCAAGATGCATCATCATTAAAATGTCAAAGGTTCAAGATAAAGAGAGAATTGTCAAAGCAGCAAGAGAAAAGCAGGGAGTTACCTACAAAGGGGTCCATATAAGACTATCAGCTGATTTCTCAAAAGAAACTTTGCAGGCAGGAGGAGGCTGGCAAGAAGTATTCAAGGTGATGAAAAGCAAAGACTTACAACCAAGATTACTCTATCCAGCAAAGCTATCATTTAGAATGGAAGGGTAGATAAAGTGCTTCCCAGACAAGGTAAAGCTAAAGGAGTTCATCATCACCAAGCCATCATTATATGAAATGTCAAAAGGACTTATTTAAGAGAAAGAAGGTCAAAACTATGAACACTAAAATGACAATAAACTCACAAATATCAACAACTGAACCTAAAAAATAAAAATAAAATCTAACTAAGCAAACCAGAATAGGAACAGAATCATAGGTATGGGGATCATTTGGAGGGTTATCAGCTGGGAGGGGGTAGGGGGAGAAATGGGGAAATGGTACAGGGATTAAGAAGCATAATTGGTTGGTACAAAATAGACAGGAGGAAGTTAAGAATGATACAGGAAAGGGTGAAGCCAAAGAACTTATATGCATGACCCATGGACATGAACTAAGGAGGGTGGGACTGCTGAAAGGAAGGGGGTTACTGGGCAGAGGGGAGTAAAGGGAAAAAATTTGAAACTACTGTAACAACATAACCAATAAAATATACTTAAAGAAAAAAACAACAATAACTTCTCCTTGTAGGCGGGTCAGGAGAGAGTAATGGGGGAAAATTGGAAAAACTGTAATTGAACAAAAATAAAATAAAATAATTTAAAAAATAACTCCTTATTTTCTCCCTCTCCAATAACTGGCAACCACCATTCCACTTTCTGTCTCTATAAATTTGACTATTCTAGGTACCTCCTATATGTGAATTCATACAATAGTTGTCATTTTATGTCTGACTTGTTTCAGTTAGCATAATGTTTTCAAGTTTCATGCATGTTGTAGAGTGTGTCAGAATTTCTTTATGTTTTAAAGTTGAATAATACTCATCATATTGTTAGAAACAAGGTCATAGTGACTCCCAAACCAGTAGCAAAGTCATTGGTAACAAAAGGCAAATGTAATTGAAGGGTCTTAAGGGCAAATGTAATTAAAGGATCTCTGAGAAGGGAGTGGATAACATTAGCATATTCACAAATCACAATAGGGGCATTTAGATGAACGCGTTAGATTGTACCTCCGGAGTATCCAGTCATGGAGAAACGGGGAAGGAGGAGAGGGGAGGGGAAACTAGTTGCGTTAGGGTGGGGAAGCTAATCGCTCTCACTTTAGGGTGGCAATTTCAGGGTGGAGAAAATAATCACTTTAGGGTGGCAATTTCAGGGTGGGGAAGCTAAGACTATAAAACCAGGTTCCTTTGTCTAGTTGGCGCGCACATTCTCCTGGCTATGAGGGTGCGCCCGGCTCTGCAGACTCGTGAATAAAGGCCTCGCTTTACTGCTCAAGTCCTGTGTCCCAGTTTTTATTGTGAGCATTTCTCACAATTTGGGGGCTCGTCCGGGATCCTCCGCCTGTATGTGGGAAGGGCTCTGAGCCAAGGTGGGGAGACGCGTCCTACCCGCTTTTGGGTGGCCCGCTTGACCCAGGGCCCACCCGCCTCAGTGTCCGGAAACGACCCGAGACTTCTTGTTGGGACAGCAGTGGATCGACGCAGGGGGAAACAAAAGCAAACACCGCGGCAACCAGGCAACCTCGTGCACGGGCCAAGGTAGGAAAATTGGACTTAAGTACTGCCTTGGTGGTTGGGCATCCTCGGGAAGCTGATTGTGCGTGTGGCTGGTACGAGTTGTGTGTGTGGCTGGTACGAGTGTGGAGTGCCTCTCCGCTGGGTCCGCTGTCCCGTGAGGGAGACGGCCGGAGTGCACCTCCGCTGGGTCCGTTGTCCCGTAAGGGAAACGGCCGGAGTGCATCTCCGCTGGGTCCGTCCTCCCGTGAGGGAAACGGCCAGAGTGCTCTTCCGCTGGGTCCGTTCTCCCGTGAGGGAACGGCCGGAAGGCACCTCCGCTGGGTCCGTTGTCCCGTGAAGGAAACGGCCGGAGTGCACCTCCGCTGGGTCCGTTCTCCTGTGAGGGAACGGCCGGAGTGCTCCTCCGCTGGGTCCGTTGTCCTGTGAGGAAATGGCCGGAGTGCACCTCCGCTGGGTCCGTTCTCCCGTGAGGGAACGGCCGGAGTGCACCTCCGCTGGGTCCATTGTCCTGTGAGGGAAGCGGCCGGAGATGAACGAAGCATCTCGGTCTGTGTGCAAGTAAGCGAGTGTGGAGTGCCCCTCTGCTGGGTCCGTTAGGTTGAAAACACAGCCGGATTCAGCCACGGGAATCAGCTGAGGATGGGAAATGGAAATTTTAGGCCTAGGGGTGGGGACCAAAAGTAAGGAAGAACAGACAATGGTAAATTATTGTTGTTTCCTTTGGCCAAAGGAACCCATTTAGGGGAAATCTGTCTCCTAGCCCCTATTTGGGTCTGATGAATGTTGGGTTTGTCAAGCCCTGGTCTTATATGTGTGTTCAGTTTTTTTGGATTGTTTGTTTGTTTGTTTGTTTTTGGAGAGAGAAGAGGGGGCATCGCTGTGTGGTTGCCTCTCGCTCGTGCCCCAGTTGGGGACCTGGCGTGTGGCCTGGTCGTGTGCCCTGACTGGGAGTTGAACCGGCAACACTTGGTTCGCGGGCTGGTGCTTGGTCCACTGGGCCACAACAGCCAGGGCCAGGCATCAGCCTTTAAGGAAGAGAGGGAATATGCTCTCTGCTGATCACCACCTACCAGCAGATCCGCAGGTCTCTTCCCTGTAAAAAAAGAAAAAGATAAGGCCTGGGACCCTCTGTCCTGTCTCCCATTGCCTTATAGCCCTGGCCAGCTGGCAGCCAACTGGGCAGAGGCACCGTGGACGGACAGTACAGACGGAAGAGGCCAGGAACACCTAGCAGATACCCCACCAGTATCTGCCCCCATGACACCTAAGGCGCTGGTGGCAACTTATCTAAATTAAGAAAGGAATTGAAACAACGTAAGCAAGACCTAAAGAACTTCCCCATTCCCTCAGAGCAGCCGGTTTCCCTTTAGGGAGGTCTCCATGGGTCCAGGACATATTAGATATGTCAAATGCTCCTTCAACAAGCACTGAAGTTAGAAACTTCAAGCGCAATATGAAGCGCTTGGTAAAGGACCCCCTTGGACTGGCAGAATAATTAGGTCAGTTCCCCGGACCCAGCATATACATGTGGACAGAATTAATGTCTATACTAGACATCTTCAGTGGGGAAGAGAAGGGAGTGATCAGACGGGCTGCTATGAGGATATGGGAAAGGGAACATCCCCCCGGTCAGGAAATTGTCCCGGCCTAACAGAAGTTTCCCAGTATAGACCCTGATTAGGATAACAGGCCAGAGGCTAGGGCTCAAATGAAAGACCTTAGGAGCTTCGTCATCAGGGAAATCAAGGAGTCCGTTCCCCATGCACAGAATGTCTCCAAGGCATTCGAAATACAGCTCCATCAGATCCCTGCAGAAGCTCAGGGACAAAATGAGGAAGTATTCTGGTCTAAATCCAGAGAATGCTGTGGGACAGGGACTCTTAAAAGTCACCATTGTAACAGAAACTGGCCAAATATTTGTAAGAAATTGCAAAAAGTAAGTGAATGGGCCAATTAAAGCAACTGAAAAACTCTTCAGGGAAGCTCAGAAAGTGTATGTTAGAAGAGAGGAGAAGAATGAGGAAGTAGCCCTCTTTAACTCTCTAAATCCGGGAGACAAAGGAACTGTTTTGGCGCCAAACTGCGCCCAGGTAAAGGCGCCTCCCATGGCACCACCCCTTCCACAGTTAGGGGCGGTTCCCGCGGCAGCATCGGAGGCTCCTGGGGCGCAGCCCCCTCTGCAGGTGAGCGTGGCTTCTGCAGTGCCCACCCGTCTGCAGATTCAAGGGACTTCCCTCTCAGCACGCCTTTTGGTTATGGCCTCTGAAGTGACTGCAAAGCCAATGACTCCACCTCTGCAGGAGGAGAAATGGGTCTCTCCCTCCAGAGCCTGCATGAAGGTTGTGATTTGGACACTAAGCCTCATAGGTATACTGCCATTTAGGGTAAGCCACGTGAGTGCTCCACCATGGTGGATAAGTCACGTGGGTTTGCCACCATCTTGTGGGTGGTACTTATGGGTGCCACCGACTTCAAAGATGCTGCATGTAATGCTGCCGCCATCTTTGAAGTGGGCAAAATGGTGGGTTAGGTATGCTCTTAAGGTGATGTGCTTTGTTTGCAAAATGGTATATGTCTAAACATTCAAGTCATTGCTGCATGACAGGTGTTTGCAAGGTCTAAGCTTCAGAAAACTGCAGAATATCTACAAATCTAGGGAAATTTTAGCTGCTAAATACTGAGTTTGGGTAGAGTCCTTTACAGTGTGGAAAAGAATTGGAAATGGGTTATGGTTAAATCTAATGGGTAAATATATGGAAAGTTTGTGAATGTTGCAGAAAGTCTGTGGAAAGTCATAAAAATGTATAGAAAGGTTGTGAAAGTTTTTAAACCTGGGAAAAGGGAAACCTCAACTACTTGTGGTCTAATTGTATGGTTACTGTACCTCTGTATTGGCATTAAGCCATTGGGGACCTATGAAAGGTCATTTGGAATTCCCTGTATTGGTTTGGCATTTAGCTGTTGGAGACCTAGAATCCTCTGAGGCCTAGGAAGGGTCTGGAATTCTCTGTATTGGTACTGGCCATATAATCTGAAAGGAAAATTGAGGTTTCCCAGAGAAAATTAAAAAAAAACTTCACATGTAGGAAAGTGAACAAAAGAAAGTATAAGGCATGGAAATGCAATTTTAGGGAATATTAGAAGGACAAGAATTTTCCTTCACACTGTATATTTTTCTCCCTACCTGATCCCTCCAGAACTTGGCAATTTAAAGAAGTAGGTAATTACATTAGGTTTCTTTGCATAAAACTAAAAAGACAGTTGCTAATGGTGGTTATGTCAGCCGAGGCTTTGACTGGAATGTCATGCCTGAAGGAGGCATGCTTAGGCTAATGAAAGCCCATGAGGGAAAGGCCTGGCACCTTGGCTGGTCGTGCGGTCCATGGCAATCTTTCTAGGGAAGAAACAAAGGTTGCTTCCCTGATAAATGGCTAGGAGGAAACTTTAGGCACAATGGAAAGCTTGAAGAATTTGTAAAAAGCATGGGTTTTACAGGCAAGGCCAGATGGCAGGTATGTGGCTCAGCTTCTGTGCCCAGAGGGCAGACTAAAGGTAATCCTGAAGGTTCCTTGTGTAAGTTCCAGCAAAGCAGACTTAAAAGATTTATGCTATCAATGGCTGCTCTTGTTGTGTTTATGCAAATGAACAGGCTAAATTAAAACTGGACTTAATGCAGTCCCTTTAATAACGAGGAGGGTAATCTTAGGGAGAAAAATCGTGATTTGAGGAAAATCACAATGATCAGTGGTAGACTATAAACTAGTGCAGCTGTGTCTATAAAGTTTATTTTAATTAAAAGTTTGTTTTCATTCAAAAGTTAAACCAGGTCTGTGACATTATCAATAATGCTTAATTTACAGGCAAGAAGAATATCAAATGCCTTGCAACTGGATATCTTCCCAATAAGACAGTCTTGCAAATTTAAAGACTGGTTTGTGAATTGTGTTGTGTGAATTAACATGTGTGTGTCTTTCTGTTTTCATAGGGCATAAGCCTATGATCTCATTTCCTGAGTGGTTGTCTGTACATACAAGCCGCACTTAAGAAGCCCATCTGCATTGCTGCCTCCTGAGACTCAACAGTTTGGCTGAACTAAGTGGTTGGGTTGGCGAAGTATGGGTTGGTCAATGGGCTTCATTTTAAAACTGGTCTCTCTTTTGCTTAAAATAACTTTCACCAAGGAGCTCCTTCCCGAAACTGCCAGCCTCTCCAGTGCAACCCTCTTCTTCTGACACTGAACCAGCCACAGACCTTAAGTCAGGAACCCCATGTGGCTGCCAGAGTTTATGGCCTAAAAGCTAATGTATCTGACATAAATCCAGTAGGGTGGCTAGGTCTTCACTTAGTGACAACTCCTCCTTCCCTAGAAAATCTAACTTCTCTCAGCTAGATCTCAGAAACACCTCAGAAAAGACCCCAGAATAATCCAGCCAAGGTAAAAGTTTTTAAGGTATTAAACCTCAGACAATCCCATAACAGAATGGTTAGAAAATTGGTTTGGCAACTGGAAAGGAATAATCTCATCAGCTCTGGTATCCCTCATAGTGGTAACAGGCGTCCTCACAGCATTAGGCTGCTGTATTCCATGCATCAGAGGTTTAGTTCAAAGACTAATTGAGACTGCACTAACTAAACAGATGCAGCAACTTTTCATAATCTCCTCCTCCGAGAGACCAAAGGGAATCCTAACCATGAGGAAAAAAGTCAAGAAATCCTCCTTAAATTTGGAGGAATAAATAGAATGGTTTGAGTAGTCAATTTTCCAAAAGAGACAGGGGGAAATTGTTAGAAACAAGGTCATAGTGACTCCCAAACCAGTAGCAAAGTCATTGGTAACAAAAGGCAAATGTAATTGAAGGGTCTTAAGGGCAAATGTAATTAAAGGATCTCTGAGAAGGGAGTGGATAACATTAGCATATTCACAAATCACAATAGGGGCATTTAGATGAACGCGTTAGATTGTACCTCCGGAGTATCCAGTCATGGAGAAACGGGGAAGGAGGAGAGGGGAGGGGAAACTAGTTGCGTTAGGGTGGGGAAGCTAATCGCTCTCACTTTAGGGTGGCAATTTCAGGGTGGAGAAAATAATCACTTTAGGGTGGCAATTTCAGGGTGGGGAAGCTAAGACTATAAAACCAGGTTCCTTTGTCTAGTTGGCGCGCACATTCTCCTGGCTATGAGGGTGCGCCCGGCTCTGCAGACTCGTGAATAAAGGCCTCGCTTTACTGCTCAAGTCCTGTGTCCCAGTTTTTATTGTGAGCATTTCTCACAATATGTATATACCACATTTTGTTCACCCATTCATCTATCAATGGACATTGTGTTGTTTTCAAATATTGGCTACTATGAAAAATGATCGTATAAACATAAATGTAGAAACATTTGGTAAAGTTCAGCACCCATTTATGATAAAAAACACTCAGTAAACTGGGAATCGAGGGAGCATACGTCAACATAATAAAGGCCATATACTGTTACTGAGTGACAGGGGGTTCTTTCGCGTGGCACCTTGGTGCAAAACCCAACAACTAGTGTTGAGTAAAACAGGCCTTTATTTACAATATTTCAGCCTGGAAAGGGCAGTGCACATTCCTGCTCAGAGCCCTGTTCCCCCATGGGACCCAGCACTTTCCTTGCTTCCCAAAAAGCTATAAAACAAAACCAAGCCCAGTAGTTCCCCATCCCTTATCTGTCCACTCTTTTCTTCAGGATCCGATGTACAATGTCATCAGCCTCTGTATAACAGTCCAGCAAAACATGTGCCATGTTGCACTAGATCATGCATGATTCTCTCTTTTCCCTTTCAAAACCACACGAATCTCCCTTTGCCCTCTCAAAGCCACATGGATCTCTCTTTTCTTCTAAAACCTCGTGGTGCTCTCCTACAAGTGACTACTGTGAGAAACGCTCACAATAAAAACTGGGACACAGGACTTGAGCAGTAAAGCGAGGCCTTTATTCACAAGTCTGCAGAGCCGGGCACACCCTCACAACCAGGAGAATGTGCGTGCAAAATAGACAAAGGAACCTGGTTTTATAGTCTTAGCTTCCCCACCCTGAAATTGCCACCCTAAAGTGAGAGCGATTAGCTTCCCTTCCCCTCTCTTTCTTCCCCATTTCTCCATGACTGGATACTCCAGAGTTCTTCCCCATTTCTCCATGACTGGATACTCCAGAGTCACAATCTAACGTGCCCTGGCTGGTTTAGCTCAGTGGATTGAGCATCGGCCTGCGAGCTGAGTGTCGCTGGTTCGATCTTCCAGTCAGGGCACATCAGAGAAGGAAAACTCTGACTCCAAAAAACCTCCGCTGCCTTGCGGCATACCTCTTCAGGGGAAAGGCTAAGGGAGTAAACCCCGACAGAAAATCCGGAGCCGGAGTCCCTAAGGCGGTTTGACGTGGTAGTCAACACCGGCAACTCCTGCGGCGCACCTGAAGCCAAGCTGTATTGACTCCGTCTTTCCCTTGGACCCTTCAGCTGCCAAGAGAGGGGGGATCTGCTGCATGGGCAACAGCAGACCCTCCATATCACCCTGCCCAGGCTCTGTAGCTTCAGCGTCATCACAAGATGTCGATTCAACACGGGAGGAGACAGATACCATGTCACTCCCAAGTCGGACTGCACAGCCATTCTCAGCGGTGCAGATAGACTCTTAAGAAGCTACACCATCGTCTCTCGAGACGGACGGCTGCCGACAATCTAACGTGGTCATCTAAATGCCTCTATTGTGATTTGTGAATATGCTAATGCTGTCAACTCCCTTCTCAGAGATCCTTTAATTACATTTGCCCTTAAGACCTATTAATTACATTTGCCCTTTGTTACCAATGACTTTTTACTGGTTTGGGAGTCACTATGTCCTTGTTTCCAACACTACCACCTTATTTTTAAGTCCCCGACTGTGGCCTGTGATGCAGTGGGCAGGGTAATCAGTTCTGGCCATTTCCAGAATCTTGCACAAGCCCAGTATGCTCTTTCCTCATCATTCTATGGTCAAAACCCCTCCCATCTCCTTGGGGCCTTGGAAGCACTGAATCAATTTGCATAACTAAGACACTAGCTACCAGCCATAGATATGCAAAAGCATCTTGAAAGCTGTCCCCTTCTCCCATCCCCTGGCTGAAAGTTCTGGGGAATTTGGGGGACCCCACTCTGTAACAATACGAGAAACCTATAACCAACATCACACTCAACAAGCAAAAACTAAAAGCTTTTCTCCCTAAGATCAGTAACAAGACAAAGGTGTCCACTTTCACCACTTCTATTCAACATAATTTTGGAAGTTCTAGCCACAGCAACCAGAAAAAAAAAGAAATAAAAGGCATCCAAATTGGAAAAGAGGAAGTAAAACTGTTATTATTTGCAGATGACATGATAGTGTACATAGAAAACCCTAGAGGCTCCACCAAAAAACTACTCGACCTAATAAATGAATTTGGCAAAATAGTGGGATACAAAGTCAATATTCAGAAAGCGGCAACATTTTTGTACACAACAATGAAATATCAGACCAGAAACTAGGGGGAAAATCCCATTTACTATAGCATCCTAAGAAAAATTAAGTACCTAGGAATAAATTTAACCAAGGTGGTAAAAGACCTGTACTCAGAAAACTACAGAACACTGAAGAAAGAAATTAAGGAAGATAGAAATAAATGGAAGTATATACCATGCTCATGGATTGGAAGAATTAACATCATTAAAATGTCCATACTACCCAAAAAAATTCATAGATTCCACACAATCCCTATTAAAATACGAATGACATATTTCACAGATCTAGAATAAATATTTCAAAAACTTATAAGGAACCAAAAACGACCCTGAATAGCTTCAACAATCTTGAGAAAGACAAAGTAGGAGAGATCACAATACCTGATATCAAAATACATTACAAAGTCATATAATGAAAACAGTCTGGTACTGGCATAAGAACAGACATAAGATCAATGAAACAGAATAGAGAGTCCAGATATAAACCCATGTCTCTATGGTCAATTAATATTTGACAAAGGGAGCAATAAAATGGAGTGAAAATAGCCTCTTCAACAAATGGTGTTGGGAGAACTGGAATGGTACATGCAAAAAATTGAAACTAGGCCACCAACTTACACCATACACCTGAATAAACTCAGGATGGCTAAAAGACTTACACATAAGCTGTGACACCGTAAAAGTCCTAGAGGAAAACATAAGCAGTAAAATTTCAGATATCCCATGCAGCAATATTTTTACCGATACATCTAGGGCAAGGGAAATAAAGGAAAGAATAAACAAATGGGACTACATCAAATTTAAAAGCTTCTGCATGGCTATAGAAAACATCATCAAAATGAAAAGACAACTAGTTAAATGGGAAAACATATTTGCCAATGATACCTTGGACAAGGGTTTGATCTCCAAAATATATAAAGAACTCATCTGACTCAACACCAGGAACACAAACAATCCAATTAAAAAATGGGCAACGGACCTGAACAAACACTTCTCCAAGAAGGACATACGAAGGGCCCATGGACCTATGAAAGGATACTCAACATCACTAGCCATCAGAGAGATGCAAATTGAAACCACAATTAGATACCACCTCACACCAATCAGAATGGCCATCATTTACAAATCAACAAACAATAAGTGCTGGCAAGGATGTGGAGAAAAGAGGACCCTAGTGCACTCTTGGTGGGAATACAGACTGGTGCAGCCACTATGGAAAACAGTACAGAATTTCCTCAAAAAACTAAAAATGGAACGGCCTTTTGATCCAGCAATTCCACTGCTGGGAATATACCCTAAGAATCCTGAAACACCAATTCAAGAGAGTCTATGCACCCACCCCTATATTTATAGCAGCATTATTTACAATAGCCAAGTGTTGGAAACAGCCTAAGTGCCCATCGGTAAATGACTGGATCCAGAAAATGTGATACATTTACACAGTTGAATACTGCACAGCAGAAAGAAAGAAGGAACTCCTACCTTTTGCAACAACATGGATGGAACTGGAGAGTATTATGTTCATTGAAATAGGCCAGGTAGTAAAAGACAAATACCATATAATCTCACATATAGGAGGAACTTAATGAATAAAACAAACAAATGAGCAAAATAGAACCAGAGGCATGGAAACAAGGAACAGATTGACAGAGACAAAAGGAGAGGGTGGTGGGGGTAAAGGGGAAAAGAAGGGGAAGGGTCTAGTCAAGGAACATGTATAAATGATCCACGAATCTGCACAACAGGGTGGGGATTAAATGTGGGAGGGGATTGACTGTGGGAGGTCGGGGGATTGACTGTGAGAGGGAGGTGGGTGGGTGGTTGGGGCAGGGGAGAGCAACAGGAGAAAAATTGGGACAACTGTAAAAGAACAATTAAAAAAGGAAATAAAAAGATTGTTTTTTAAGGGCTAACAATCAGGGGATGGACTAAGACTCAGCTTAAGGTTTGGGGTGGGAAGACTTGTGTTCAGAGGAGCCCACCAGCAGGTACACCAGCAGGTCTGAAAGGGTGTCATGGAAGGAGGTGCTTGGTAATCCAAGCACAGCATGAGGTCTCTGGAGGCACTGGGTAAGAAAGGAAAAAGTGGGGAGAATAATAATAGGTAGCATTTGCTGAGATAATAACTATATACCACTGTGCTACATACCATATATTCGTTACCTCATTTAATTCTCTTAGTAATTCAATGAGGTAAGCATTTTTATTAGCCCTAATTTGTAGATGAGGAAATGAGGGCATAGAGAACTTGAGAAATTTACCCAAAGTAACACAGCTAGAAAGTGGCAGAGCTGGGATTTGAACACAGTCTGGTTCCAGAGCCTGTGCTCTCATCCACTGACCTTTTGCACTAGACAAGTAAAGGAGATATGGGGCAGGGCATGGAGGACATTGTGGTTGTTAAAACTGTGGTAGGCAGTTAGACAGACATGAGCAGTACAAGGACAATAGGCCAGGCACAGAAGGTCACCAGGGCAGAAAACCCTGGCTGCCTACCAATAAGCAAAACTGAAAATAAGGACCTTATGTCCCAGGTAATCTTTCCTTCCCTAGCATATCACTGGTCATGCCATTTTGACCCCCTGACATTTCTTGCCTAGAGATAACATCTAGGCCTCAGTTCAGTTTCAGTTCTGGGCCCAGAAAAGTGGCAAAACCAGACAACTCATACCACAGCTAACCCCCTTCCCTGGAGCCAACCTATCAGTGGAGACCAGGACCCTGAAAGGACACACCTGGAAGGCTAATGAATATTCTATTAAGATCTTCCCCTGGGTGCTCACCTAAAATCCACACCCTTAATAGCCCTTATGAGAACCCAGTGTGCTCCTCTCTCCTTCCCAGGAGCATGCCAGAGCCTTTCTCCTCTCCCTCTTCCTCCTTTTAACCCCAGGCACTTTACCATTACTTTATTCTCTCCTAAGCTCCAAAGGCCTTTCTTTTGTCTCTGTGACTTGTTTCCTAAAGCCTACTTCTTCTTCCTTTAAATTTTTTTTTTAGTTTATGGATTTGAAAGAGAGACAGAAACATTGATTTCTTGCTCCACTCATCAAATGCACCCACTGGTTGACTCTCATATGTGCCCTGACTGGGGTACAACATTGGTACATCAGGACAGCGCTGCAATCATCCGAGTCACCTGGCATGGCTTCTGTGACTTTCTAAATAAATTTTCTCTTATAGTTTGAGTCTTGGCTCTGAATTCTTTCCTAGCTGGAACTCAAGTACCAAGGTTGCTGAATTAAGGTCGAGTCTGACCCCACTGGTCTAAAACCTGGTGCCATTCTCACCACGAACAACAAAACTATGATGAAAAAACAAGTCACAGGTTAGCATGAAAGCATGCCTTTGTTACCAAGAAAAATGGGGTTATTTCACATGGTGTCTTGGTGTAAAACCCAACAATTAGTGTTGAGGAAAACAGGTCTTTATTTTTCAGTATTCCAACCTAGGGTATGCTGTTGTTACAGAGTGGGGTCTCCAAAATCCCTAGAGCCTGTGGGTTGGGGGATGGGGAAAAGGTAACAGCTTTTAAGATGGCTTTGTATGGCAGAGGTGCCTCACACAGCCTAGGCTCAGCTGGAAGTTGCTCTGTCCAGCAGAGGCTTCATGGCCACAGTGGAACAAACTTTTACCCAGGACATTTTATTATGTCTGGGGGAAGGAAGGTGGCTGCCTTTCTAGTGGAGAACAGCAATTAGACCTTCTTCCCTCATGCCTTTTATTGAGGAGGATACACATGAGAGATACAAGGTCAAGATTCATGAATCATCAATAGTTTGGAGGCGTTAGGGTTACAGCTAACAATAACAGATTACATGTATGATGAGTACAGGGGGCACAGTGACCAGTCTGTATCATGGTCTATCAAACAGCTTGACGCCACACTGGCATTAGATGCAAGTTTTCATACATTCCTATCTAGAGACTGTTTGTTATACTACAGATAAAGAAAGCAGAGTAAGTTCTAAAGCATAATAAACATTTTTCAAATCTAATTTCCACGGAAACCCTCTGAGTGGCTTTTGGGTATGTCTCACACACAGCCTTATGTTGAGACTTAAAGACAGGCATGGCCAGAATGCTGGCAGCAGTCATGCTCAGGCTAGGGTTACAATTCCCTCATCCACAAGGAGCAGTTCCCTATTGCTTTGCATGACTATGGCTAGTAGCTAGTGTCTTAGTTATGCAAATAGTTTGGTTCTTCCAAGGATCCAAGGAGATGGGAGGGGATTTGACTATGAAAAGTGAGGAAAGAGCATACAGAGCCTGCGCAAGGTTCTGTGAATGGTAGAACTGGTTACCATGTCCATGCGTCACAGGATGCAGTCGGGGATTTTAAAATAGGCAGCAGACATTTTAGTGAAGAGAATTCCATGTGGCTTTGAAAGGAAAGAGAGAGCTCCATGCTGTTTTGAAGGGGAGAATATCATGTGGCTTTGAAAAGGCAAAGCACATGTTTTCCTGGACTGTTATACAGAGGCTGATGACATCGTACACCAGATCCTGAAGGAGACAGCTGACAGATAAGGGATGGGGAACTTCTGGGAATATTTTTGGCTTCTAGCCTTTGGGGAGCAAGGGAAGTGCTGGGTCCCATGGGAGGACAGGGCTCTGAGCTGAAGTGCTCACTGCCCCTCCCCAGGTTGGAGTGTTACAGAAACAGGGGAGTCCAAAAATCCCCAGAGTTTGCTGCTGGGGGATGGGGAGAAGTAAGCAGCTTTTCAAATGCTTCCACATGCCTGAGGCTGGTGGCTACTGTCTTTCTTATGCAAATGGCTTTAATGCATCCAAAGCCTCAGGCAGATGGGAGGGGTCTTGAACCAGGGGACGGTATGGAAAGCACACAGAGCCTACCTAAGGGTCTGTGAATGGTCAGAACCGTTTGCAACACTCACTGCGTCAGATGACGCAGTCAGGGATATATAAGCAGCTGCAGACATTTTAGCTCAGATGCTCGCTCTCAGACTCTCTCTGGCACGTTCGGGCTCTCACTCGCGCTCTGGCTCTGGCGCGCTGACTCTCTCTGGCTCTCGCTCGTGCTCTCACTCTGAGACTCTCGCTCTCTGACTCGGGCTCCCACTCGCGCTCTGGCTCTGGCGCTCTGACTCTCTCTCTGGCACACTCGCGTGCTCGCTCTCGCTCTCTCGCTCTCTCGTGTGCTCCCTCCACGTGGCTTGGTGAAGGGGCCTTCTCCATGTGGCTTGGAGAAGGGGTCTCCAGGCTGCTTTAAGAGGCTCTCGCCATACGGTTTTGAGAAGGAGAGAAGATCCGCGCGGTTTGCAGGAAGAAGGCAGCTTGCAGGAAGAAGGCAGTTTGCAAGGAGGCTGAGAATCCAGGCGGTACTGCATTGAGAGGTGGAGGGCACCACAGCACAGAAAGGACCTCCCCAATCAGATTTGAGTGATTGGCAGCTGCTGGTAAAGCTGAACTGTGTTTGGAAAGTAGGGAAACAGTTTCTGTGACTTTCCTAAAACTAGCCTGGTTTGGAAGGGGGGGAGGCAAGGATATGTGTTTGTGGGTGTTTTAAAGAGCATAAGACTTAACAACAGAAATCCGCAAATAACTAAATCTATATAACTGTTAAATAAACAGTTCTTTTTCTTTTCACCAAACTCTGGTATTGAGAGTTATAATTTTGGCGGCGGGCAATCGGGCCCTTAACTAAAGAGCCCATGGGTTTGTTTTCAACTGGAGCAGCCCAGGGGTTCTGTAACAGGAGTACTTTAAATAGACCTGTTTTCCTGAACACTAGTTGTTGGGTTTTACACCAAGACACCATGTGAAAGAATCCCCTTTCACTCTGTAACACTGTGACCACTTCAGCTCAGAGCCCTGTTCTCCCACAGGGACCCAGCACTTCCCTTGCTCCCCAAAAGACTAGAAGCCAAAAACATGCCCAGAAGTTCCCCATTCCTTATCTGTCAGCTCTCTCCTTATGGATCTGGGGTACGATTTCATCAGCCTCCTTCTAATAGTCCAGGAAAGTATGTGCCATGTTGCACTGGATTATTGTGAAGTCCAGTAAAGGCACAAGTCCCAAGAGAGTCCTTTCTACATATAAGAGTTCAGGAAGTCCAGTTCTCCAAAGTGAAGTCCTTGTTGGCTTTGGAGTCTGCTGAAGTTGGCACGATTAAAGCAGCAGCATGCCTGCTTTCTTACTAGCCCAGGCCATATGGCCTCTGTTTCCTTCTTTCAGATTGCATGTCTCTGTGCCCTTTCAAAACTGCATGATTCTCTCTCACTGCTTAATGGCTACCACTTTATTTTTTAATCCCTGATTGTGGCCTGTGATGCAGTGGGTGTGATAACCAGTTCTGGCCATTAACAGGACCTTGCCCAGGCCCCCTAAGGTCTTTATTTTTTTTTAATGTTTTTATTGATTATATTGTTACAACAGTTCCAATTTTCTCCCCCTTACTCCCCTCCACCCAGCACCCCCCTCCCCCAGCAATCCCCCCCAAGTCCATACCCCTGGTTCATAAAAATTAACTATCCCCCCCCCCTAAGCTCTTTAGTCACCACGCTAAGGCCAAAGCTCCTCCTATATGGTTGGTGCCTTGGAAGGCCATGGTTATTTGCATAACTAAGACAGTAGCTATTTGCTGTAGATAATCAAAGGCATCTCTTAGGAAAAATAGCTGTGCTCCACTGAGTCCCATCCCCCATTCCCCAAACCACAGGCTGTGGGGAATTTTGGGGACTCTTTTTCCACCCTGTATCACCTTAAAGAGTATAGAGAACATAGCCAATGGTGACTCTTTTTTATATGCTGGCTCCACAAAGGCATCTTTATTTTTCAGAGCAGAATAGAGTGGTGGTGATGTTCTTGGGCTTTGGCATCAGAAAGACCTGGGCTTGAATCCCAACACTGTCACTTACTAGCTAGTGACCTAAGGAAAATTATTTCACTTCTCTGTGCCTCAATTTCCTCATCTACAATCAAAGAAAAAAGCACTTACCTTGAAAAGTTATTATGATGATTTAGTGAGTTTGTTGATGAAAGCTGCATTGCACCATACTTGTCACCTGAAATAGGCTCAGTAAATATAGGTTCTTGCTCCCCAACTAACCAATGATGGTTCACTCGAATTTTTCATTTAAAGAGATTTCTCAAGCCAGGCTGAAGTAGTTGTACTTGAATAACTAAATGAGCCTTCAAGGCCTATGAGTGGATAGGTGACTAAAAGTGATCCCTCCCAGAACAGAGAAAAAATTTTCCTTCCCTAATGACATGTTTCCACTGTCTCCTCTCCCTTCAGCCCTAGGAAATGCATTTATGAGTATCTTAGAACAACCACTTTGTCCCAGCTTTCAGTTACCTGGGTTTGGAAACCCAGAGCATCTTGCTAGGCAACCAAGATTTTTTTAAAGGACATTTACATGCCTTTTTTGGTAAAGTTTAATCTCATTAAACAGGAAGTGGAAAAGATGGCTCTCTGCCTCAACAGCAGACACTGAGTAACCAGAGGAGGGAGGGTCATATGAAAGAGAAACTTCCTCCACTTCCCAATTTTTTCTTGGCTGCCTCTGGATTAATTTTAGAGAAACTGAAGAGGGTCCAAGGAAGTACCATCAAAATGATTAATAAAAGGAAAAAGCTACTGAATGATGCTAAGAGCTCTCTGTGAAGGACAGGGGAGGGGGAGAGGGAGGGGAAAGCTCTGGAGGCTGAAAACAAAGCAGCCACCAGAGAATGCAGAGCTGCAGGGAGCTGTGGAAGCAAGAGGCAGGCAGCTTGGGCTCAGCTACATCCATGACCCAGCATCAGCCAGACATTCTAGGAGGCCAAAAGGAGCATAAGGCTTGGCTTATGCCCACAAAGATAAGGAGACAAGACTATATCCACAAAAAGACAAATTACAGTTCAAGCCAAGAATACAAGCGCTGCAACAAGGCACTCATTCTCTAATATGTGCCAAATGACTGGTGCAGTGAGGAGTGCTCAGCATTTTTAGGACAGGGCCTTGGCTGCTGATGGGGCTTGGGCCTAGGGGGAGGGACACAATGTGGTTAGTCAGAGAAAGGTGAGCAATGTAGGACTGTTATAGAACCACTGGGCTGCTCCAATTGAAACAGAACCCACGGGCTATTTAGTTAGGGGCCCGATTGCCCGCTGCCAGAATCATAACTCTCAGTACGAGTTTAGTGAAAAGAAAAAGAATTGTTTATTTAACAGTTATATATATTTAGATTATTTGCGAATTTCTGCCATTAAGTCTTATGTTCCTTAAAACACCCACAAACATATTTCTGCCTCCCCTTACAAAACCAGGCTAGTTTTAGAAAAGTTAGAGAAACCATTTCCCTACTTCCTAGACACAGCTCAGCTTTACCGGTAGCTGCAATTATTCAATTCTGATTGGGAAGGTCTTTCTGTGTTGTGGTGTCCCCCAGTTTTTAATCCAGAACTGTGTGAATTCCCAGCCTCCTTGTAAGCTGCATGGAGTTTACCCTTCTTAAAGCAGCATGGTGTACCCTCCTTTGTAATCCGCATGGAGAACTTCTCAAAACCGCATGCTCAGTCCCGTTAAAATGTCTGCCACTTATTTTTAAATCCCTGACTGCATCCTGTTGTTACAGAACCCCTGGGCTGCTCCAGTTGAAAACAAACCCACGGGCTCTTTAGTTAGGGGCCCGATTGCCCGCCGCCAAAATTATAACTCTCAATACCAGAGTTTGGTGAAAAGAAAAAGAATTGTTTAACAGTTATATAGATTTAGTTATTTGCAGATTTCTGTTGTTAAGTCTTATGCTCTTTAAAATACCCACAAACACATATCCTTGCCTCCCCCACTTCCAAACCAGGCTAGTTTTAGGGAAGTCAGAGAAACTGTTTCCCTACTTTCCCAACACAGTTCAGCTTTACCAGCAGCTGCCAATCATTCAATCTGATTGGGGAGGTCCTTTCTGTGCTGTGGTGCCCTCCAGCTCTCAATGCAGGACCACCTGGATTCTCAGCCTCCTTGCAAACTGTCTTCTTCCTGCAAACCGTGTGGATCTTCTCTCCTTCTCAAAACTGCATGGCAAGAGCCTCTTAAAGCAGCCTGGAGACCCCTTCTCCAAGCCACATGGAGAAGGCCCCTTCACCAAGCCACATGGAGGGAGCACACGAGAGAGCGAGAGCGAGAGAGCCCGAGAGCTAGAGTGAGAGCCCGAGTCAGAGAGCGAGAGTGTCTCAGAGAGAGAGCACGAGCAAGAGCCAGAGAGCCAGAGCGAGAGCCAGAGCCCGAACGAGAGCTTGAGAGAGTCTGAGAGAGTCTCAGAGGGAGCATCTGAGAGAGTTCGAGTCAGAGCGCCAGAGCGAGAGCGCGAGCCAGAGAGCGAGAGTCCCAGAGTGAGAGCACGAGCCAGAGCCAGAGAGAGTCCGAGCGCCAGAGAGAGTCTGAGTCTAAAATGTCTGCAGCTCCTTATATATCCCTGACTGCGTCATCTGACGCAGTGGGCGTTGCAAACAGTTCTGACCATTCACAGACCCTTACGTAGGCTCTGTGTGCTTTCCATACCGTCCCCTGGTTCAAGACTCCTCCCATCTGCCTGAGGCTTTGGATGCATTAAAGCCATTTGCATAAGAAAGACAGTAGCCACCAGCCTCAGGCATGTGGAAGCATTTGAAAAGCTGCTTACTTCTCCCCATCCCCCAGCAGCAAACTCTGGGGATTTTTGGACTCCCCTGTTTCTGTAACAGTTTCCCCCCCCGTTCAGACTAAGACCCTTTATAATCTTATAAAGGACAATGGGCGAAGGTCTCATGCTCCTCTAACTGCTTCCTGCTGAACGTGGTCGTTGTCCTACCTACCCTTGGGTCTAGAAATCCCTAATAAGAGTGGGGATGTAGGGGAGGGTGCCCTTCCCACATGGGGAAGAATCTTGCAGAGTCCAGGTCAGTTGGCTATTCCTGGGTAGCAGCATGCTTGGTTTCCAAGGGCTGGTACTGCTGGACAAGCTGGCATTCTTGTCATATTCTGAGGGCAACAGATTTGGCAACAGGGTTAAAAAAAACAATTCAACCTATAACTACTATATACAAAAGGCAGGGATTAATTTTTCAATGTCCCACGTTAGGAAAAAGAAATGGCTTCTTTGGAGGAAGGTGTGCAGGGCACATCACACCTGTCCAAAGCCCTTTTGCCCACTATACTTAGCTTGGGCTGAGGGGTATAAATTTTGGATTTCCCCCCTCTCAGACCTCTGTGCCCTTTCTGTCCAAGCCATTAGGACAGAAAAGAAACCAGTTTTAAAGTGAAGCCTGCAGACCACCCCATACTTCACCAACTCAGCCACTTAGTTCAGCCAAACCGTTGAGTCTCAGGAGGTGGCAATGCAGATGGGCTTCTTAAGTGAGGCCTATATGTACAGATAATTACTCAGGTAGAGATCATAGGCTTATGCCCTATGAAAACAGAAAGAACATGCATGTTAATTTACACAACACAGTTCACAAACCAGTCTCTTAATCTGAGAGACTGTCTTATTGGGAAACCTCCAGTTGCAAGGCATTTGACATTCTTCTTCCCTGTAAATAAAGCATCCTTGATAATGTCACAGACTTGGTTTAACTTTCAAATGAAAAACAAACTTTATAGACAGCTGCACTGAGCATTGCAATTTTCCTTAAGTCACGATTTTTCTCCTTAAGATTACCCTCCTTGCCAGTAAAGGGACTGCATTAAGTCCAGTTTTAATTTACCCTGTTCATTTGCATAAACACAACAAGAGCAGTGATTGATCACATATGATCTTTAAGTCTACTATGCTGGAACTTACACAAGGAACCTTCATGTTGACTTTAGTCTGCCCATCAGGGCAACAGAAGCTGAGCCACACACCTGCCATTCAGCCTTGCCTGCAAACACCTGCTTTCCCAAGTCCTTTGGGTTTTCCATTGTGCCTTAAGGTTCTTTCTATCCATCCTTCAGGAAAGCAACCTTCGTTCCTTCCCTGGAAAGACTGCCATGAACCGCACAACCAACCAAGGTGTCAGGCCTTTTTCCTTCTGGGCTTTCCTTAGCTTCAAAAGTCAAGTCCAGTTCCTCAGGGCTTTCTGGTAACAACCAGAGCCTAAGCATGCCTCCTTCAGGCATGTCATTCCAGTCAAAGTCTTGGTTAACAATACCTTTATTAACAACTGGTCTTTTTAGTTTTATGCAAAGAAACCTAATGTAATTACTTACTCCTTTAAATTGCCAAATTCTGGAGGGATCAGGTAAGGAGAAAAATACACAGTGTGAAGGAAAATCCTTGTCCTTCTAATATTCCCAAGATTGCATTTCCATGCCTTATACTTTCTTTTGTTCACTTTCCTACATGTGAAGTTTTCTTAACTTTCTCTGGGAAACCTCAATTTTCCTTTCAGATTATATGGCCAGTACCAATACAGAGAATTCCAGACCCTTCCTAGGCCTCAGAGAATTCTAGACCTTACATAGGTCTCCAATGGCTAATGCCAAACCAATACAGGGAATTCCAAATGACCTTTCATAGGTCCCCAATGGCTAAATGCCAACACAGGGAATTCCAAACGACCTTTCATAGGTCCCCAATGGCTAAATGCCAACACAGGGAATTCCAAACGACCTTTCATAGGTCCCCAATGGCTAAATGCCAACACAGGGAATTCCAAACGACCTTTCATAGGTCCCAAGGCTAAATGCCAACACAGGGAATTCCAAATGACCTTTCATAGGTCCCAAGGCTAAATGCCAACACAGGGAATTCCAAATGACCTTTCATAGGTCCCAAGGCTGAATGCCAACACAGAGAATTCCAAATGACCTTTCATAGGTCCCCAATGGCTAAATGCCAATACAGAGGTACAGTAACCATACAATTAGACCACAAGTAGTTGAGGTTTCCCTTTTCCCAGGTTTAAAAACTTTCACAACCTTTCTATATGTTTACCCATTCAGATTTAACCATAACCCATTTCCAATTCTTTTCCACACTGTAAAGGACTCTACCCAAACTCAGTATTTGGCAGCTAAAATTCCCTAGATTTGCAAGCACATGCCTAAAGCAAAAGAAACACTTTTAATCTGTGTTTCAGTTCACTGTCCTTTTTTTCGAAAGAGTAATTTCAAATCTTCTTCCGGAGTGCAGGTCCAACTTTCCCTTTTGGTGTCAGTCACAGCAGCAGGGTCTGTGTCCTCCTCAGGCGGTGCTCGTTTTACCCGTGTGTGGTGTATCCAGGACTTGATTCCTACCAGCTTCAGCGAAGAATGTGTTGTTAGCAAAACATCATAGGGACCAGTCCATTGTTCAGCCAGCTGCTGTTCGGGACCTTGCGTCTTTCAGTTCTTCAGTAAGACTCTGTCCCCAGGTCTGAATGGGTGCAAGGGTTCTCATTTCTACTTCCCTTCTTACGATCTGGACACTCATTCTTCCAATGGCCCTTCTTTCTGCAATAGGCACACTGGTCCTTGCCCAATGGCTCTTTCCTCCTCTCTTTAGGGTCCTGTTTCTTCCTTTGGCCTCTCCAGCCTGTTTTAAAGAACATCAGGTCCTGTCTTCTCTTTTCTACTCCCCTTGCATGGTAAACTTTAAATGCGATGTCCACTAACTGAGAGGGGCTCATTCCTAATACCCCATCTATACGCTGGAGTTTCCGTCTAATATCTGGGGCACTCTGCCCAATAAATGTCATGTTCACCATTCTTAAGTTCTCTTGTGCCTGTGGATCAACATCAGTGTACTTTCTATAGGCTTGATAGATCCTCTCTAAGAACTCAGAAGGATCCTCATCTGGTTTTTGCTGAATAGTCTGTACCATAGTCAGGCTTTTTGGCTTGGGTACCCCTTTTCTAAGTCCTTCCAATATACACTTCCTGTAGTGTTTCAAAGGAACTAAGCCTCCACCATTTGGGTCCCAGTTAGGCTCTGTCCAAGGAATTGCCACAGTTGGGTCGGGGGTCCCATGGGGATCCTCTCCATGGAGACGCTGAGCCTCTTCATTAGCCTTACTTGTAACCAGTCGCCTCTCATCCCCAGTTAGAAGAATATTTAGGAGAGCCTGTACATCTGCCCAGTTCGGGTTATGAGTGGCAAAAATGGAGGCAACAAGCTCTACCATCTTCTGAGGATCTTCCCTATATGAGGGGTTAGAATTCTTCCAATTTAGCAAATCTGAAGTGGAAAACGGAGTATGGGCCCAATAGTAGCCAGAGGGCTGGCCTTGCTGATTTATTCCACCTATTGGGTACTGCCGTAGAGGGAATTGGCTTGCTCCGAATTGGGAGGTCCCCTGACTATACTGAGTTCCTTGGCGGGTTCTGGCGGGGGAGACCCTCTCCTTCTCCTGTAAGGATGGAGTCATTGACTTTGTAGTCACTTCAGAGGCTGGCTCCAAAAAGGGTGGCGCGAGAGAAGTCCCTTGAGTTTGAAAAAGGGCAGGCACCGCGGAAGCCACTTCCGTCTCTGGAAGTGGCATGGTGGAAGCAACCTCGACCTGCAGAGGGTGCTGTGCCATCGCCACTGGCATTGCAGGAGCTGCGGCCGCCTGCAGAGGGCGCTGCGCCACAGGAACCGCCACCTCGGAAGCCTGGGCCTCCTGCAGAGGAGGTGGAGCCACTGCTGCGGAAGCTATGGCCTCCTGAACCGCCCCCACCTGTGCCTGGCTTGGCGCCAAATTAGGGCCTTTGTCTCCTGGATTTAGAGAATTAAAGAGGGCTACTTCCTCATTCTCCCTTTCTTCCGGCGTTTGACTCTCAGGAAAAGGCTTTGAGACCTCTTTTTTCCTCTGCACCATTATTTGGGCCTCCATTTCTGCTAAGGTCTTATTATGCAACTCTGCAAATGCATTTAGATAATAAACATCTTCCCAATTTCCTGATTGCAGGCAGTACCTTTTCAATTGCTTAATGACATGATAATTCAGGGTACCATTCACAGGCCACCTTTTCTTACCACCCAGAACATACTCAGGCCAAACAGTATTACAATAATAAATTAATATTTTCTTAGTCATAGGATAACGACAGTACATATCCCAATTTTCCAAAATTCTCTCCAGTGGGCTGCCATCAGGGACTTGCCCAGAACTGCTTCCATTAACCCAGACATATATGCTAATGGCTATAACCAAAACAATCCCAAGGACTAGAAAACATATATACCACTCCGGCATCCATAATTCTATTACTTCCAGGAATTCTCCTAATCGGACAAACAAATCTAGTATCCACGATGCCATTATTTTAGAAATACACAGAAATAAGTTTTAGCAAACAATCTTACTTCTCTAATCCCTTCTCAGTTCTATTTTCTTTTCACCACACTGGCGTGCTTAGGCGGTCGGCGCCCTCAGAAGGTGTCTCCCAAGGGGGTCGACCTGCCACGGGCAATTATTAATGTCCCACCTGGGGTGCCAAATTGTTACAGAACCCCTGGGCTGCTCCAGTTGAAAACAAACCCACGGGCTCTTTAGTTAGGGGCCCGATTGCCCGCCGCCAAAATTATAACTCTCAATACCAGAGTTTGGTGAAAAGAAAAAGAATTGTTTATTTAACAGTTATATAGATTTAGTTATTTGCAGATTTCTGTTGTTAAGTCTTATGCTCTTTAAAATACCCACAAACACATATCCTTGCCTCCCCCACTTCCAAACCAGGCTAGTTTTAGGGAAGTCAGAGAAACTGTTTCCCTACTTTCCCAACACAGTTCAGCTTTACCAGCAGCTGCCAATCATTCAATCTGATTGGGGAGGTCCTTTCTGTGCTGTGGTGCCCTCCAGCTCTCAATGCAGGACCACCTGGATTCTCAGCCTCCTTGCAAACTGTCTTCTTCCTGCAAACCGTGTGGATCTTCTCTCCTTCTCAAAACTGCATGGCAAGAGCCTCTTAAAGCAGCCTGGAGACCCCTTCTCCAAGCCACATGGAGAAGGCCCCTTCACCAAGCCACATGGAGGGAGCACACGAGAGAGCGAGAGCGAGAGAGCCCGAGAGCTAGAGTGAGAGCCCGAGTCAGAGAGCGAGAGTGTCTCAGAGAGAGAGCACGAGCAAGAGCCAGAGAGCCAGAGCGAGAGCCAGAGCCCGAACGAGAGCTTGAGAGAGTCTGAGAGAGTCTCAGAGGGAGCATCTGAGAGAGTTCGAGTCAGAGCGCCAGAGCGAGAGCGCGAGCCAGAGAGCGAGAGTCCCAGAGTGAGAGCACGAGCCAGAGCCAGAGAGAGTCCGAGCGCCAGAGAGAGTCTGAGTCTAAAATGTCTGCAGCTCCTTATATATCCCTGACTGCGTCATCTGACGCAGTGGGCGTTGCAAACAGTTCTGACCATTCACAGACCCTTACGTAGGCTCTGTGTGCTTTCCATACCGTCCCCTGGTTCAAGACTCCTCCCATCTGCCTGAGGCTTTGGATGCATTAAAGCCATTTGCATAAGAAAGACAGTAGCCACCAGCCTCAGGCATGTGGAAGCATTTGAAAAGCTGCTTACTTCTCCCCATCCCCCAGCAGCAAACTCTGGGGATTTTTGGACTCCCCTGTTTCTGTAACACTGTGACGCAGTTGGCATGGTCCCTAGTTCTGGCCATTCACAGAACCTCACGCAGGCTCTGTGCTTTTTCCATACCATCCCCTGGTCCAAGACCCCTCCCATCTCCTTGAGGCCTTGGAAGCATCCAACCATTTGCATAACAAAGACATTAGCCCCTAGCCTCAGGCATGTGAAGGCATCCTGAAAGCTGCTTCCTTCTCCCCATCCCCCAGCCGCAAGCTCTGGGGGTTTTGGGGCACCCCCTTTTTGTAACAGGCCCAGGGAAACTGTAAGACCAAAATTCAGGAGGCAAGATAGGGACAAGGAAGAGTGATGAGCCATACCTGGTGGAGCGAGAGGCTCTCAGAACAGACTAGTGTGAGATGGAATTAGCAGAGGAATTCAGGTTTTATACTTCAGTTAGAAGGCAGCCACTGAAGGTGTTTGAGCAACAGAGTGTCATGGTGCCAGCCATGCTTTGGCAAGATGAATCTAAGTGCCATGGATTAGAGGTGAAGATAGGGAGACCAAACCTAAGACTATATAGCCCTTAAGAAACCACCTAAAGCTGCAGCTACTGAAATTGTACTCAAGCACTGACAAGGGCCAGACCTCATTGACAAAGCCAGTTGGAGCCCAAACATCTCTCTAAAAGAAGTACTGTAGTCTGTAATCCACACCCTGAGACCATAGTCTCAGTTCCCTCAAGCCCACTGTGAGAAACGCTCACAATAAAATCTGGGACACAGGACTTGAGCAGTAAAGTGAGGCCTTTATTCAGGAGTCTGCAGAGCTGGGCGCACCCTCACAGCCAGGAGAATGTGCACGCCAAGTAGACAAAGGAAACTGGTTTTATAATCTTAGCTTCCCCACCCAGAAATTGCCTCCCTAAAGTGATTAGCTTCCTCACCCTGAAATTGCCCTGAAAGTGATTATCTTCCCTACCCTAAAACTGCCACCCTAAAGTGATTAGCTTTCCCGCCCTAACGCAATTAGCCTCCCCTCCCCTCTCCTTCTTCCCCATTTCTCCATTACTGGCTACTCCGGAGTTACAATCTAACACGGTTATCTAAATGCCCCTATTGTGATTTGCAGATATGCCAGTGCTGTCAACTCCCTTCTCAGAGATCCTCTAATTGCATTTGCCCTTAAGACCCTCTAATTACATTTGCCTTTTGTTACTAATGACTTTCTACTGGTTTGGGAGTCACTATGTCCTTGTTTCTAACACCACCAAGCCCATGGAGCTGGTCACTATTCAAAGCACATCTCAGCAAGATTAGGCTTGTACCAAAGACAGAACTCTAGGCAGATGATATCTCTGTTATAAATAGAGAATTTGACTTCAGGTGGGAAATTCAATTTGTGGGAGCAGATGAAATCTTCTGAAACCAAGATCTGGTTTCCTGAGCAAATGTCCTTTGGTCTTAATGAACAAGAGAAGGAGATAAGAAAAAGAAGAAGCTATAATTAGGCCCTTCTGCTAAAAGGAGGCTTCTTGGATTACCAGGGAACTGCCTGCAGTGCCTTAACAAATACCTCCCATTTCTGAGCCATGGCTTTTGAGGCAAAGAATGCCATTAATAATATCAATGCATCACATAGGAATAGTTGCAAAGTGCTTTTCTGCTTTTGTTATTCATTAACTATCCCTATCTCCCACTGGCTCTTCTCTCACCCTACTTCAATCAGACCCACCCCACCCTAAGGCTGGGGAGGCTTATGCAGATTGAAAACGGGAGACTGGCAGACAGAAAGGTTAATCAATTGATTCCAGGTCAAACATAGCAAGTTACTGACAGTCCAGCAGTGAGACTGTTCTAGTCAGGCCTTTCTGGGAATTATTGCTTTAGCCGAACACACACTTTTTCTTTCAAAGCTAATTTTTTTTCTTCCCTGCCTGGTGAATGGCAACCAGAGGAATGGAAAATTGGATCTATAAAAGATGAGTGAAGAAACGAGAAATTAGTGACAGACATAAAAAGTAAATGGCAGAAGCTGCCTGATGGCTCCAGTCCTAGTACTCATGAGACTTGTGCTCTTCTCAGGGAGTAAATGAATAAAAGTGGAAAAGAGCAAGGAACACTCTATCCAGGAATATACTGCTTCTTACCCATTTTGCCCTGGACAGTCATTTAGCCAACCTGAGCCTCAACTTCTTCATCTGTAAAATCACATACCTAATACAATGTGATTGTGAAGATCAAATAAAAGTCAAGTGTGTAACTGTGCATACCTAAGGAATTTTCTGACAGTGAAGCAGGAAGGGCCCCCAACCCTCAAACTCTTCAGGCACCTACTTCCAAGTCAAAGTTCTTTGGAGAAAGACATTGAAAACTTAGCTCTGGACGAAGTGTAAAATGTTGGGAGGAGAAACTTATTGGTGAATTAGCACTCACTGGAACATTAGCAAGAATTCATTAATCAAATTAGCAGGGACCGCCGTAGGGTTTGGGGGAGGTGGATTTAAACACTTTGTTCCCTAGAGTCTTTCAAGGGATATTTTTCTCTGAGTGGTGTTTTCATTTCCAAAAGCTCCAGGTGCGCATCCTTCTGTAATTCTGCACCCCTGTGGAAGGCATTGGGCAGACATTACATTCTCCTTCAGGATTTTTTTTTCCAGGGGTACCTCAGGCACAGAGAGGATAAGTAAAGTATCCATGACCACATAGTGACCCAACCAGGATAGAGTCTATCAGAGGAACCCAATCCTCTGCTATGTCTAGGTACATTTCCTATTGTCCATCCAGTCTCTCCTTTCCAAATTTTACCCTACTCCTATCCCCAACCAGATAGAAGTGAGTAAGGACAAGGAGGCCAGTTCCTGGCAGCAGTGTCTGCCTCAAGCCTATGCCTGGAATCCCTCACAGGAAATAGCTATACTGGTGGCAGCAGCAGCAACAAGCACTTGGCATCTGACAGGCTCCATCAGCATCAATTTAAATTAGTGTTTTGCTTCCTAACTCCAGGGGGGCAAGCATGCCTAAGATGCCAGCAGTGGGGAGAAAAGGAAGGTATACAAAGAACAGTCTGTCGATTCAGCTCCCACTCCAAGGGCTTCCTGAGCCATTGGTCCTCTCTCCACAGGGCTCCCTCCACATGAGGGAGGTGGGTGAGGATGAGGCAGCAGTGCAGAAGCTGTCTCCCTGGAGAGATACCGAAGAGAGAGGCAAAAGTATTTTTAAAAAGTAAGAACTAGAGTAGGGCCTTGGCAATGCAAAGCTGGTAGAGAGGTTCCCTTATTCTCTGGCCTGTCATTAGGCCCTGGTCCCCAAGCCCTCCACAGCAGCATTCCTCTCCTCAGGCCTGCTTTGGCTGTGCTTTGATGCAGGCTTGACCCAGAGGATTTGTTAAATTGAATCCTGAGGTCTGTGGTGGGGCCCCCAAGTCAGCCTTTTCACAGGTGATTCTGATGCAGCAGAATCAAGGCCCACAGCTGAGGAAACACAGCACTTAAGAGTTCCTCTACCGTACCCCACTGTACCCAAGGAAAAGTCCCTGGTTACTGTCTCATCCCCTCAGAGCTCTGCCCTATGAGAGGTGACAGGCAATCTGATAGATTTATTCCGGTGAGTGCATTAATGGGCGCTAATGACTTAATGTGCTGTCCATTCCAGATAACATGTGCAATTTACCAAGACCTTCTGGAGACTGGGCCTTAACCCAAAGGAGAATTTCTGGCACACGTAGCTGGGGGTTGGATGAATTAGAGTAAGAGGAAAATCCCCATCACACCAAATAGACTGCCAGTGCCCTCTGGAACCTAGGGGTGCAGCTGGTTCTACTGTCATCCCTGCAGGGGAAATCCCGCCTGAGAAGTCAGACATCCCACACATATTGCTGCACCTCAACACTCAAGATTATTCTAGTTATTCTTTCTATTTACCACTGTCTTCAATACAAATAGTGGGTCAAAAGCAAGCAGATTCTGGGATAATGAGTTCAATCAGGGCCTCTTGAATGAGGGTGTCTATACCTCCTATGAGGTACACAAAATCAAGGGATTAAATCCACAGTTTCTTTCTGGAGCTTCCATTTATGCAAGAAATTTAAAGCTATGCAACACTTACATGGGAAATCAAACACCAGTGTACTATGGAGTACAATGTGAAAATTCATATACAGTTTTGAATGAGAATGTGAAACTTTGAAGAAATTTGACACTTTTGGCCACTTTGACCTTCACCTCCAGTCTAAGTTTGTTCTATGGTTAGGGATTCCTTGAGCATGTGTGTGTGTGTGTGTGTGTGTGTGTGTGTGTGTGTGTGTGTGTTTAAAGTTTGAGAAACACTGCCAATTACCATCTGTGTTTACCTAAGTATAGGTTAGTGTATGGGATTAACTAGGACTAGGACAAGGAACTGATTTATTTTGATGCAGGGCAAAGACTCGTCGGCAGCCGTCCGTCTCGAGAGACGATGGTGTAGCTTCTTAAGAGTCTATCTGCACCGCCGAGAATGGCTGTGCAGTCCGACTCGGGAGTGACACGGTATCTGTCTCCTTCCGTGTTGAATCGACATCTTACGATGACGCTGGAGTGTCCTCTCCAGTGAAGCTGAAGCTACAGAGCCTGGGCAGGGTGATATGGAGGGTCTGCTGTTGCCCATGCAGCAGACCCCCCTCTCTTGGCAGCTGAAGGGTCCAAGGGAAAGACGGAGTCAATACAGCTTGGCTTCAGGTGCGCCGCAGGAGTTGCCGGTGTTGACTACCACGTCAAACCGCCTTAGGGACTCCGGCTCCGGATTTTCTGTCGGGGTTTACTCCCTTAGCCTTTCCCCTGAAGAGGTATGCCGCAAGGCAGCGGAGGTTTTTTGGAGCCAGAGTTTTCCTTCTCTGATGTGCCCTGACTGGAAGATCGAACCAGCGACACTTAGCTCGCAGGCCGACGCTCAATCCACTGAGCCAAACCAGCCAGGGTGAGGGCAAAGACTACATTCAGGAAAAACCTAGAGCCTAAGAGACTGTCTAGGGATGGGCACTCAAAGAAGATCTAGGAAGAAAACGGATCATTGAGGGAAGGTGTGTGTCTGTGGAATGCTAAAAGGAAATCTTTTTAAACCAATATGTATTATGTAACTGAGATTAGCACAAACCTGGAAGGCTAAGGAACCAGCAACATCAAAGAGGTCTGGGCTTTGTTGGTGCAAATAGAGTGTTGCTCTGCCCCAAGTTCCGGAGGAGCCAAGAACTGAGCGGCCTGCTCCTGGTCACAGGGCACCAATATAGGATGACTTCCCAGCTCTGGCCTGGGGATCTCCCATTCCCATGAATGGGTACTTTGTCAGCAAGTTGTGGGTGTGTGTCGGGGCGGGGGTGGGGGGGCGTGTAAAAATATAGACAGGGAAACTAGCTGGGATCCATGAAACTAGCAAGTAGTATGGCCTGCTTATCAGCTAGCTGAGTTTGAAGGGAGAGGGCACCAGCTAGCTGAGGCTTGTGAAAGGGTTGTCTGGCAGTGTACTGCTCAGGAGCCCAGTGCTTCTCCCTACAGTGTCTCCCAGCCCAAGGTGCAGCTAGCACACAAAGGGCTACTGAAAAGCCCTCTTAGCATAATTGCCCCACTTTTTGTCCTCCTTCCTCTTAGTGACAAGTTTTTTGAAATTTCCTTTTCCTTCATTTTTCTCCGGTGTTCTCTCTGCCATCCAGCTTTCCCGCTAGCTCCCAGTTTCTCCAGTGTTCCTCCCCCTGTTTCACTACCCACTCTGTCTCAAACACCAGGGCCCTGTTTGGCTCCAGATGCTTTAGTATTGTTACAGAGTGAAAGGGGGTTCTTTCACGTGACATGTTGGTGTAAAACTCAACAACTAGTGTTGAGGAAAACAAGTCTTTATTTACAATAGTCCGACCCGGGGAGGGCAGTGAGCACTTCAGCTCAGAGCCCTGTTCTCCCACGGGACCCAGCACTTCCCTTACTCCCCAAAGGCTAGAAGCCAAAAACATGCCCAGAAGTTCCCCATTCCTTATCTGTCAGCTGTCTCCTTCAGGATGTGGTGTACGATGTCATCAACCTTCGTATAACAGTCCAAGAAAACATGTGCTTTGCCCTTTCGAAGCAGTATGGTATTCTCCCTTTCCTTTCCAAGCTGCATGGAGTTCTCTCCTTCCTGCAAACCGAATGGATCTCTTCTCTTCTCTCAAAGTCACATGGAGATCTCCTCTTCTCAAAGCCGCAAGTGTTCCCCTCTTCCCTAAGCCTCATGGTGTTCCCTTAGCCAAAATGTCTGCCACCTATTTTTAAATCTCTGACTGTGTCCTATGATGCAATGGGTATGGTACCTAGTTCTGACCATTCACAGAACCTTGCACAGGCTCTATGTGCTCTTTCTGCACCATTCCATGGTCAAAACCCCTCCCATCTTCTTGGGACCTTGGAAGAACCAAAGCCATTTGCATAACTGAGACACTAAGCTATTAGCCATAGTCATGCAAAGGCCTCTTAAAAGCTGTTCCCTTTTCCCAATCCCCTAATCTGCAGGCTCTGGGGATTTTTGGAGACCCCCACTCTGTAACAGTATGGATGAGTGTCTTGTGGGAAGGGCAAAATGGAGAATAAAGGGTTGGAGGCTGAAAAATTAAAAATTGGCTTTCCTTCTTAATCTTTCTGATTATGCCACCCTCATTCTACCATCCCAGGGGGGCTTCTTGCTGACTTAGGCAGATGCACTTCATACAAGGGCATATATGACACCTTGCTCTTCACTTATTCACCTTTTTCTGGGTGTTAATGGGTGACCAGGTTGCCATAGTGGAGGCAGGCAGTTTATTATGTCTCTGGAAGGAGCTAGCAGCCTGTCTCCACTGTGTAATCCCAGTTGTAGACTTGGAGACACAGCTTTTTGGAGACACTATAACTGTTGTAATCAAATTGGTATGGGTTCAAATCCTGGATTAGATCATACTAGCTGTGCTGCCTTGTAGAGATGACTTAAGCCTTCATTTTCCTCTGAGCCTTTATTTTAAAATAGTCATAATTATAGTACATACTCTCAGTTTTATTGTGAAGATCAAACATGATAATGCATGCAAAGTGCTAGCATAGTTCCTGGGCCATAGTAAGTGCTCAATAAAAGTTAGCAATCATAGTTATTATTAGTATTAATTGTTATTACATAGTTAGAATGCAGCTTCCACTACCTACTACAATGTGAGCCTTGGCTTCCTCCTCTGTAAAACCAGGATGATGATGTTTCCTATGTAAGAAGGTTGTGGTGATCATGAGATGAGTAAACGCATGGAAAGCTCTCAGGGCTGTCTGGAGGTCCTACCAGGGGAGTGAAACTAATTGTATCTCCTTTTCCTAGGAGTGTTTAACAGGTCAACTCATGGTAGTCAGTATTACTATCATTATTAGAAGCCAAGATACTTTCTGTCCATCTATCCCTGGCTTCTTAGTTAGTGGTGAGTAGCTAAGTGATGATTACAGTCCAGGGTACCATGAGGGTTGGCTGCTTCTCTCCGCTCTCAGTATCAGGGGAGAAAAATAGTGCCACTTATTAGCTTCATCTCAATATACTGATTTCAATAGGAAATAGACCTCTGGCTGGAAGACCTTCATTTTTCATCCAATTGCCACGTTACTTGAAGAGACTAAATTTTTATACAGAGAGCATCTTCCTCACTAAATTTCACTGTGACTGGATCAGGGTCCCAGTTTTACACACAACTGTTAATTTTGCTGCATTTTGGCACAGGGTTAAGAATGTTGGGAGAAATCATCTGGAATAACCAACTGAACACTAGCTAGAGGGAAGACCTATAAACATGGAGAGACAGAAAAGGCCACTTCATCACAACATGACTGGTAGGAAGTGCGGAGACGTCAAAGGGTTGGCTGGGTTCCCACGGGTGGCAGCTGAAGGGACTAAGAATAGCTCAGCAGCCAGGGATTTCCCCTGAGATGGGCAGGGTCTAAACCCCAAGCTGGCCTTCCCAGCCTACAGCAAAAAATGGAAAGTAAAATAGCATCCAGCTGTGAAGAGCGAAAAGCCACAGGGTTTTTTGCTCTCCTGAAAGAAAGAGCTGGAGAAAAAGAGCTCTTAAGTGGATCATGTACAAAAATATTTTGGCACCCACTTACCCTGGGCTCAAGCAGAGGGAGGACAGAGAGGACTAGAGATGCTTGGGGAGAATTTGGGGGGGTGGCTTTGAGGAGAGAACTGAGGGAGTAGCTGACTGGGCCCCAGTGCTGACTCATTCCCCATACTGCAGGCAGACCATTCGCCTCCAAGTGGCGTCAGCCTGAGGGGAAGCAAAAGCCCTGTCTGCAGGAATTAATCTGCCCTACCCTCGGGGCTTAAGTCTGATGGCTGATCACAGATTGAATAGATTAACAACTAAAAGAGACAGACAAAGGCAGTAGATCCCTGGAAGTCTCCAACAGGCTGCCTAGGCCCAGGCTGGTACACGACCTGATGCCACCAGGGGCAGATCCAGGAAGTGCAGATCAATCTAAGAAGCAGCAACAAACAATAAGAGTCACAAAAATGGGGAGACAAGGAAACAACCTCCCATTGAAAGGAAAGGAGGGTTCCCCAGAAAGAGTGCTAAATGAAATAGAGGAAAGCAAAGCATCAGACATGGAATTCAAAACATGGATTATAGAGAAGCTCAATGAGATCAGCGAGCTCAAAGAAAACTAAAAAGAATTCCAGGGAAACTACAAGGAACTTACTGAGAATTACACCAGCATGAAAAAGGACATACAAGATATCAATAAGAGCCAGAAGGAAATGAAGAATCCAATTTCTGGATTGAAGAACACAGTAGAAGGAATTAAAAGCAGGCTAGAGGAAGCAGAAGATCAGATTAGTGGGCTGGAGGACAACATAGAAAAAGAATTCCCAGACAGTGCAACAAAACGAAAAAAAGACTGCAAAAGAACAAAGAGTCTTTAAGAGAGCTGCAGAACAACATGAAACGTAATAATATCCTTATCATAGAAATGCCAGAAGGAGAAGAAGAGGAGCAAGGGATAGGAAACCTATTTGAAAAAGTAGTGACAGAAAACTTTCCTAACTTGATGAGAGAAAAAGTCACGCAAGTCCAGGAAGCACAGAGGGTCCCAATGAAGATGAACCCCAACAGGCCCACTTCAAGACACATTATAATTAAAATGGCAACATTGAAAGACAAAGAGAGAATCCTAAGAGCAGCAAGAGAGAAACAGCTAATAACATACAAGGGCGCTCCAATAAGGCTATCATCATATTTCTCAACAGAAACAATATTAGCCAGAAGGGAAAGGCAAAAAGTATTCTAAGCAATGAAAAACAAAGGCCCACAATCAAGAATATTCTACCCAGCAAGGTTCTCATTCAAAATGGAAGGTGAAATAAGGAGTTTTCAAGACAAAAGAAGGCTAAAAGAACACATCTTCACCAAACCAGCATTGCAAGAGATGCTAAAGGGAATGCATAAAGAAGATGAAGAAACAGAGAGAGACAGAGAAGAACGCAACTACAAAGTCAAAAAATGACAATAAATAAGTACCTATTGAAAATAACATTAAATGTAAATGGATTAAATGCACAAATTGAAAGACATATGGTAGCTGAATGGATTAGAAAGCATGACCCACATATGTGCTGTCTACAAGAGACACACCTTAGAACAAAAGACCTAAACAGATTGAAAGTGAAGGGATGAAAAAAAAATATGTCAAGCAAATGGACATGAAAATAAATCTGGGGTAGCAATACTTATATCAGACAAAACAGATTTCACAGCAAAGGCCATAAAAAGAGACAAAGAAGGACATTTTATAATACTTAAGGGAGAAATCCATCAGGAAGATATAATCCTTGTAAACATATATGCACCCAACATAGGAGCACCCAAATATGTAAGGAAAATTTTGAAAGATTTCAGGAAGGGTATAGACAGCAACACACTCATGGTAGGAGACCTTAACACTCCATTGTCAACAGTGGACATATCTTCAAAGCAAAGAAACACCAAAGATATTGAGCCATTGAACAACACTCTAGATCAAATGGATTTAGTTATTATATATATGTGTGTATATATATATATATATAACTTTTCATCCCAAAGAAGCAAAATATACATTCTTTTCAAGTGCATATGGAATATTTTCAAAGATAGACCACATGGTAGGACATAAAACAAACCTCAACAAATTCAAGAAAATTTTAATTATATCAAGCATTTTCTCAGATCATAATGGCTTGAAACTGGAAATCAATCTCAAGAAAAAAACTCAAAAACATTCAAACTCATGGAGAATGAATAACATGTTATTAAATAATGAATGGGTTAACAATGACATCAAGGAAGAAACCAGTAACTTTCTGGAAACAAATGAAAATGAACACACAACAACCCAAAACTGATGGGATACAGCAAAAACAGTCCTGAGAGGAAAGTTCATACCAAACATGCCTACCTGAAAAGGATAGAAGAATCTCTAATAAAAAATCTAACCCTACAGCTACAAGAACTAGAGGAACAACAACAAAGCCCAGTGCGAGTAGAAGGAATGAAATCATCAAGATCAGAACAGAATTAAATGATATAGAGACTAAACTAACAATTCAAAACCAAGAGCTGGTTCTTTGAAATGATAAACAAAATTGACAAGCCTTTAACCAGGCTCATCAAGAAAAAAGAGGACAGTTTTGGGGCAAGGAGAGGGGCCCAGGCAGGAAAGCTGCTGCGGAACTCCAGATGGTGGGGGGGGGGGCTCCTAGGCAGGAGAGAGCTGCTTGCCCCGGCGCTTTGAGGAATCATGCCAGAGTCCTACAGAACAAAGGGACGGTTTGGGGGCAAGGGGAGAGGTAGCGCATGAAGGAGTATAGACAGGGAAGTGAGCGGATGCTGTAGCTCGGGAACAGAGCCATGACTGGAGGCAGAGCAGAGATTACTGGCAAGCACATGCTGGCCCAACAATAGGAAAACATTGCTAGACAAGCCTGAGGAGGGCTGAGGGTGCCACAGGAGGGGACAACTAAACGCAGCTCACAGCAGAGCAGCGGTAGACCCACAAATAAAAGACTAGCAACCCCAGAATCAAGCAGGATCTTCCCACAGCCAGCCAACCAACCAGAAAAGATTTGAAACCCATGGAATTTTGACTAGGGGCAGACCCAGGAAGGGAAAAAAAAACAAACTGTGCCTAAAAGTTGAATTGAGTTAAAATCCTTTCATTCTTTCATTTCTCACTCGCTCTCTTACTCCCCCTCCCTTTCTTTCTTCTTCTTTCTCTTTTCTCCCTTCCCCTTCCCTCCTTTCTCTCTTTTTTGCATGTCTCTCCTTCATCCTATTCTTGTTAATTTTTCCCTCTCTACTCCTTCCTTTCTATTTCCTTCCCTCCCCCTTATTCTCTTCCTCCCTCCCTTTCCTTTCTCTTTCTTTCCTTCTTTCTTGCTAAGTACTTTTGATTTTATTAAATTTTTTTCTTTATTTCACCCCCCTCTCCTTTCCATTTATTTCTTTTTCTTCCCTTTCCCTTCTTTCTGTCCTCTCTCTCTATATTCTCTCTTTCCTTCTTTCTCTCTATCCTACTTTAATTTTTAATATTCTAATTTTTAATTTTAATTTATTCCCCTCCCTTTTCTCCCTCCGCTTCTTCTCATTTTCTCTTTCCTCCCCTCCCCTTCTCTCCTCTCTCTCTCTTGCATTTCTCTCCTTCATCCTATCTTTTGTTAATTTTTAATTTTAATTTTTCTCCCTTTCTACTCCTTCCTCTTCTTTTCTTTTAATTTCCTTCCCTACCCTTTATTTTCTTCCTCCCTCCCTCTTCTTTCTCTTTTTTCCTTCTTTCTTTCTAAGTACTTCTAATTGTATTAAATTGTTTTCTTTATTTCGCCCTCCTCTCCCGTTCCATTTGGTTTTTTCTTCCCTTTTCCTTCTCTTCTTCCTCTCTCTCTCTATTCTCTCTTTCATTCTTTCCCTCTCTTTTATATTATGTTTTAATCTTTTAATTTTTTTAATTTTAATTTTCATTTATTCCCCCCTTTTCTCCCTCCTCATCTTCTCTTTGTCTCTTTCCTCCCTTCCCTTTCTCTACTTTCTCTCTTTCCCCTCTCTCTTTCTTTCTTTCTATTTTCTATTCTGTATTTTTACTCTTGAAAAACTCTTTCTCAAATCTGTTTTCTATCTTCTAACCCTCATATCCCTCTGCTTCAATTTTCAGTTGTCTGTCTACTTGGATGTCTGTTGTGTCTATCCTACCTTTCACACTAAACATATAGCATATAACTACTATATAAATCTAATACTATACACTTCCCCTTTTTCCTCCATACTGCAATCCTCTCCTCCTTTTCAACATAGTGTAAATGTTAATTACTGCCTTGCATAGCCTTGACCCCAACTGCTAATATTATTACTCTATCATCTTCCTTCTCAAAAATCACCCTTCCTTCATTTAAAACAACTCCTATCTGTTTCTCCTATGAAATAAGAGTCTTACTATCTCTACAATTATATTAATACTGGCTAATTTGCAGTCGATAGTGAAATTGTGGTTGGAGAAATTTTGGAGGGTGTATGTTTCTTACCTCGGTTGTGTGATTACGTTTTAACAGCACCTCCACAAAAGAACTCAAGACAAGGTGGGCAGAGTGACTCTCAATCAACTAGCCAGAGGAAAAGACCTACCAAAGAGTAGCTGAAATACAACCAGACAGATTAAACAAAAAACATAAAGGGCAACACAGGAGCATCAGGCTTAGAAGATAAAAGAAACTGCACCACTGAATCCCCCAGGTCCCCTATAAAGAATCTCATACCATGAAAGTGGGAAGTCAAAGCAGACAAATCTAATAAAGAGAAACAAACAGGAAGAATTCAACATGGGGAGACACAGAAAAAATCTCCCAATGAAAGGAAAAGAGGAATCCCCAAAAAGAGAGATAGATAGAACAGACATAAGCCAACTATCAGACACGGAATTAAAAAAAAATGGTTATTATGAAACGTAATGACCTTGATAACCTCAAAGAAAACTATGACAAACTTCAGGAAAATTACCAACAATTCCAAGGAAACTACAAAGAACTGCAGGGAAGCTACAAGGAACTTATGGAGAACTACACCAGAATAAAAAAGGAAATAGAAACTATCAATAAGAACCAGAAAGAAATGAAGAATACAATCTCTGAATTGAAGAATGCAGTAGAATCAACCAAAAGCAGGCTAAATGAAGCATAAGATTAGATCAGTGAATTAGAGGACAATGTAGAAAAAACTTCCCAGACAATACAACAACAACAAAAATAAAAAGAACGAAGAGAGTTTAAGAGAACTGTGGGACAACATGAGACAACACAACATTAGAATCATACGGATACAAGAGGAAGAAGAGAAGGAAAAAGGGATAGAAAACCTGATTGAAAAAGTAATGATAGAAAATTTTCCTAACTTGATGAGAGGAAAAGTCATGCAAATCCAGGAAGCACAGAGGGTCCCAAGTAAGATGAACCCAAATAGGCCCACCCCAAGACACAACATAATTAAAATGGCAACATTCAAAGACAAAATGAGAAACCTAAAAGCAGCAAGAGAAAAACAGCAAATAACATACAAGGGAGCTCCGATAAGGCTAGCAACTGACTTCTCAACAGAAGCCCTTAAAGCCAGAACGGAATGGACAAAAATATTTCAAACAATGAAAAACAAAGACCCACAACCAAGAATACTCTACCCAGCAAGGCTCTCATTCAAAATGGAAGGTGAAATAAGGAGTTTCTCAGACAAAGGAAGACTAAAAGAATACATCTCCACCAAACCAGCACTGCAAGAGATGCTAAAGGGAATGCTGTAAGAAATAGAAGAAAGCAATAGAAGGAGAGGAACACAAGTACAAAGGGAAATGAATGAATACCTGTCAATAATAACCTTAAATATAAATGGATTAAATGCTCCAGTTTAAATACATAGGCTAGCAGAATGGATACAAAAACAGGACCCACATATCTGCTGTCTACAGGAGACACACCTCAAAACAAAAGATTTATACAGACTGAAAGTGAAGGGATCAAAAAAAGTATATCAAGCAAATGGACATGAAAAAAAAGCTGGGGTAGCAATACTTATATCAGACAAAACAGATTTCACAGTAAAGGCCATAAAAAGGGACAAAGAAGGACATTATATAATATTTAAAGGAAAAATCAATCAACAAGATATAACCCTTATAAACATATATGCACCCAAAAAAGAAGCACCCAAATATATAAGGACAATTTTGAAAGACTTTAGGAAGGATATAGACAACAACACATTCATAGTAGGGGATTTTAACACACCATTGTCAACAATGGACAGGTCTTCGAAGCAAAGAAACACCAAAGATATTGAGGCATTAAACAACACCCTAGACCAAATGGACTTAGTTGATATATATAGAAGTTTTCACCCCAAGTAAGCAAAATACACATTCTTTTTTTTTTTTTTTTTTATTTTGGTTTTTCAATTACAGTTGTCCCTTTTTCCCCCAATTTCTCTCCCCCACCCAGCCCACCCCCTCTCCAAAATACACATTCTTTCAAGTGCACATGGAACATTTTCAAAGATAGACCACATGGCAGGACACAAAACAAGCCTCAACAAATGTGAATGTTGAAATTATGTCAAGCACTTTCTCAGATCACAACGGCTTAAAATTGGAAAACAACTTTAAGGAAAAAAACTCAAAAACATTCAAACTCATGGAGAATGAACAACATGCTATTAAATAAAGAATGGATTAACAACGACATCAAGGAAGAAATCAAAAAGTGTCTGGAAACAAATGATAATGAACACACAACAACCCAAAACCTATGGAATACAGCTAAAGCAGTCCTGAGAGGGAAGTTCATAACAATACACGCCTACTGATAAAGAATAGAAGAATCTCTAATAAAAAAATCTAACCCTACAGCTACAAGAACTACAGGAACCAAGAAACAAAGCCCAGGGCGAGTAGAAGAAAGGAAATCATCAAGATAACAACAGAATTAAATGACATAGAGACTAAATTATCAATTCAAAAGATCAACAAAAGTAGAAGCTGGTTCTTTTAAAAGATAAACAAAATCGACAAGCCTTTAACCAGGCTTATCAAGAAAAAAAGAGAGAGGACCCAAATAAATAAAATCAGAAATGAAAGAGAAGAAATCACAACCGATACAATAGAAATACAAACGATTGTAAGAAACTATTATGAACAACTGTAGCATAAGAAATGTGACAACCTAGATGAAATGGACAAATTTCTGGAAACATATAGTGGGCCAAAACTGAATCCAGAAGAAGCAGAAAGCCTGAACAGACGAATAACAACCAGCGAAATTGAAGCAGTAATAAAAAAACTCCCAGCACACAAAAGCCCTGGACCGGATGGCTTCACAGGTGAATTTTACAAAACATTTAGGAAAGAAATAACTCCTATCCTTCTCAGATTATTCCAAAATATTCAAGAAGAGGGAAGACTCCCAAACTCTTTCTATGAAGCCAGTATTACCCTAATCCCAAAACCAGGTCAAGACACAACAAAGAAAGAAAACTACAGGCCGATATCGCTGATGAACATACATGCTAAAAATCCTCAACAAAATATTGGAAAACTGGATCCAACCGCACATCAAAAAGATCGTACACCACGATCAAGTGGGATTCATCGCAGGGATGCAAGGATGGTTTAATATTCGCAAATCAATAAATATAATACATCACCTAAGCAAAATGAAAGACAAAAATCACATGATCTTATCAATAGATGCAGAAAAAGCATTTGAAAGAGTACAACACCCATTTATGATGAAAACACTCAGCAAAATGGGAATAGAGGGAGCATACCTCAACATAATAAAGGACATACACAAGAAAGTTGAAGCCAACATCATACTCCATGGGCAAAAACTGAAAGCATTCCCCCTGAGGTCAGGAAATAGACAAGGATGTCCACTCTCTCTACTCCCATTCAACATAGTCTTGAAAGTTTCTGCCACAGCAATCAGACAAGAAAGATAAATAAAAGGCATCCAAATTGAAGAAGAGGAATAAAACTGTCATTATTTGCAGACGACATGATAGTATACATAGAAAACCCTATAGGTGCCACGAAAAAACTACTCAACCTAATAAGTGAATTTGGCAAAATAGCAGGATACAAAGTCAATATTCAGAAATTGAAGGCATTTCTGTACACCAACAATAAAATATAAGAGATAACAACAAAAAAAATCCTATTTACTGTATCAACAAGAGAAAAATAAAGTGCCAAGGAATAAACTTAACCAAGTAGGTAAAAGACCTATACTCAGAAAACTACATAACACTGAAGAAAGAAGTTAAGGAAGATACAAATAAATGGAAGCATACACCAAGTTCATGGATGGGAAGAATCAAGATCATTAAAATGTCCATATTACCCAAAGCAATTTATAGATTCAATGCAATCCCCATTAAAATACCAACGACATATTTCACAGACCTAAAAGAAATACTTCAAAAACTTATATGGAACCAAAAAAGACCCCAAATAGCCACAGCAATCTTGAGACAAAATAACACAGTAGGAGGAATCACAATACCTGTCACCAAACTATACTACAAGGCCACAGTAATCAAAACAGTCTGGTACTGGCATAAGAACAGTCATATAGATCAACAAAACAGAATAGATAGCCCAGAAATAAACCCAGGTCTATATGGTCAACAGGTATTTGACAAAGGTGGAAGGAACATAAAACGGAGTGAAAAGAGCCTCTTCAACAAATGGTGTTGGGACTACTGGACAGGGACATGCAAAAAAATGAAACTAGATCACCAACTTACACCATACACCAGAATAAACTCAAGATGGATCAAAGACTTAAATGTAAGCCATGGCACCATAAAAGTCCTAGAGGAAAACATAGGCAGGAAAATTTCAGATATCCCACGTAGCAACGTTTTCACTGATATATCTCCTAAGGCAAGGAAATTAAAGGAAAGAATAAACAAATGGGACTAAATCAAACTAAAGAGTTTCTGCTCAGCAAAAGAAAACATCAGGAAGATGGAAAGGGAACCAACCGTATGGGGAAATATATTTGCCAATGATACCTCAGGGATTGATCTCCAAAATACATAAAGAACTTATATGACTCAACACCAAGAAGGCGGAAAACCTAATTAAAAAGTGAGGAAAGGACCTGAAGGAACACTTCTCCAAAGAGGATATAGAGAGGGTTCAAAGGCATATGAGAAAATACTCTACATCAATAGCCATCAGAGATTTGTAAATAAAAACTGCAATGAGATGCCACCTCACACCAGTCAGAATGGCCATCATCAACAAATTAACAAACAAGTGCTGGCGAGGATGTGGAGAAATGAGAACCCTAATGTGTTGTTGGTGAGAATGCAGACTGGTGCAGCCACTATTGAAAACAGTATGGAATTTCCTTAAAAAAACTAAAAAGGGAATTGCCTTTTGAACCAGCAATTCCATTGCTAGGATTATATTCGAAGAATCCTGAAACACCAATTCAAAAGAACCTATGCACCCCTATGTTCATAGAAGCACTATTTATAATAGACAAATGCTGGAAACAGCCCAAGTGCCCATCTGTAGGTGAGTGGATAAAAAAACTGTGGTACATTTACACAATGGAATACTATGCAGCAGAAAGAAAGAAGGAACTTCCACCATTTGTATCAACATAGATGGAACTAGGGATAATTATGCTTAGTTAAATAACCCAGATAATGAAAGAAAAATACCATATGGTATCACCTAATACAGGAGACTAATGAACAACAGAAACAAAGGAGCAAAATTGAACCAGAGGGCATAACTTATGATCTCATTAACTGAGTGATTGTCTAATACAACAAGGTTGCCAGCCAGTTAAAGCAAGCACGTGAGATCAAAGATGGCAGAGGAGTAAGTGGAAGCTATACTAACCTCCTCCCAGGACCAGTCTGGATTTACAACTTAGTTTTGGAGAAATCAACTGGAATAACCAAGCGAACACTAGCTGGAGAGAAGTCTTATAACCATGGAGAGACAGAAAAGGCCGCTACATCACAATGTGACCGGTAAGGAGTGCGGAGACACGGAAGGGCTGAGTGGGCTCCCTCCGGTGGCAGCTAAAGGGACTGAGAAATAGCTCAGTAGCCGGGGGTTCCCCCTGAGAAGGGCAGGGTCTAAACCTTCAGCTGGGCTTCCCAGACTACAGCAACAGAGTGGAAAGTAAAATAGTATCCAGCTGTGAAAACAAAAAGCCACAGGGTGTCTTGCTAGTCAGAGAGAAACAGTGAGAGAAAAAGAACTCTTAAGTGGATCACATACGAAAATATTTTGGCCCTCACTTGCCCTGGGCTTGAGCGGAGGGGGTGCCGGGAGGACTTGGGACACTTGGGGAGAGTTTGGTGCAGTGGCTTTGGAAGGAGAACTGGGGGAGCGGCTGGCCGGGTTCCCATGCTGACTCATCCCTAGTGCTGCAGGCAGACCATTCCCCTCCAAGTCGCATCAGCCTGAGGGGGAGCAAAAGCCCTGCCTACAGGAATTAAGCTGCCACACCCACGGTCCTTAAGCCTGACGGCTAATCACAGATTGAATAGATTAACAACTAAAGAAGACAGACAAAGGCAGTAGATCCCAGGAAGTCTCCAACAGGCTGCCTAGGCCCAGACTGGTACATGATCTGACGCCACCAGGGGCAGATTGAGATTCTAAGAAGCACCAACAAACAATAGGAGTCACAAAAATGGGGAGACAGAGAAACAACCCCCCATCGAAAGGAAAGGTAGAATCCCCAGAAAGAGTGCTAAATGAAATAGAGAGGAGCAAACTATCAGATATGGAATTCAAACATGGATTATGGAGAAGCTCAATGAGCTCAGCGGAAATGAGAAAGAACTCCAGGGAAACTACAAGGAACTCCAGAAAAACTACAAGGAACTTACTAAGAATTACACCAGCATGAAAAAGGACATAGAAGCTATTAATAAGAGCCAGGAGGAAATGAAAAATACGATGTCGAATTGAAGAACACAATAGAAGAAATTAAAAGCATGCTAGAGGAAGCAGAAGATCGGATCAGCGAGCTGGAGGACAATGTAGACAAAAACTCTCAGACAGTGCAACAAAATGAAAAAAGACTGAACAAGACTGAAGAGGTTCTAAAACAGCTGCAGGACAACATGAAACAATAATATCTGTATCACAGGAATTCCAGAAGGAGAAGAAGAAGAACAAGGGATAGAAAACCTTTTTGAAAAACTAATGACAGAAAACTTCCCTCACATGAGGAGAGAGAGTCACACAAGTCCATGAAGCACAGAAGGTCCCAATGAAGATGAACCCCAACAGGCCCACTTCAAGACACATCATAATTAAAATGGCAACATTGAAGGACAAAGAGAGAATTCCAAAAGCAGCAAGAGAGAAACAACTAATAACATACAAGGGAACTCCAATAAGGCTATCATCAGATTTCTCAGCAGAAACACTACAAGCCAGAAGGGAATGGCAAAAAATATTCCAAGCAATGAAAAACAAAGGCCTACAACCAAGAATACTCTACCCAGCAAGACTCTCATTCAAAATGGAAGGTGAAATAAGGAGTTTCCAAGACAAAAGAAGGCTAAAAGAATACATCTCCACCAAACCAGCATTGCAAGAGAAGATGCTAAAGGGTCTGCTTTAAGAAGATGAAGAAACAGAGAGAAACACGAGTACAAAGGGGGAAAATGACAATGAATAAGTACTTATCGGTAATAACCTTAAATGTAAATGGATTAAATGCTCCAATCAAAAGACATAGGGTAGCTGAATGGACTATGTAGCAGAAAGAAAGAAGGAACTTCTACCATTTGCAATAACATGGATGGAACTAGAGAGAATTATGTTTAGCGAAATAAGCCAGGCAACGAAAGAAAAATACCTTATGCTGTAACCTATTACAGGAAACTAATGAACAACACAAACAAATGAGCAAAATTGAACCAGAGGTATGTAAACAAGGAATCTTCGTCGTCGGCAGCCGTCCGTCTCGAGAGACGATGGTGTAGCTTCTTAAGAGTCTATCTGCACCGCCAAGAATGGCTGTGCAGTCCGACTCGGGAGTGACACGGTGTCTGTCTCCTCCCGTGTTGAATCGACATCTTGCGATGACGCTGGAGTGTCCTCTCCAGTGAAGCTGAAGCTACAGAGCCTGGGCAGGGTGATATGGAGGGTCTGCTGTTGCCCATGCAGCAGACCCCCCCTCTCTTCGCAGCTGAAGGGTCCAAGGGAAAGACGGAGTCAATACAGCTTGGCTTCAGGTGCGCCGCAGGAGTTGCCGGTGTTGACTACAACGTCAAACCGCCTTAGGGACTCCGGCTCCGGATTTTCTGTCGGGGTTTACTCCCTTAGCCTTTCCCCTGAAGAGGTATGCCGCAAGGCAGCGGAGGTTTTTTGGAGTCAGAGTTTTCCTTCTCTGATGTACTCTGACTGGAAGATCGAACCAGCGACACTTAGCTCGCAGGCCGACGCTCAATCCACTGAGCCAAACCAGCCAGGGGGTAAAGGTAAGGAATAACGCTCATAATAATTAGAATCATTCCTCTTAAAACCAGGTAGCAGAGGAAAGAGAAGGGCAAAGAGGTGGATGCTATGTGTATTTAATATGCACTTCTGCTATTTCTATGGTGAAATGCAACATGTAGAGCATATGGCACTCGATAATTCTAATCCTATTAGATTTAAAATAAAATTATATTAAAATTAAAAAGAAAAAAAATAAGCCAACATATAACTTCTTTAGAGGTGAGATGAAGACTAAGTGGAAGTAATATTCTCATTGAGACTGGTTAGCAGTGAGAGGCAAAATCCTTTTCTGGTACCAGTAAAGAGAGACACATTGAATTGGGTTATTAAGATGTTACATGACTGGCTAACACCTCCTCAATTACTGTGATTAAAAAAGTAATGTGGTCAGCCATTTTTATTTTGTTTATATTAGTTGGTGAAAGATTTCAATTTTTAAATTATTCTGATGTTATAGAGGGAAATTAAAAAAAAACAATGCTGGACAGATTGTGCTTATTTATAATAACAATTTACATAAAATATATCTTAAATCTATGGATATGGCAAACTGCTCCCATCAAACTATACCCGCCCCCTTCTGAGTCAAGTATGCTATTCCAATTGTCCACCTGCATTAAGAAGTTGTGAAATCCTCATAACAATTTGTACTGGTAGCTATAAGAAAAGGAGAAAAGAAGGTAGCTTTTAAAAAAAATCTGTGGCTGATATTGGGTTAGGTGTATTAATGTACCTTGTTTCAATTACCTTCAACTGATGAAAGTGTCACCTTTTTTCCGCTTTACAGGTGAGAACAATGAGTGTCAAAAGAATATTGCAATTGGTTCTAGGTCACCCAACTAAATAAGGTGCAGGGTACAGATTGAAACTCAAGCTTAATTATTTTATAAATACCTTGAATAAGATTAATGCTTTGAGTTTATCTAATTTTTTTATGTGCTATGTATTTTCATATATTAAAGGTACCTGATAAATAACTCCTAATATAACTGATTACAAAATCATGGTTTTATGTAAACACTAATTGCAAAATTTTGTGGATGAAAATATTTTTTGTGGATATTAATATTTTTAATAATTAAATCCCTTTGTCTCAGTAAAAATATCCTACCAACATTAAACATTAATGACTCTGTTTGAAAATACATATATCACTAAGCTACAAGAAATTCAGTGTTATTTAATTTTTCGTAGCCAAAATAAAGCCTTATCCAGAGCACTATAATTTTAAACCATCTTCTGAAATAGTCCTATAACACTACCATCAGATTTATACCAATAAAAAAGACCATGCTAGAAAAAGCCTGCCACTTACATATTCTGGTTAATCATGTCACCATGAGAAAATCTCTATTTACTATACCTGACTCAAATTTTATTCTCATTTCATTGAACCAAAGGCCATATGCTAGAGAATGAAAATCAGGTGGTCAATGTGCTAAAGCCAACCCATATTCAATACATCATATATTGGTCAAAATGAGTACTGCTGGAAAGTTGTAGAAAATTAATCAAGATGCCAGATGAGCACTAACTGATGGGTTTTTAGGAGGAAAAAAAAGAATGCTTATTTCATAGTTTATATATTTTTTAAATCCCAATTGAATGAAATACAATATAACAGATTACTGCTTCCAACAATTGCCATCAGTACAGCATAACATACATGGACACAATACACAGATGTTCGAATCAAATAAATAAAACCTTAGATAAGAAAGAGTCTTTAAACCCCAAATAGAACTAATACCATAAAGCTATTTCTTTACTAAATGACATTCTAGTGACTTGAAAAATTAATACATTTTCCAAAAAGTATTAATGGATCCCTAAGAATATAGTTAAAAGAGGAAAAACCTTATGACAAATAAATCACGGTAAAGTCTCCTCTAGAGGCTAGGTGTACCTGTCTCTGCGTGTGTGTATACATATTACTCATTTTTGGTTCCAACAATCTATTCAGCATTTCAGTTTAAGAAGTGAATGTTATTAGTTGCACAGTTGCAAAAATGTTTTAATATATACAACCATAGTTTCAAGATTACAAACATAAGCAACATTGCTGGAGTGTAATGTTAAGAATATCTGCATCCACTAAAAACTAATTAGATAGATGGTAGAATGACTTATTTTATATACACCTATTCAAATTTTGGCTGGGAAGATAGAATATAACCTATTAGTAGCTAAATAACTGCAGCTCTATTGCACAGACACTTAAAAAGAATCTACTTCTTCATCATAATGATTCATGACTAAAGGAAAAGTGAAGTTATTAGTTGTTTAAGTTGGATTTTCTTTTTTCTTTCTTTCTTTCTTCTTTTTCTTTCTTTGCTAAATATCAATTTTCTAGTTTAGATATTGTTTAACCATAATTGCAAAATGAAACAAACATACAAAAATGCAAATAATCCTTAACTTCTAAAACACTCATCTGTGAATATGGAAAACCATCACATATCAAAGGACTCCCACATATGTTTTTGAAGTCAACATGCTAGTAATTACCCTGAGGAACACCTAGTGATGCATCAGAATCAGTCATCAGGATTTGGGAATCAGACCATCATTGTGAGAAACAACATCCTTTTCTTTTCTTTTTTTGTTTGTTTTATCATTGTTCTATCATATTACAGTTGTCCCAATTTTCCCCCCATTGCTCTCCACTGCCCCAACCCCTCCCAGTAGACTCTTAAGTTTTAGGAATAAGGGAATATTTAAAACATGAATTTCTACACAATTAATACAATCCCATATACAAACTGTTCCAAATTAGCAACCCAGTGAAAACACTCCAATGAATTGTGTAACAAGTTTAAATTATAACATCTTAATAGACAAAAGGCCAGAATACTCTGCTTTGAAAGACGTAAAAAGGAGTTACCTTTGTGGGTTAGTTTTTGTGTAATTGCTTAATAATCTATACATTTAAATTACAGCTGAGCACAATTTAAAAGAGTAGTAAGTAATCAGGTTAGCCCTTCTGCCTTCAATAAAAAGGAGAGATTTAAAATGAATCAGGTCTGTCTGCATACCTGAAACTCAGACCCAAGCAAGAATTTCCAAAATGCAGGCACGGTAGAAAAACATGTAAACAAGGAATAGACTAACAGTAACAAGGGGGGAGGCGGGAGGCAGAGAAGGGGGTAAGAAGGGGAAGGGTCTAGTTAAGAACATGTATAAATGACCCACGGGTATGGACAACTGAGTGGAGACTGAATGTGGGAGAAGGGAGGGACAGGGTGCAGGGAAGCAAGAGGGAGAAAAAAGTGGGACAACTGTAATGGAAAAACAAACAAAATTTTTTTTAGTGGGGGAAAAATGAAAATATGAAGAATGAAAATGCCAGTTCAGTGAAGATTAGAAGGACAAGGATTTTTCTTCACACTTTATATTTTTCTCCCTATCTGATCCCTCCAGAATTTATGGCATTCAAAAGAAGTAAGTAGTGACATAAGTTTCTTTGCATAAAACTAATAAGACCAGTTGTTAATAGAGGTTTTTTTTTTTTTTGACCAAGACGTTGACTGGAATATCATGCCTAAAGGAGACATGCTTGGGCTCTGGTTGTTACCAAAAAGCCCTGAGGAACTGGAAATGACTTTCAAAGGTAATAAAAGCCCATGAGATAAAAGGCCTGGTACCGTGGTTGGTTGTGTGGTCCACAGCAATCTTTCCAGGGAAGGAATGAAGGTTTTTTTCTTGAAAGGTGGCTAGAAGGGACCTTAAGGCACAATGGAAAACCAGAAGGACTTGGAAAAGTCAGCTGTTAACAGGCAAGGCTAAAAGCCAGGTATGTGGCTCAGCTTCTGTGCCCTGAAGGGCAGACTGAAGGTCACCCTAAATATTCCTTGCATAAGTTCCAGCAAAGCAGAACTAAAGGTCATAAGTGATCAATTGCTTCTCTTGTTGTGTTTATGCAAATGAACAGGATAAATTAAAAATGGACTTAATGCAGTCTCTTTAATGACAAGGAGGGTAATCTTAAGGAGAAAAATCATGATTCAAGGAAAATCACAATGCTCAGTGGTAGACTATAAAGTAGTGAGGTAACCGTCTTTAAAGTTTCTTTTCATTTAAAATTTGTTTTTATTTGAAAGTTAAACTATGTCTGTGGTATCATCTAAGATGTTTAATTTACAGGCAAGAAGAATGTCAAATTTCTTGCAACTGGATGTCTTTCCAATAAGACAGTCTTACAGATTTAGAGACTTGTTTGTGGGTTATGTTACATAAATGAACGTATGTTTTCTGTTTTCAAAGGGCATAAGCCTATGATCTCGTTGCCTGAGTGATTGTACGTATAGGCCTCACTTAATTCTGTCTGTAGCACTGCCTCCTGAGACTGGACAGTTTGGCTGAACTAAGTGGCTGGGATGGTGAGGTATGGGGTGGTTTGTGGGCTTCACTTTACAAAACCGGTTTCTCTTTTTTACCCTAATGGCTTGGACAGAAAGGGCCCAGAGGTCTGAGGGGGGAAAACCTAAAATATTTCCCTTTGCCCAAACTAAGTATAATGGGCAAAAGGGTTTTGGACAGGTAAGATGTGCCTGGCACACCTTTCTCCAAAAAAGCCCTTTTTTTTCCTAATGTGGACATTGAAAAATTAATCCCTGCCTTCTGTTATCTGGTGGTTATGGATTGAATGATGTCTTTTAACACTGTTGCCAAATCTGTTGCCCCCAGAATACAACAAGGATGCCAGCCTGTTAAACCAAGCACGCCGTTGTCCGGGGACAGCCAACTGACCTGGAGTCTGCATGATCCTTCCCCATGTGGGAAGGCCACCCTCCCCTCCACACCTCCACTCTTATTAGGGATTTTTGGACCCAAGGGTAGGTAGGACGATGACCATATCCAGCTCGAAGAAGCTAGAGGAGCTCGAGACCTTTGCCCATTGTCCTTTTTAAGATTATAAAGGGTTTTTAGTCTGAGAGGAGGGGATTATTATTTTTTATTGTTAAAATTATTAATAATTTATTTAAAAAAAAAGAAGAATATATGAAAGGGTGAAGCGGAAGAGCTTGTATATACGACCCATGGGCATGGATTTGGGAGGGGGGATTGCTGGGGGAAGGGGGTGCTGGGTGGAAGGGAGCAAAGGAGAAAAAAATGGAACTATTGTAACAATATAATCAATAAAATATACTTAAAAAAAAAAAAAGCACACTGTTGTTGGCGTACAGCCAACTGACCTAGAGTCTGCAAAATCCTTCCCCATGTGGGAGGGCCACCCTCCCCGCTACACCCTCAATCTTATTAGGGATTTCTGGACCCCAAGGGTAGGTAGGACTATAACCATGTCCAGCTTGAAGCAGCTAGAGCAGCACTAGACCTTCACCCATTGTCCTTTATAAGATATTAAAGGGTCTTAAGTCTGAGAGGGGGAAACTTATTTTTTATTGTTATAAAAATAAATAAATTCATTAATTTAAAAACATATATAAGAAAGGGTGAAGCCAAAGAACTTATATGTAGGACCCATGGACATGAACTAAGGGGGGTAGGATTGCTTGGGGAAGGCGCCTACTGGGCGGAGGGTAACAAAGGTAAAAAAATTGGAACTATTGTAACAACATAATCAATAAAATATACTTTATTTATTTGTTTATTTATTATTTATTCTTAGAGGGGAAAGGAGAGAGGGAGAGAAACATCACTGTGTGGTTTTGCCTCTCACTCGCGCCCCCAACTGGAGACCTGATGTGCAACCTAGTCATGTGCCCTGACTGGGAATCGAACCAGCGACACTTGGTTCGCAGGCCGACGCTCAATCCACTGAGCCACAGCAGCCAGGGTAAAATATACTTTAAAAAGAAGAATGTTGAAGAACCTTCTGTGTACCCTGTCTCCTGCTCTCCCTCCTCCCTCAAATCTGTTGAGCATAGGGAACTTGCAGCTTGTTAAACAAGAAACAAAAACAAAATATCCTACTTATGTGATTCTCTGATGATGGGGTGAGTTCTCCCTTTGGAAATGAAATCAGCATGTGCATGCAACCTTGAGAAGTCACTTTGAGCAAGAGCATGAAACAATGCAAATGCTCTGTCACTTCAGATTCAAATTAAGCATAATAAGAACAAAATCAGCAGCATTTTAATAGTTGACTAACAGGCAGATTTGTTGTGAGAAAGAATGGCTGTTACCTTTTATTTACTGGGACCTTTTACATCTATTATTTCATTTAATGCTCCCAATAACTCTAGGACATAGGTTCTGCCATCATCTTCATCCCACAGTTAAGGCTCAGAAAGGTTAAGTAACCTACCTTAGGCTACACCTCAAGTAAGAAGCATATTCCAAAAGCTATGCACTTCATCACTATCCTAAATTAGATAGTACTCACTGGTTACCCAGGAGCCCTCACACATGCATCTGTCCAGTGACACAGTCCTTCCCAATACTCTCCCCTCTTCACTACCTCTTCTTTACTTTGGTTTACCTGCACAGCAGACTGACTGGAATCAGGCACATACTTACAGTGAGCCAAGCAAGCAGTGGAAGACTGCCAATCAGAATCATAAAATACATTTGTTTTAGTTATTAACCCGTTGAATCTTATTGTAAGAACTTATACAAATTAACTTGTTGGTATCTCTGTTATTAATATTAATAAGGAACATAATGTGTAAGGATCAGGGGACTCTGGAGGGGATCCACCCACCAGAGACACCATCCCCAAGGAAACCAGTCAGGGACTATCTGGCTGCAAATAGCATTATTCACAATGGACAGCTGGTTCCCAGATCCCTCTTCAATCCCTGGAGACAGGAGCATGATTCTTCCCTGCTTCACCTCTCTCTTTTGGAAGGATTAGGAATCAAGTCTGAGTCACTTCTCTGGCTCGACTTTTCTTCCTCTTCTCCTTCTCCTTCCTTCTCTTTCGAGTCCTCCTCTTCCTTTTCCTTCTTCTTTGTACTAGCTCAGTGTGTCTGTGGCCTCATGTGTGATTCTGTGTGTGTCCCTGTGTGTGTGTTTTGCTCTTCAGAACATCTTTTTTGTGTTTGGGTCTGCTTGGACATTTGCCAGAAATGTTGTTTTCCTTCCTGCATGTCTTTACTTTCATTCACCATACATTTTAAATAATTCCATTAGCTAGCTTGTTTTCCCACCTAGACTACCCCCATCCAGATGCAGGGAATTTCCATCCTTTTCTTCACAGTAGGAAATGCCAGGAAAGAAGCAAAAAATGTGGTCACTAGACAGACCGCCAAATCTACTAGTCAACTAACTACTGTAGTGCTGATCCCAACTGTAGGTAGCCAAAGAGCCCTGCACTCGGAGCTCTGTATCCTGGAAATTCCATGCAGCTTACAAGACCATCCTCTTGACCGCAATTACCCCTTAGTCACCCTCTAGCTTCCTTTACCCACATACTTAAATAGAACTGGATGTGCGGAAAAGATTCCAACGGGGACCCTTTATTCCAACAGCTTCCCTTCCAGAGTCCAGGCACACAGGGAAATTGAGGAAGGCTCACCTTTTACGTTGGAACTGCTGAAGCAAAATGTACCAATGTTAGCTAGCTCTCTGAGGTTCCTCTGGCACTGGAAAATTCATCATGCATTTGGTATCACCAGAGGCTCTTCAATTCCATCCCTTCCTTCTGCTTTTTTCTTCCCTGGCCCCAACTTTGCCCTTCCAGACTCATTGTCCAGCTTCCCAGTCTCTCTGGGTCCCCACTGAGGCTGCCCTTTGGAGAGTGGGCGATAGGCCTTTTTCCTTGGTTCCCAAACTCTTCCAAAGGAGTCTGGAGACAGCTGGGAGACCAAGAGCTTTTCTAGAATCTAGGCTGCCACGTGTTTAGTATTCACAGTGTGTCTCTAAAAAAATGTCCTGTGATCATTTATCAGGCACTGTGCTGCGTGCCTAGCTACTCTCTTTTGGTGTGTGTGTGTGTGCGCGCGCGCGCGCAGGACCCTCCCTCCATCTGGTGGTGAAAACACATACACACACGCACACTTTAACCTCCTTCCCTTATCACCAAACCAATCGCAGGCTCTAAGCGAACCTCCGCCAGCTGGCAGATCGCTCCCTCCCTGAGGTTGGATCGCTTCCTGGCTGGGCCTCGGCTCGAAACAGCTCACACCCCAGGGCTGGTGAGAGGCGCTGTGAGCAGGAGTGTGAGCTGAAGCCGAAACTCAAGGTGCGTGTGGATGTTGGCGGCGGTGACCAGGAGGGGAGCTGCAGGGAGGGCAACCCCGGCAGAAGGCGAGCACAGGGATCAGGAGGAGCTCAGGGAGGCAGTCAGGGGCCAGGGAATGGAGTCCCTAAGCCAGCGTTGTGGTTGCCACTTCTCCGCAGTTCACTGCCCTCACCCTTCTCTAGTTCACTTTGGAAATTGGTTTGCCTTCTTAGCTACCTGCAGTTCCCGGCAGAGCCCAGCCAGAATGGTCAGGTTCAAGAAGTGAGGCAGCGCTGGGCTGGGTGTCTGGGTTTTGTATTGGGAGATTCTTTCCTCAATTGTTAATTTTGTGCTTATTTTTAGTTGTGACCCGAGCCGGGCGCTGTGCCTTTAAGTGGCGTTCCCATTCGGGGAAACCGACGCCAGCACTCGAGGGTCTGGAGGCTCCGGAGAGGCCCCTTATTCTACACTCCTTTTTTTCTCCCCCTCCCCTCCCCTTCCCTCCGCCCCTTCTCTTCTCCCCTCCCTTCCTCGGCGGTCCGGCCGCCTCTCCGCCTTCGGTCACCTCGCCGCCTGCCGCACTCCTGGAGCGAGAGAGCGACAAGCGAGCCACGGCGATGGTGCCGCCCGCGGCGCAGCCATGGAGCCCGCCCGAGGAGTCCGCGCGCGCCGCTGCCCGCCTGCCCGCAGCCTGCTGCGTGCGCGCCAGCTCCCCGTGTCTCAGGGCGGCTACTGCTGCCCCGCCAACCTCTGCCTACCCCTCCGCCCGGCGCCACTGAGCAACACGTCCGTGCAGAGCTCGGGTACACTAGCACCCTAGTCCCGCCGCCGCCGCGCCGCCGAAGAGGAGGAGGAGGAAGGTAAGAGGCGCGCTGCCTTCCGGGAGGCACGCCCGCAGTCTCAGCCTGGCCAGGGGTGGGTCTCGGCGGGAGCGTGCCGCCCGGGAGGACTCGGGGGTGACAAGCGCTTGGGCGCCCCCAGGAACCGGGGCCAAGGCAGGCGGTGCCTAGCGTCGGGCAGCCGGGAGTTTGGGCAGGTGGAAGCAGCAGCCGGGTACATGACGGTGGCCCAGTGAGTCTCCGGCTTGGCGGTCTAGCCTTGGCCGCTGGGGTTGCAGATAGGAAGGCGAGTGTAGGGGAGTGCGTCGCGTTCATTATGGAGTCTTTGTGTGCGCGCCGGGGCTGTGGGCACAGTTGAGAAAGCTGGTGAGACGTGGGGCCTGGCTGCTGGGAGGTGGCCACTTAGCCAAGGTGCCCGGAGAAGCCGAGCCCCAAGGCTGCCATAAACAGCCGTGTGAAGCATGTGCTTGGTTCCCGGGGCCATGTTTACACGCGGACACGAACGCACACACAGCCGCACCATATATCCGGCCCTGAGCTTACACAGTCACCTCCTTCCAAATATGAAACACACACACACACACTTCTGCTCCCCAGCCTGGTGCTTTGGGGCTTAGAGAGTTGTATATAAGTGTGTGTGTTTTCTCAGAATATCCCTGAGAACTACATGACAACTGCACATTACTGCAGATCCAGCACCTGCTGCCCCAGCACGCAAACACACAGCCACAACCTAAGCTACAGTGGGCACCTCCGCCAGGGCCCTTAGGAACTCCATTTTGGCAAAAAAAATCCCCAACTCTTGTAGTCGTCCCCCCACCACACATACACACTGAAACCACAGCAGGGGCAAATACTTGCTTGACACCTACCCCCAGAAGCAGGTGGCAACCCCACCCTTGCAGCTGCTGCCAAAGAGCTCTTGATCACTGTGTACTCTGAATTCTGCCATACCTGCCCCCTTCCTTTGGAATCTTAGTCGGGCTGGAGAGCCCTCTGGGTGGTCTCAGCATTCCAAAGCTCTTGCGGAGGGCGGGGCAGTCTCTGGACTCCTGCCCATTGGAGAACTTTCTATAAGACCAAGTCTCCCTTGGGAGCGCTCTTCTCTGGGCGGAGGGTGGGGGGCACTGCTGACTCAGAGAAGCTCTGATTGAGTTTTCCTCGCTGGAAGGCAGGGGTAAAAGGCACACATTTTGGCCTGGAGGGCCCGGGTGTTGTGCCAATTCAGACACCTGAGCCCTCACCCTCCCCTTCTCTAATTGTCAGGCTCACTGCAGGAGAAGCCTGGGAAACCCAGTTCCTGCTTCCTGGGAGCCGAGAGGCTTCCCAGGAAGCCTTTGCTATTTCTCCTGAGCAAAAGGCTCTCAGCTCTCCCAGGGAGACCTCAATAAGACTTGGTCGTGCCCTAGGGGACACACTGACTTTTACCCAATTTTGTGGCTTTTTTTCTTTAATGTGTAGAGAAGCAATTCAACTGTTTAGCATGAAGGTATCCCTGAGGTGAAATATACATCATGTGTATGTGGAGGGGGGAATCCAGTGGGTTTGACTGGTTTGAAGTAGAGACCCTGAGTCAGACTGTAGCCCTTGGTAAAGTCAAGACAGAGATGGCTTCCTTGTCAGGGCCCCTCCCCTGCACCCTTCTGTAAGCTGCTCCAGGCACCTCTGGGTCCCCTTGTCCACCCCTTAGACCATTTAGGAAGGTTTTCTTTCCCTCCCTTCTCTGTCACTTCTCTGGACAGAACCCCTGCCTGGCCAGAGTGTTAATAGCTCATAATCATCTACTGCCTTCACTCTCAGGTAATATTTGCATTTTTAAAGGAGGTAAAGGACTGGCTCTGTTGGTGGGGCTTTCAGGCACCTGTGGCCAGACCCTGGCAGGAACCTTTGTGGCATTGTCTACTGGCTGTGTCTGCCCTGAGTTAGGCATGATGTGTGTGTGGGAGTGAGGCTGTGGGAAGGTGGGATGTAGTTATGGAGGGATTTGAGGGCCACAGAATGACTTAAATTGAGTGAGAGGCAGTTGGGAGTCACTGCAGGATTCTGAGAAGGGAAGGGATATGATCCAAGCAGGAGAGAAACACTCTTGTTGCATGTGGAGAGATCGTCCCTTTCTCCCACAGACACCCATCACCATAATCGCCTTGCAAGTGTGGGCTAATGGCGACCAAAAAGAGAAGGCTGGCCAGGATTGGGTGGTGGTTGCCTCAGGCTACTGGCACATCTTCCAGACCCAGACTGGGGGAGGGGCTAGGACCTGAAGCCAGCAAGTGCCCCCATAAACACAAGCTGATGATGGTGTTGGTGCTGTGGCTTTGGGCCATGGAATGGAGCTTCTGCCTCTCTGGGTGAAGGGGCTAGGGACTCTCAGAAGGCTGCAGGCCCCATTTTGAATGAGCTAAGGACCTCTCCCTCTGGTGAGCAGTGCAGTCCTGGGGTCTTGGGAAGTGAGCTCTGTGGCCTTGTTTGGGGATCTTGCTACCAACCAGGTCCTTTGGGAGCAATAGTTGAAAAAGTGCAACAGGAAAGCCCTGGGATTGCTAATAACAACAGCAAGCTTGGAAAGGCAAAGGGGTGGGGTGGGGGTGAGATGGTTACAATCCTGGGGTAAGTATAGGGGGTTCAGTGTGGTATGGGTAGAGGAGAAGCATTGATCCGGCACTTCCCTGCTGCAGTAGTCCACACTTTAGCCCTTGGAGGAAGCATGGGTGGATGCAAGACCACAGAAGCATTCTGTACCCACCCACCCCCATTCTGCACAAATGATTGAGCTCTGTGAGCCAGCACAAGACAAGGCACCCCTATAGGTCAGCACCAAGGCAATAGAAGAAGGATCCTGTTCTTTTGGAGCCTCTAGGCTAGCTGAAGCCATAAAAGGCACACACATACAAATTGCACACATCCACATACAAATTACACACAGTACCTAAACACATACATACACACATATACACACGCACTTACAACAAATTGTGGGAGGTGAGGTGACTTCTAGGGCTCATACTTTCACAGAGACCCTAGTAAACACTTCTAGGGCTGGGAAAGTCCCCATCTTTTCTGTGTGAAGACCCTTAGCTGGGACAGGTCCCTGGGAGAAAGGCACACTCAATATAGCTTCAGCTGTGAAAGCTATTTGCATTCACAACAAAAAACTCTGTTCTGGCTCTTCTCTCAAGGACTTCTGCTTTCCTTCTTACCATAAATTCAGAAAGAAAAACATCTTGCATTATCAGCAGCCAAAATGAAGGACTCTCAAAATGGGCTGGACCTTGGAGCTTTGCTGAGAAATCTGAGGGCTAGGGGCCAGGACGAGAGGAGGGAGCAAGCAGAGAGAAGCATGCCATCTTTCCTCCTTTCCAGTCCCCACTCAGCTGAGTTGGTAAGGAGAGGAGGGCAGGTATCTTGGGGTTCTGTATGATTTCTCACCCACAACAGGCAGCATCCCTTGTTTTGAGGGCACCATCCTTCAGTGGAATGTGAACAGTCCTGTGGCACACTGGCGCCTACTCCCCTGAGCAATCAGAATATGAGTTCGGCAATCAGAATGATATATGTGTGTGTGTTTCTGGGGGGAGAAGAGGGGCAAAGAGAGAGAGAGACAGAGAGAGAGAGAGAGAGAGAGAGAGAGAGAGAGAGAGAAGCTGTTTGTTACATGTAGGAGCCAGTGTGCCTGTGTGTGTTGATAAACATGAGATGAGTAGGTTTCTCTGTATGCATGCCATAGCTAGTGACCTTTTCAGAGCCTCCACTTCACTTTGGCATTAGCCACACTGTTAGCCATCCCTAGCTTATTGAAAAACTCTGCATGGTTGTACTATTTGTGTCCCCTTACACCCCAGTGACCTCTTTTTTTTTCTCTTTTTTTCTAGTTCTACCTCCTGTCCCTCAAATCTGGGTGTTCTCTGGCTCCTCTTGCTTTTCACTTCCTCTGTTGACAAGGACATGAAGCTCTGTCATGGCTTCCCCCACTTACTCCTCCACTGGCCATTCCAACTTCCTTAGTCCAAACTTAACCTCTCTCCTATATTTCAGTCCTATATTTCCAGCTACTTGCTGAACATTTCCCCTTGGATAGTTTGCCATCATGTTAGACTCAGCATTCACAAATTCATCTCATTATCTCTCAAAGATGGCTTGTTCTTCTGACCTTTCTGTTATACAAGCCTTCTAGTCTCCCGGACTAGAAACTTCAGAACCATCTTGGACTCTTCTCCTGGCCCACTCTGCCCACTGCTATCACCTCATGTCTACCCTGTACTAGTCTCTTTATTTCCAGTCCACAATACACATACCTGCCAGATTAATACTCCTAGATATCCTTTATTCATGATACTCTGATGAACATATTTGAGGGGTGATATCTGATTACCTATGGAATAAATTTTAGCCTTCTTAGCCTGAACATTCAAAGCTCTCCTTGAGTGGACCTAACGCTATGTATTTTTCCAACTTCATTTCCTACTTTTTGTCCACATAATGAATTCTCAAATTTTAATGTGTCTCAAAATCACTTGAGGAACTTGCTAAAATGCAGATTCATGGGTCCCACCACGTGAGCTTCTACCTCAGTAGGTCTGGGAGCTGAAGTCAAGGAACATGCATTTTATGAAGTTCCCCAAGTGATGCTGTTGTACTTGCTATACTTGAGAAACACAGCCCTACATGGACCCTCTATGCCAGCCAAATTTCTTTCCTCAGGGTCTCCTAAACATGTCTTTTGTACATTTTTGCATCTGCTCATGCCATTCCATCTAATAACATTATATCTGTTCTTCAACTCTACATTTAAATTCACCTCCTCTGTAAAGTCTTCGCTGATAATTCTAGACTGAAATGATCTCTCTCCCTCTTCTGAACTCCTCCCGCACTTACTTTGTCCAAAATATATTTGGCTAGTACATTGCTGATTTACCCCATCATTATTACTTGAGTCATTCATTAATTCTTCATATGGAAATACCGCTCCTCATATGTGTATACATTATCTACATTATAAGTTCAATAAAGGAAAGAGCCTGGTATTTTTCATCTCCTTTTATCCCCATAGCACATAATGCCTTACACACAGCAGGTATTCAATAAGCATTTGTTGGGTTGGATTGAATACTTGTTGGTTCATTTTAGAGAGGGATTCTATCACATCTCTCCCTGAATAGCAGTTAAATAAACATTTATTGAGCACCTGTTATGTGCATGGTGCTATGCTAGTTTCTGGGGAGGATATAAACATGAAGGAGGCCCCTTTGTTTCATTTCAATCATCTTCGCATTCACAGTGCCTGATGCATTTTAGAGGTCATTAATAAATAGTTGTTGAGTAAACAAGTGAATTAATGAATAAATGAAGGGATGAAATTCAGATAGGAATCCCTTGAGCAAGGACATAGGACATCTGTGTCATAGAGAAATGAGGAGTGGAAGATAAAGCAGGAAGGTAGACGGGGGTATAGTAGATGACTTTTGTTTTTGTTCTTAATTATGCATCTCTCAAAAAACAAACAAAAAGAAAATAGTATAGTAATGTCATTATAGTAACCCATTACCCATATTAAGTAATTATAAGGGCTTTGCCACATTTGTTTTATTTATCCTTTTCTTTCTTTGCTGAAGTATTTTAAAATAAATTTTAAACATCAATCATGTCATGTCACCCCTGATACTTCTCTGTGCATCTTTTTTTAAAAATGGACATTTTCTCATACAACCACAGTACCATGAACACATCTTATAAAAGTAACAATAATGCTTTTGTATTATCCATTACCTAGTTCATAATCAAATATCCTCAATTGTCTTAAAATATGTTTTACAGTTTGTTTGCTAGAGTCAAGATCCAAAAAAGCTCCATACATTTCATTTGGTCATTATATCTCTTAAGGCCCTTTCAATAGTACTTTCTCTTTGACTTATTAGAAAAGTCAGATTACTTGTTCTGTGCACTGTCCCATTTTCTGGTTTGTCTGCTTCCTCTTTTCATTTAGCTTCTTCCATTATCCCTTGTATCTCTAGTGAGTGGAAGTTAGCTTTAGTCTTGATTAAATTCAGGTTGTTTTTTCTTTTTCCCCACCTGTGGCAGATTGAGTAAAAGGGGGCCATTCAGGAGGCAAGAAAAGCATCTAGGAGCTAGATGGGGACAGAAAGAAGGAGATGGGTGGATGGATTTTGGAGATAGAAGAAACCTGATTTACCTATCAATAAATGAGTGGGATGAGGAAGGAAGAAGAGTCAAAGATGATTCTGAGGCTTTGAGTCTGCAAGATGGAGAGAGTAATAACACCATCATCTGTGAAGGATGGGTTTTTAATGAAAGCAACAGTACTAAGACAGCTACTCTGTTTTTCTAGATAACATTATCTTTCCTAGAAAAATTGTGACTAGTGGTATGGAAATTTGGGCCCCTCAGAAATTTTTCAAAAAATAACTGATTATTTTCCAGTAACTGCCAGATAAGTAAATGTCCTGCCCCAGAGCCTTGAAAGGAGGAATAGTATGTACACAAATGGACAGAGAGAAGGTAATGCTGGTATCACCCTTGGAGATGAGCCAACTACCCCATATCATCATGGATAGCAGAGTCACAAGTCTTGGGTAGAGGACTGAAGGATGCCAGAACTTGAGATTTTTATAGACCCAGCCAGTGAGCATAGCTCAGGAACCCAAGTCCTTCATTAGGGTCCCCTGAAGTTTCCATCCCATACCCACTTCTCCATCCAATATGGAGCCTGCAACTTCTTAGGCCCTCAGTGGACCATGGCAACAATGATTCTGCCAAGATCAGAGATTGTTTAGTAGCCCCTGTATATACACCAGGCTCTGAGAAAGCCCCAAGATTATTTAGCTTTCTCAGTAAGAACATGATTTAGTTGTTGAATCAGATCAGGTGAGAACTACTCTCAGCTCCATCCTAGGTATCCTCATTCATAAAACCTTCTCTCCCCCTACCTTCCCTTAAGCTCATCTTTCTTCCTGCTTTCCCTTCTGCCCCTCCCTGCTCTGTCTCTGGAAGTACATTATTTTCCGAGTTAATCAAACACCGGCCTCTGAAGCCCATTGTGTCTCAGATTGATCACTCAAGCAACATTATTTATTGCTGGTAAAGCCTTAGGAGGTGAGAGTGTATTGAAAAGTAGAGATCCAATAGCTGATAGGCTGGCTTGGTCTCTGGGAAACCTCAGCTTCTCAACCACCTGGAACATCTTTTGAGAAAGGGGAGGCAAAAGACAGAGAATGTCCTCAGAGGGCCTTTATTCATCTCATTCTTTCTTAATTTTGGAGTTAAGGCAAAGGAACAGGGATCTATTGAGTACTCCTGGATCTACCCTAATACCAATGTTATGGTGAGACAGGGAGAGCAAAGTGTCTGTTTTTTAGAAATTCATAATTTAGCGAATAATAATACTTATTTATATGAAGCAACTAAGAACAGTACTAGTTGGGAAACAATTATATACCACATTATATACTCTAAAAAGAAAGCACTGTGGGGGTTCAGGGCACTGAGAGAGCCAGCAGCATGGCCTTGGAATGGAGGGGAGAAGGCTTCCCAGAAGAGGTTTAACTTGAGTTAGATTTTGAATAATGTGTGAGATTGAGATTGTTGACTAGAAAAGGAGCAGGCCTCCAAACAGTTGGCATAGCTAGGAAAATGACCAGAAGTGGCATGATCAAGCAAGAATGAGAATGAGGTCTGATTAGAGGAGAGTATGGAGGTGCAGTGGGGGAAAAAATGACTTGCTGGGTAAGGAGTACCTTGATTTGAAGGGCTTTTAATGTCAACGTGAGGGGTTTGGACTTGGGACACCTTGAAGGGCTGCTGGACAATTAAGGTGAAGTGTTTTAAGATGGTTTAGCCATGTGATAGGAAGCGGACTTGATTGGAATAAGGAGGGATTGAGACAAGCTTATAAAATACTGTAGCAATCCAAGTGAGAGGTAATTAGAGTGGTGGCAGTGGGTATAGAGAGGAGGATCAGATCCAAAAGGCACTTAAGGCATTCATCTGGCTGGTAAACCACCAAGTAGATATATTTTTTAAAAGACTTAATTTTTATTTTGTTTTAGAAAGAGGGGAAGAGAGGGAGAGAAATATCAATGTGAGAGAGAAACATTGATCTGTTGTTGCCTCTCGTATGTACCCTGGCCAGGGACTGAATCCACAACTGAGGCATATGCCTTGATAGGGAATCAAACCAGTGACCTTTACCTTTGTGTGATGATGCCCAACCAACTGAGCCACACCAGTCAGGGCATGCATGTACATGCTCTTTTTTTCCCCCCTTAGCTTTAAATATAGCTATTTATTTTTAAATTATATTTTATTGATTATACTATTATAATTGTCTCAAATTTTCCCCCTTTGCCCTCCTACCCTTAGCACCCCACACTCCCTCAGGCCATTGTTCATGTCCATGAGTCATGATATAAGTTCTTTGGCTACTCCATTTCCTATACTGTACTTTATATCTCCATGACTATTCTGTAACTACCTATTTGTACCTAATCCCCTCATCTCCTCATCCATTCCCCTACACCCCTTTCCCATCTTCTTTTTCTTAAATAAGTCTCTTTAACATTTCATATAATAATGGCTTGGTGATGATGAACTCCATTAGTTTTTTCTTGGCTGGGAAGCTCTTTATCTGCCCCTCGATTCTGAATAATAGCTTTGCTGGACAAAGCAACCTTGGCTGTAGGTCTCTGCTTTTCATGACTTTGAATATTTCTTGTCAATCATTTCTATCCTGCAAAGTTTCTTTTGAGAAATAGGTTGACAGTTTTATGGGAACTCTCCTGTAGGTAACTAACTGCTTTTTTCTTGTTGCATTTAAGATTCTCTCTTTATCTTTAACCTTTGGCATTTTAATTAAATGTGTCTTGGTGTGGTTCTCTTTGCATCCATCTTGTTTGGGACTCTGCTTCCTGGACTTGCATGTCTATTTCCTTCACCAAATTAAAGAAGTTTCTTTCATTATTTTTTCAAATAGATTTGCAACTTCTTGCTTTTTCTCTTCTCCTTCTGACACCTCTATGATGTGAATGTTGGAACGCTTGAAATTATCCCAGAGGCTGCTTACACTATCCTCGTTTTTATGGATTCTTTTTTCTTCTTGTTGTTCTGATTGGTTGTCTTTTGCTTCTGTATGTTCTAAATTATTGATTTGATTCTCAGCTTTATTCACCCTACCATTGTTTCCCTGTAAATTGTTCTTTATTTCAATTAGTGTATCCTTCATTTCTTACTGGATCTTTTTTATGCTGTTGAGGACCTCACTGTTGAGACCTCACTAAGTAAGTTCTTTGAGCATCCTTATAAGCAGTGTTTTGAACTATTAATGTGATAGATTGCTGATCTCCATTTTGTTTAGTTGTTTTTCTGGAGTTTTGATCTGCTCTTTCATTTGAGCCATGTTTCTGTCTCCTCATTTTGTCAGCCTCCCTGTGTGTTTGTTTCTATGTTTTAGGTAGAGCTACTATGACTCCCTGTTTAGGTGGCATGGCCTATTGTGGTAGGTGTCCTGTAGGGTCCAGTGGCCCAGTCTCTCCTATCATTCAAGCTGGGTACTTGAGGTGCACCCTTCGTGTGGGCTGAGTGCACCCCCCTCTTGTAGTTGAGCCTTGATTGCTGTTGGCAGATCAATGGGAGGGATTTACCCAGGCCAGTCAGTTGCAAGGATTGGCTGTAACCACTGATCACCAACTTGCCTGCTACGGAGGATCAATTGTGCAGAGGCAGAGTACTGGTGCTCCAACATGGTTTATAGCTGTCCACTGGGTACACAGGCCCTGGGGTTTCCTGGGCTGTGCAGGCCAAGGCCAGCCCCCACCTGTGTTTTGCCCGAGGCCACCCTACCTGAGCTATAGAGCAATCTGCGATGATTGGTACTTGTGCTGGGCTTGGAGGTTCCTAGGCGAAGCTAAGCAGTGAATCTAGGCTGATGGCTGATAGTGCCAGGACTGGGGCCACTTAGCAAGAGGTTGAGGGCTAGGGGCTCACTGAGGCCAGCTGTTGATTATTTGAAAGGATTTAGGAAGTTGTGAACCATGAGCCAAGACCAGCCATTCATAGGGAAAAGCCACTGTTAATAGCAGTAAGTTTGGTGGGACAGAGCCCCAGGGGATTTTCAGGGTGGGACATACAGTGTTAGCCAGGTTGATGGGGTCTCAGATATAGCACTTGCCTGCCAGCTCTGTGGCTCTGCCTGCTTTTTTATCTGGGAGGAAGCTGTCCCCAAGCTCTCACCTTGATGCCAGACACTTCAGTTTCTCTGTGTATTCCACTTGTGCCTTTCAAGCTGCTACCCCAGTGCTGGAGTTCAGAAGCAGTGCTTGTAAGTTTGTGTATGGGTTCTTTAAGAGGAACTACTTGGGACTCCAGTAGTTTCTTCCACTGACTCAGTCCCTGCTGAATTTTGCACTGGAACCCTGGGCTAGGGGGCCTGGTGTGGGGCTTGAACACCTCACTCCTGAGATATCTCCACCAAAATTTTATTCACCACGCATGGAGGTGAGACCAGCCCATTCCGCATCTCTGCACTTCATACCAGTCTGGATGGATGTGGTTTCTTTAATTCCATCATTGTTAGACTTGCATTCGACTATTTCTGATGGTTCTGAATGATGGTTGTTCTATAATTTAGTTTACCCATGCTGTCATTTTGACCAGAAATCCCCACATAGATGCTCTTGAATCGTTTTTGTCTCACCTGCTCCTTCCTTCTTAGCCTCAATACTTATACATTCTTTGCCCCTTCCCCTCAGGGCCTTCATGTAGCCGAATTTAACTGGCATAAGATGAAAGTGGGTTAATCAATTAGCCATTCCAAGTAAAGTAGATTTGCACAGGGGCCTTCAATACCATCAATGCCATGACCCGAAGGAGTGAATGATGGGGAATATGACTGCAGTATCCAGTTGAGATGACAGCTGAGCTTGGGTTCAGAGTACTACATCCCCCAACAGGGAGGCTAGTGGCAAGGTCTGTGTGTTTCAAGCTCCCAAGACTTGTGAGACCTGCTGAGAGCAAGGAGACACCTTTCAGCTCCCAAGGTAGAATCAGTTTAAAAACTCTCAGCACTTGGGACAATCCCAGTGGAAGTCATAACTGTGCCAGGACATGTCAAGAGCCACCACAACACTTTATTGCCTGCTAGAGCCCTGTTGTTACATTTGGTATGAGAGAAATAAGTGAGGAGTCCACAGGTAACTGGGAGGGTGATGGGAGAGGCCTCTGCCTGCTCATTTGCTTCCCCCACCAGCTTTTCCCTCCATTCCCGGCCAGGCCCGTAAATTTCAGCCCTGGGCAGGGGTCTGACCCTAGTGCCTCATCCCTAGGTTGGAGGGGAATACATAACTGCAGATTTTAAAGGGATGTATGTGAGATTTTAGCTCCCTTATTACTGGTTCTTCTTGTGGGAGAAAATGATGTATTCGAAAGATGAATGAGTGGAGAGTACGTCTTCCCAGGCTGTGGATTCCTAAACACCAAGGCAGCTCATCTCTGAAGGTAGGACCACCCAAACAGGCCTCTCTTTTCCTGTGATCCAAACCCACTGGGAAAACAAGAACAGATGGCTAGACTGGTGGATGAACATGCACGAACGCATGTACACATACACACTGCATAACAGCCTGTCGACCAGTGATCTCCAGCATTTACTTGCTGAAGATTTCCGTTCTGTTTCTAATCAGTCTCTGGTTGCTGGTTTAAGTGTAGGGGTGATGGTTGAAAGGATGGTGGCTGAGAAGTGGGCAGGTGTCCCAAGTGGAAGGTGCCTCTGGAAGTAGGGGATTGGGAAGAGGAATTGCAAGTGGATGACTAGGGTGGTTATCCTATTTATGACCTTTCACATGGAAAAACCCATTGAAAGCAGGAAGAAAAGGGCATGGTGGTGATAACCGGCTTAACAGTCAACCAGATAAGAGTCAGGACCTCTCAGTATGGAAATCTTGCTGCAATCTACACTCACTGTTTCTCTCCTGAGTTTTATCTTTCATCTATGCATTTTTCCCTTCAGTAATTAATCTATCTTTCCATTTCTAACCCAGAACCAAGAAAGTCGGTTACAGATGCTTTTTTCAGTTGACACAGTGGTAAATTGAGGTACACAGATGAATTTTTGATGGGATTTGCCTCTGGTCCTATATCAAGATGGCCAGAAGTCTGGATATTGCGGGACTCACACACAGGGCTGGCAAGGGTACTACTATGTGTTGTACTACTTATGTTGCCACCACCAGTGAAATCACAGAGAATGCAGATATGATTAACAAAGCAAGTGTTTTTCTGTATTCATCTTGTCACCTACCATCAAGCTATAATCTTTCTAATATGTAGTGAAATCACTCACTGACAGAGAAAAAGAAGGGGGATTTTTAAACAGATACATCAGCCTGCTGTTGCCACACTGTTTAGAGTCTGTCACCTACAAAGTCCAAAACAGATTTGGCTGTTGTCTGCTTTTTTCCTTTATTTTTTTTTTTCCTTCTTCCTTCTCTATAGGTTTCCACACTCAGTTTAAATACAGCTTGCTCTCTTCTGGAATTCTGGGTGATTACTCAAAATGATAGTGCCTGGCCTTTAACCTGAACTCAAGTTCCATTTCATTTTTACCTTTAAGGACATTTTCTCTTTGAAATTTACTATCACTTAATTTTTTAATGTATTTTATTTTTAAAAAAATTTAAATTTCCTTTGGTTTGTCGATATTTTCTTTTTTTATTTCTTTTTTATTGTTCTATTACAGTTGTCCCATTTTCCCCCTTTGCTCTCCCCTGCCCCGCCCACCCTCCTCCCCCTCCCACAGTCAGTCCCCACGTTGTTGTCCTTGTCCATGGGTCATTAATACTAATTCCTTGATTAGGCCCTTCTCCTTCTTTCCCCACTTCTCTGCCTCCCCCCTCCCTTCTGGTCACTGTCAGTCTGTTCCTTGTTTCCATGCCTCTGGTTCTGTTTTGCTCATTTGTTCTTTTTGTTCATTAGGTTCCTGTATTAGGTGAGATCATATGGTATTTGTCTTTCACTGCCTGGCTTATTTCACTAAACATAATACTCTCCAGTTCCATCCATGCTGTTGCAAAAGATAGGATGTGTCCTCAGTGAAGCAATAACCACACTTAAGCCTGGAGACATCAGGATTTTTTATTTTTTATTTTTTTAGTAAGAGGGAAGGGAGGGAGAAAGAGAGGGAAGGAAACATTGATGTGAGAGAGAAATATAGATCAGTTGCCTCTCATATACTCCCCAACCAGGGATAGAACTTGCAGCCTAGGCTTGTGCCCTGACTGGAATCAGCGGCCCTTCACTTTGCAGGACAGTGCCCAACCAACTGAGTCACACCAGTCACGGCTGTTTACCATCACTTTAAATTTTCTACAGCTAAAACCAAGCTCAAGATCTCCTCTCTAACCTTACCCTCCATGCTGATCCATAGTCCTGAGCCCTTCCATGAATCTCTGTCTCCATTAGGGACACCATCACTCTTTCAATATCCCATGGACTGAGCCTTAGAATCAGTCAACCATCCCCCATCAATCAACATCGCTTCATCTGTCACAAGTGCCTCATTAGTCCATGCCTTCTTGACCATTCATTCTGTCTGCTGCCATTATAGAACACACTCTGATTAACTCATGCCCGGATTACTGCAGCAGCCTCCTGACTACATGCTGCCTCCTCCTCCATGCCAAGTTATCCTTCAATACTGCTGCCAAAGGAATCTCCTTAAAACATCTTTCATCATGTCACTTCCCTGCTCAAGAGCCTATATAGCTCCCTTTTGCTTATGATATCAAGTAGAAACTCGTCTCCCTACTATACGAGGCTTGCCTTCAACAACAGCTGAGTCTCTCTGAGCTATTTCTTCCTGACCCCCAACCTTCACTAATTGCCTTATTCTCCCTGCCCTGCTGTACCCCACTTAGAGTTTGCTCCTCTCTCTGTGTACTCATCTTCCTGCTATTCCCCAAATTTGCAGTGGCCACCTTTTCTCCACCTCTGCAAATCTGTCACATCCTCTAACAAGCTCAAATCCAGCCTCTTTTGTGAAGCCTTTCCTGGTCATTCTAGCTCTCATTGGCTGCCCTTCTTTTTTCATGATAATTTCCCCCTGATTATGAAAATAATACTTATACATACTGAAAAACTTTTAGAGTACAGAAAAAATAGAGGAAAAATAAAACAGTCACCCACAATCCTCCCTCTTCCAATTTGGAATTCAGATAGTTTTTCCACCACAATTTAACATTTTATTACACTGTTTCATGATGCTCTGACTTCCTCTGTGTACACCTTCCTCCTCGGTGAGGGAGTGAGTTCTTCAGGGACCTCAACAAACACTTGTTAGTGGAGGGAGGGGAAATGAGTTGTACATCATCCAGTCTGTACTGCCCCCTCCCATTGTTGAGAGGAAAGGGGTACATGCCAGGGTAGCCACAGCTCTGCTATTCCCTCTTGCAGTTGAGGGATGTACCCGAAAAGAGGGGGCTGCACATCAAGAGAGAGCTGAGAGTTCAGCGTTTATAATGCCCTGAACTCTGCTGCCTCAGATGACACAACTCCCTTGTGTGGGGCTGGTTTTCTCTCCCCTCAGAAAGCCTCTGGCTTTGAAGTGAGAGCTTTAATTCATTCTGGTGGCCAGAATGAGCTTTTCCTAATAAGTTGGCAAGTACTTGCAAGAATCACTAATTGCCACCTTTTGCCCATCATGTCAAATTGAAATCTCTGGCCTTTGAAGACCATCTGCCAGTTCACTTTCCTTCCTTTTCTCATCTCACCAATGTATCTCTCATGGTTTTCCAAATTAACCTCTTTACTTGAGCCAAGCCATCCAGTATGTCATACCCTCAGAAATTAACTTTTCTAATGTAAAGGTGCCAGACAGAAGGTTATTTGCTACCTACCATCTCCCCACTTCAGGCCCAAGCTCTGCACAGCCCAGACCCTCTACTTTGAATACTGTCCCTGTTTCTCTCCACCACTGAGGCTGAACCCCATCAACATGTGCTGCCATTGACTTCAGACTCAGTGTGCAACTTTCTCAGTCCTTGTAACCATTTTGTATTAAAATATCAATATAAGCTTGCAATTATATTATTATATGAACGTGTTTCCCAGCTAGTTCTCATTTGGATTCCGTGCACATTAGGCAGAGTGTATACTCTGGAGTCGCCCTTACCACTTACTGTTTTTCATTATTTCAAAGACACAATTTTAACACTTCTAAATCCATGGTGCATTGTAGTTTAGTTGGTGACACTTCTTCTTTTTCTCCGAAAAACCTAAGAAAATGCTACCTCTCACATCTAGAGTCAGTGAAACATGGTATACTAAGTAACTTAGCCTCTCTGAGGCCCAGCCCTTTTATCTGCAAAATACTTAATCAGAGGGGTGTTGTGAGGATTCAAAAATAATATTTATATAGCACTTACCATAGGGCCCTGCACTTTGTGAAGGCTCAATAAATGTCAGCCATGGTAATTTCCCAACTTTAAAAATTATAAACCCCTCAAGGGCAGGGACATGGTTCTTTTTTTTTCCCTCTCTTATAGCAGATGGTATGATGTGAAGGGTGGAAAAAGGTTCCCTTTCCAAAAAATATCTCCTTTACTAGACTGCCAAACAGCTGAAATTTCAACATTAATCACTCCTTCGAGTTAAGGCATTATCTTTTGCAGACCTCTGTTAAAATGCAAATATGTCACTTGGGAAGGTAACACATTAATTCATTAGCATTCATGATCCATTAGTGTAGATTAGTTAATCAGATTAACTAGCTGGTGCCAAGAAAACCCTGAGAGCCCTTGTAAGGGGGCTAGTAAGATACATGACTTAAGGTGGGAGTGGAGGAGTGAGGGGGTCAGAGATTCCTGAACTTGGGGTCAACTCTCATCTGCTCTTGCATTTGGGGTTTGTTTGTCAACAAGATTGTGACTTTGCTCTGTGATAAAACTAGGAAGGATCTCAGTGACAGAAATAAACACATGGGTGGGAGGAAATGTAAGGTTGGAAGGAAGGCCAGTCCTTAAAGATCATCTAGTTCAGCCTCCCCCCTCAAGTTTTTCACTCTCTTCAGGAGGACATTTGCCACCTCCTTAAGAGGAGACATTTGCTAGCCTATTCCATTGTTGAACAAGTCTAATTAGAACATTTTTATGTTGAGCTGAAAGCAGTCTTTTAGTTCTTTCCTTCTTCTTTCTCTTAGCAACCCCTTTAAAATACAGTCATGTGCCACTTAACAGTGGTGATACATTCTGAGAAATGGGTCATTAGACAATTTTATCATTGTGTGAACACCATACACTACACTTACACAAACCTCGTGGTATAGCCGACTACACACATTGGCTACATGGCATAGCCTGTTGCTCCTAGGCTATAAGGCTGTGCAGCGTGTTATTGTACTGAACAACATGAGATTAAATCAAGCACAAGAGAAAATGATGCAATCAAGAGATGAGGTAAACACGAGATGTATGAAGCTGCTGCCAGCATCACACAGCAT